>NW_006399994.1:2312287-2371395 GCF_000299155.1 Elephantulus edwardii
AATAATAATAATAATAAACAGGGAAAAATTCTTATTTCATTTATCATAATGCCTTTTGTTGTTGTTGTGCACCGTCGAGTTGGAACCAACCCATAGTTAACCCTCCAAGTGGGTTTTCAGAGGCATTTAATTGCACAGATGATTGCCCATCCTTCTCCTGCAAAAATGCCCTTTTAGATGCACCAATGTTTTGTAAATTCTTTATTGTTTTTCAGAGTTGCATAATACTCCATTGAGTGAATGTACCCTATTTCTTTAGGCATTCATACATTGATGGGCACTTGAATTGTTTCCATCTCTTTGCTATTGTAAATAATGCTGCAGTAAACGTGAGAGTGGACATGTTTGCTCATGTGTATGATAGAGTTTTTTAAGGATGTAATTGGGATACTGTGGCACATTAGGACTTATTCATTTGACAGACTACAGTCCTGTCATCTATCTTAATAGATGACTTGTACTTACCACATGATCAGAAAGCACATTTTTAAAGGATAGGATAGTTATGGAATGAAAATGAATGTTTACTTTTATAATGTTCTTGTTATTGGGTGTTATTGTGTTCATTTTGATTTATAGTAGCCTGGTGCACAGCAAAATAAAACATTGCTTGGCCTTGTGCCATTTTCACAATCCCTGCTATGTTTTTACCTATTGTACCACTGTGGCAATGCATCCTATGGAATGCCATCATCTTTTATCACTAATCCTGTAATAGGTATATTATAAAGTCGAGGGACTTTGAAAAACATGGCTTCTGAATTACTGAATTTGATGCTGAATTAAGATAAAGGAATAGATGACAATTGACTTTTGGCTAAATCCTACCTCAGGTGAAGCTGTCATTTGGTATCTCTGTATGGATACTAGCCCTGTATCTCCCTGCCCAAGAGGTCTAAACAATTGTCTCAAGGATTCAGGGAGTTCTAGGGAGTGGGTGAAGAAGGGTAAGGCCAGGTAAAGTGTTTGCTTTCTAAGACAGTGGTTGACCACCTACAGTGAAACTAAGACTGAGAAAGGCATGTAGGTTGTGCCCCCCACACCTTCTCCCTACACTGTTGTAGGTGACCCATGAAAGGAAGGATCACCAGGACTGTGTGTGGCATAGTTGGATATGAGTAGTTTGCTGCATTGCAAATAGACCCATTCAGAGATACTTCTTTTGTCCTTAGCTCTTCATTCTGATCTGATACAATGCTCCTTGATAGTGCCAGAATTTAGATCATTGTGTTGTTGTTCTTGTTGATTTCCACTGAGTCGAGCATGACTCATAGCAACCATATGAACAAAAGACCTGAAGCCTTTCTGTAACTATTGTCATTTCTCAAAGTTTATAGTTTCCAGAGGCACATTGTTTAGGGAGTGGATGCCTCTCCTGCTTTCAAACCTGTCTTAAACTTGGAGCTCCACTAAACACTGTCCACCATGGGTAATCGTTATGACATTTGACACCCCAGTAGTACAAGGTTCAGCATCACAGCAAACCCAGGTTAGCACTGTACAGCAAATTGACAAAAGAGTGCTGTACCACTTAGAAGAATGTTTCCTCCAAAATATAATAACAACGAACTTTTAAATACAAAGGCCCTCCTTGAGATTTTGTTGACTTTGAACAAAAGGCTTAAATATAAACAACCAATATAATATGTTGTTGTTGTTGCATTGAATTGCCTATGACCTACCTATCATGAAAACAAAGGTCCTTACTACTGGGCCAATAGATCACATCATCATAGATGGAGAAAGGATTGAAATTGTCAATGATTTAATTTTACTTAACTGTCATCACAAGACAGAGCAGAGTTTAGGGCGGTTGTACATAGGGTTACTATGAGTCGCAAGCGACTCGATGGCACATAACAACAACAACAACAACCATCATCAACATCCTTGGTCCCAACCATCAGAAGATCAAGAGATGCGTTATACTGGGCAAGTCTGCTGTGAGGAATCTGTCCAAAACACTGAAGAGCAGTGATGTCAGTTTGAAGACTAAGGTGTACCTGATTCAGATCATGGTATTTCAAATCACTTGTGACTGTGGGAGCTGGACAATGAATAAGGATGGCGGAAGAATAATCGATGCCTTTGAGTTGTGATGTTGGAGAAAGGTAGTGAATATCCTGTGGACTGCCAAAAGGATGAACAAGTATGTCTTGGAAAAGGTGCAGCCAGAGTGCTCTTTGGAGGCAAGAATGGCAAAGCTACATCCTGCATACTTTGGACATGTTGTTAGAGAGACTATTCCTTGAAAAGTGATATCATGTTTGGAAAAGTAGGGGGTCAGTGAAAGTGAGGAAGACCTTAAACAAGAAGAATTGACATGGTGTCCAAGGTCATAGGCTCACGTCTATCAGAGATAGTGAGGACGGCACAGGATTCAAGTCTGTGTTCAACAGCACCTAACAACAGCAACTTTACACCTAAGAAGAATGCTGGTGGTGTAGCACATAACTTGAAACCTAAAGGCCGGCAGTTTAATCCACCAGGTGCTCCAAGGAAAGAGCTGGGCAGCCTCCTTCCAGATTTACTGCCTCTGAGAAAGGCCAGTTGCGGTGGGTTAGAAGTGGCTCTGTTGCAGTGGGTTTATCCTTACATTCTTTTCCATTTTTTCTCTTACAAGAGTGTTTCCAGATTTCAGTTCCTGGAAGGATAGGTATTTTTTTCTCTCTTCATTTTAACTTATCTATTCATTTTCTCATTTTTCTTGCCATTTTCTTGCTTCTCTAAAGTCCATGGTTGTTTTTTTTTTTTTAACAGCTCTTCCCTCTTGCCAGCCCACTTGCCATTGGTAGTTTATTTTGTATTCACTTCTCACTCAGCCCTCATCTTTGAGTCTTTCTTTCCTTGCAGGTATTGTGTGACAATGGATAGAATATTGGATGGAGACTTGAGATCAACCCTAGGTATGTGTCATAGTGGGACCCAAAGAAAATAATCTATTGTTAGGGGTCACCTGTAAAGTAAGGAGTTAAAGCTGATAGAAGTTTGAGATGATGAACACTAAGATCCTTGAGCTGTATATTTGTCTGAATCTGTGTTTCTTTCAGTGAGGATGGATTCATTGGCTCTTTCATCTGGGGACGATTTGGCAGATCTGTTTGGCATTCTTACTTATGGATATGCTGGCCTGCAGTCTCTGTGTGTTTGTGAAGGTGTTAGTGTGTCCTTCCATTGTGTGTGGGCAGCAAGAGGTAGAAGGGTCCTCTGGGAAAAGCAAAGAACACTGTTTCTTGATTTTGTACAAATATTGTAGAAATGACTTCTGTGGGAACCAAAGTAGGTGGTTGACTCATTTCCCCAGAGTGATCAGTTCACAGAGCTCAGGCTTCATTGTATTCCTAATAGTCTTGTTTTTGGTTCAGGTTGTTCAGAGCTGTCAGCTGACTCACACTGACCTCCGGTAACAATTGGTTTGACACAGCTTGTAGACTTCATGTGATGTCTCTGACTATGTGGGTTTGGCTTGATTTGGAATCTTCTGCAGATTTACTAGTTAATTAACTGCTATTTTTTTTACGTCATGAAACAAAGGTAAAACTTGTTGGAGATGAGAAATACAACATAAAGAGGATTTTCTTTCCTTCTGTTATTACTAGACTCTTAACTGTTTGTGCTCTGATGTCTCCCACCAGAGACTAGAGAATGTGTCTGACTCTGGAGACTTTATGCAGGTGGTGGGGTAATGTGTCTCTTTAATGAGCATTTTCCCCTCTCCTCAAAGTATTATGTGATGTGTACAGTTGAGCCAGAACCAACCCATCGCTGACCCTCCAGCGAATTTCTAGAAGCAGTTAAAATAGCACAGGAAGAGATTTCCCATCCTTCTCTCATGGAGCTTCTGATAGAGTTGAACCATGTATCTTTGGATTGCCAGTGCAACTTCTTAGCACTGGGCCGCCAGAGTGCCCTAAAGTATTATGCGGTGCTTTAGTTTAAAAGTCTGATTAAACATGTTAAGTCAAGTTTAAATTGATTACATTTATTAATTTAATGAGTCCCTAGGGAGTTGCACTGAACAAAGTTGGTGCCTCTCAGGCAGTTTGAACCCAAGAGCAACTCCGTGGGAGAATGAGGGGCAGTCTATCTGCCTTGGTTCAGACTTGATGGCAATGAGGGAGAATTGAGTGAGGACAATAAATTAGATTGGCAGTTCCTCTCTACTATCTCTGATTCCAATTAAAAATCACTGCCATCATTTTATTTGAACTATTGGAGATGCCTGGCCTTTTGGTTAGCATCACAACACAATACAGACTGCATCACTAGAGCCTCTTTGCAAGTATATAATCATGGGAAAAGAATGTACATTCTTTACATTGTTGAAATCCCAGGACCCTCCATTAGACGGTTCCCCCTGATCTGTGTTAGGAAGCTACTAATACAGAAAAGGAAGATAATCCAACAGAGCGTTTAAACCAAGCAGATGGGAAATAAACCAAAGTAAAGTTTATTGTTGTTGTGTGCCACTGAGTTGGAACCGTTTCATAGCTGACCCTCCAGCAGGTTTTCAGAGGTTTCACAAGAGAAGACTGACCATCTTTCTCTCTTGGATCTGCTGATGGATTTGAACTGTGTGCCTTCAGACGGGCAGCTCAACTTCTTGCCACTGCTGTTGTTAGGTGCCATGTAGTCGAAGATGACTCATAGGGACCCTATGGGCAGCCAGTCTGAACTGTGCCCTATCCTGTGCCATCTTCACAGTGTCTGACACACTCAAGCCTGTAATGGAGCAAGTCCCCAGAAAAGATCACCGAGCCAATTAGCCAAATTAACAAAGTTTATTTTGAGTTTGAACCCGGGATCCCGCGTAGCTGATGAAGCAGAATCCACCTGAGAGCCCTGAGCTGGCACATGCTTTTTCCTTTTATACCTTTGTTACTTCTTTGTCTAACTATACATGCTACGATTGGCTATCTATAGTAGTTTGGGTACTAGTCTACTTTCAGTTGGCTAGCTATAGCTCAGGGAAGCAGTTTGGAGACTTGTTCGAATCTGATTGGTAGGGAAATGGTTTGGAAACTTATTTGAATCTGATTGGTTACTTCAGATATAGGGGAGTCTGTTACTCTTGAGAGAAGCCCCTTATACCCTTACATGGAAGAAGAATTCCACGGACGCAAGATGTGGCAGTTGACTAACAGTGTGTGGTTTACTACAGGTGGGGGTTGTTTGCTAGAAACTACTCAAGCAGGTGAGGTGGGGGTAGCTGTACTTTTACCAGAAATTGAGTTTCTGATACCTGGTTCTTACAAATCCCATTGCTGCTGTTGCTGTGTCAGTCTACCTGGTTGAGGATCTTCTTCTTCTTTGCTGTCCCTTAACGTTTCCAAGCATGATGTTCTTTTCCAAGGAATAAGCTCTCCTTAGTAACATGCCCACTGTTGTTGTATATTGTTGCCAACTTATAGCTGACCCTCCAACAAGTTTTCAGAGATAGTGACTTGCATAGGAGGAGATTGCCCATCCTTCTCCCACGGAGCAGCTGATGGATTCAAACCATGTGCGTTTGGGATTGCAGCACAGTTTCTTACCATTACTTCATTTTGAAAACAAAACAAAATTATTTGAGCTTAGATAAAAATTTTGTTAGATTTTGTGTGTGTGTGTGTGTGTGTGTGTGTGTGCACTGCAATCCTGAAGGTACATGGTTCAAACGCATGTATTACAGAGTATAAACTCTTAAGACTAGATTGTTCTTTTTAAGCCCAATTTTATCTTTAATTTTGGAATAGAAAAGTCACCTCTTTATTCATTAACAAAACTTTTAATGCATATCCGTTTATGCAAGTATATAGATTAACAATGTCATGTCTAAAGAGGGTCCTGCAAAATAGGAGATGATTTGTCTGTAATTTTTTATAAGTTTATTTTTTGTGCAGCTCCTCCCCTTCACTCACAACTCTTTCTTCATTATCATTATGCTTCATACAATCATTCCTGTTCTTTGTGGTTTATAAAATTAATCACCATTTCACCATTGGATTACACCCACCATTTCCTATTTTCTAGTATATAATAAACAAGGAAGGAAAACAAAACCAAAAGCCCCCAGCACCTCCGGGTGGGGCTTGCTCATCTTTGAGCCTCAGCAATCCTTGTCCTAGACAACACAGGTCCTTAGAAGCCCTTTAGAAGGTTCTTACTGCGGAGCTGAACTCTGTCCCCTGTCCTTCCCTCCATTGTTCTCTGCTGTCCCCTTGGGGCCTGCACGACATGTCTAATCCCTTGTCCATATGACAGACCCTCAGATATTTGCAAAGGTGACAGTTTACCCATGAGTTTTCTGTTCTTCGGCAAAACAGTCTCAGTTCCTTTAATTGTTTGCATATGACAACATGATTTTTTAGTCCCTTCGGCATCCTTGTCATTTTCCTCTGAACATACTGTCAGTTTTGCCTATATTTGGATTAAAGGATCACATGGCCTAGGCGTTGTGGCAGCCTGTGAGCAGGGCTGGACTGTTATACCCTTCCTTAATGGAGTTGCTACATTTTCACTAATGCAGGGCAGAGTGGGGTTGGTATTTTGGGGTGGCTGGGTCAGTGATGACTCATGTTTAATTACTGACTAAAATCCCAACTGATGTCCATGGGTATTACCCTTAAACTGCATTTTACTTCATTTTTTATTTATACACTTGATTCTTCTGGGATCAAGGGGCAGGACCTTTATTCCTCAAGGAAGTTCGGAATAATTTTAGACACTGGGGATTATAAATTTAAGGTGTTTTGTTGTTGTGTTTTGTGGTGTTGGTTGTTTTTTTTAATATTCCTTTCAGGGAATACAGATTAAAGTGAGCAGTTTGAATCTCTCAGGTGCTCCACTGGAGAAAGATGAACAGATTCCTTTTGGAAAAAGTGATAGCCTCAGAAATCAGATGATGAGTTGTTATGAACTGGAATTTATTTGACAGTGACAGTGGGTTTGAAAGTATTAATATGCATATTTATAGTGATTATTCGTGATAAAGAACTTAGCTAATTGTGACGTTTTAATATTTCATACCTTGAAAATAGTATTTTAAATTTTTATTTTCAATATTAGCCATGTTTTTTAAAAAATTATTATTAAATTTTATTAGTTTTAGTGAATATTTACAGAGATTTTTGGGTTTTCATTCATTCATTGTTGCACTGTTGAGTCGCCCCTCCTCCCCAGTTCGTTCTTCTTCCCGGTCCCCAAATGTCTGTTTTAATTGTCCAATTGCCACAGTGTTTGTCAAAGCCAGTTCTGATTAATCTCCTTTGTCAGTGTGTCCTTTGCCATTCCCTATCTCTCCTCCCTGAGAGAGACCTCACCCTGATTCATAAGGAAAAGGGGATGGCGTATTCCCTTAGCTACTTCCTGCTGAAAAGGGACACTATAGGTTTCAGGGTGAAGATCTTCTCTCACTACTCTAAAGGGCCCCTTTGGCAGTAGGAAACACAGACTATTATGGAGATTGATTTTGGAATTTAGATTCACTGTTATCAATTGTGCTTAGCCGTACATGTTCATATCCTTGAAGATGTATCATGGAAGTGTTGCAGCCTAGAAGATACAAATTTAACTAACAAGTTAAAAGTACATGAGTCAAAAATTAAAAAGCAATAATATTCCGAGTAGAGGTTCTAATAGTGATTAGCCATGTTAAAGTTTTTTGTTATAATTCAGGATATGTTTTAGTGAATTTCTGTTATAATAATTGAAATATGAATTACCATATACTTTTGTTATGCTTTTGTCATCAAAATCATATTTATTGTTTCTATGTTTACTATGAAATCTGTGGATTGTATTTTTTTTTTTTACTTTTGAAATCTTTTGATATAATGATGAGTTCCGTAGACATTTCTTTGGAAATTCATACACAAAAGTATGGCAAAAAAAGGATTGTTTTTAAAACTCTATTTTTTTTTAAATAGACACATTATGTACTATTTTGGGGTTTTCTTTTTTTTTTCTTGTTTTCTCCCCCATCCAAGGTCTCAGTGTAATACTAGAGTTTGTTTATTGATACATCAACTTTGGATTCAGGACAATATCAGTTTTGCTAACAGTTTTTGGTAGTTCATAAATCACCTCAAACTCATTAATAAGGACTCTCAATTGGTTTAGACTGTTGTTCAGCAAATGGCATTGTCAACCAGATCTAATTATATTGCATGTATTAGATATAAATTTAATAAAAATAGGTTCAGTGGATGCAGAAGGTAAGAAGGAAGGAAAAGGAGGATGGGATGGTTTCAGTGCAAAAAGAAATGGTGATTAGGCCAAGAAAGCTTTCTGGTTTTCAGGGCATTTAAGACCCAAGTTAGTGAAAAAATATTTACTGTTGTTAGGTGCCGTGGAATTGAGTATGACTCATAGCAACACTATGAAGAACAGAGCTGAGCTCTGTCCTGTCCTGTGCCATCTTCACAATCTCTGACAGTCAGCATGTCAATCCATCTCATTGAGGGGCCTCCTGATTTCTGTCCCTCTACCTTCCCAAAGATGATGTCCCTCTTCTAGCATGCCCAAAGTATGTGAGGCAAAATTTAATCATCTCTTGGCTGCACATTCTCAAGACATATCCGTTTGTTCTCTTGGCCATCAGGATATTCAGATTCTTCTCCAACACCGCAACTCAAAGGCGTCAATTCTTCTCTTATCCTCTCTATTCTGCCCAACTCTCAGCAGCATAGCAAATGATTGAAAAGATTATGGCCTGAATACAGTGCTAGTTAGTCTTCAAACTAACATCATTTAACTTAAAAAAAAGTTTACAATGTATAAATTATTAACAGCCTTACGCCATAAGAAGAACAGGAGGAGAGTTGGACGCTACATTTTGTAATGGTAAAATATTGAATACTTTTAAGATTCTTTGAGAAAGTATTCCTACCTGTCTTAGCAGCTCAGCAGAAGCCTTTACCTTTGAGAAGTCTTCCTTTTTCTTTTTATTCCTTTAGTGCTGCACATTTTTTCCCTTCCCCCTCCTCCAGTCCACTTTGCAGTTCACCTCTTGTTCTGGATTGTTGTCATACATATAATGACTAATCATATATTCCTTTCAGACAGTCCTCCTCCTCCTCTGTTCCATTGCAGTGTTCTTTATCTTTCCACTCTTTTCCTATTCTCCCCCCCCACCCCCATGTCAGTCCTGGTTTATAACAGTGGTGTTAGGCAGTATTTGTCCTTTTGTGATGGAGATATTTCACTCAGCATGATGTCTTCCAGGCTCACCCATGTTGTGTAATGTTTTCTGAGTTCACTGTTTTTCAATGCTGCATAAAAAAGTCAGTCAACATCTACAAGAGGAAGGGAGGCAGTCTCCTCCCATAAAGATTTACTGCCTTGGAAATATAATCAGTTGGAATTGCCATGAATTAGCATTGGGTTTGTTTTTTATTTATTCAGAGGGAAAAGGAAATCATTCCAATACTAACCTCAACTGGTTTACATGTGAAAGTAAACATTTTGTTTGGTAACCTAGTAGTGGTAAGAAGCTGTGCTGCAATCTCAATGGCACACAGTTCGAATCCACCAGCTGCTTTGTGGGAGAAGGATGGGAAATGCCCTCCTGCATGATTTACTGTCTCTGAAAACCTGCTGGAAGGTCAGCTATGAGTGAGTCAGTTCCAAGTCTACTGCACACAACAGTGACAACGGGCAAAGCTTATAGATGAGTTTAGACATGAGATTCTGAAAATTAGAGGAGAAACCAAAAACTTATGAGATCATGAACAATGTTGCCACCATTCGTGAATAGACTTTTTATAACAGTGTATAATGAATTTCAATGGCAGTGGAAAAATACGTATTAATCAGCAAAGTACTATTAATTACTAAATGTAAAGAGCTGGAGTCAGAAAAGAAAAAGGGCCGAACTCACTCAGCATTTCTTAAGCTGAAGGAACTAAAGAACAAATTCAAGCCACAAGTTGCAATACTTAAGGATGTTTTGGGCAGAATATTAAATGATCCAGGAAGCATTAAATGAAGATGGAAGGAGTATACAGAGTCACTATTCCAAAAGGAATTGGCTGACACAGAAGAATTTAATGGAACAGCGTATGAGAAAGAGCCTGTGGTGCTGAAGGAAGGAGTTTAAGCTGCTCTGAAGGAATTGACAAAACAAACAAACTGAAACCAAAGCCAGAACCAAAGAAGAACAACAAAGCCCCAGGGATTGACAGCATACCCATTGACATATGTCAACAGATGCTGACCTGGATGCACTCAAATTCTGTCAAGAAATCTGGAGGAAAACAAGCAGACCAACTGACTGGAAGAGATCTATATTTGTTCCCATTAGAAAGAAAAGTGACCCAAAAGAGTGTGGAAATTATTGAACAATATCATTAATATCATATGCAAGCAAGATTCTGCTGAAAATTATCAAAAAATGCCTGGAACAACACATCAACAGTGAACTTCCAGATGTGCAGGCTGCTTTTAGAAGAGGTTGTGGTACTAGGGATATTATAGCTAATGTTAGATGGATCTTGGCTGAAAGCAGAGAGTACCAGAGGAATGTCTATCTTTGTTTCATTGACTATGGAAAGACATTTGACTCTGTGGATTAGAACAAACTGGCTGGCTCTGAGAAAAATAGGAATCCCAGAATATTTGATTGTGTTTATGTGAAACCTATACTTGGACCAGGAGATAGTCATCAGAATGGAGCAAGGAGGCACTGTGTAGTTCAAATTCGGGAATATATTTTGTCTCTATACCTTTTCAATCTATATGCAGAACATATCATCCAGGAGGCTGGGCTATATGAGGAGGAATGTGGCATCAAGAGTGGAGGAACATTCACCAACAACCTGCATTATACAGATGACACAAATCTGCTTGCTGAAACGGAGGAGAACCTGAGGCACTTGTTGCAGAAAATTAAAGAGTGCAGTCTTCAATATGGATTGAAGCTCAACCTCAAGAAAACAAAGATTCTCACCACTGGGCCAATTGGCAGCATTATGATAGATGATGGAGAGACTGAGATTGTTAAAAACTTAGTTTGCTTTGCTCCACAATCAACACTCTTGGTGCCAGCAGCCAGGAAATCAAGAGATGAATTGCATTGGGAAAGTCGGCTGTGAGGGACTTCTCCAGAGTACTGAAGAGCAATGTCATCAGTCTGGAGACTAAGGTTCACCTGATCCAGGTCATAGTCTTTGCAATTATTTGTTCTGTGTCAAAGAGATGGACAATAACTAGGGATGATAAAGAGAACTGATACCTTTGAGCTGTGGTGCTGGAGAAGAGTGTTGAATATAACATGGACTGCCAGGAGAACAAACAGGTTTGTCCTAGAGAGGTTGAAGCCAGGCTATTCCTTGGAGGCAAGGATTCTGAGGCTTCATCTGACATACTTTGGGCATGTTGCAAGGAGTGACCAGTCCTTGGAGAGGGACATCATGCTTGGAAGGGTGGAAACAGAGAAAGAGAGGGATGCTATTGATGAGGTGAACTGATACTGTGACTGGGTAATGAAGGTAGGGGTGTCAGAGACAGTAAAGTTGGCACAACATAGTGTAGGTTTCAGGGCTGTTGTACATAGGGTCGCCGTTATGAGTTGCAAGTGATTTGATGGCACATAACAACAACAACAACAACAACAACAATTTATTATCTGAAAACTTAGTAAATAATAAAATAATAAAAAACACAACCAATCTTGGCAAGTTTGGTGTGGAAATGATACCTTTGGTGAACACAGGTGACAATGCAAATTGATACAATCTTTAGAAAGCAGATTGGTCGTTTCTAAAAATTTTTCATGTTAGCAGGACTGTTTCTAGAGTAGTTTTATTTTAAACAAGTACTTTAAAGCATAACTATGTGCATGGAAATGTTTATTACAGTGTTGCTTATAATGTTAAAAAGGAATATCATTAATGTACAATAGAGAGATCATGAACTAAATGAAGGAACATCAATCATTTGATGAAATGTGATAGAGTGATATTAAACAATCATAATTTTTTGCTGTTATTGTTGTGTGTTATTCTTTTGGAATGGATCCGTAGTTGACCCTTCAGTGGGTTTTCAGAGGCAGTCTGTCACACTGGAGATGACTGCCCATCTTTCTCTGATGGAGCCGCTCATGGATTTGACCTATGTTTCTTTGGGTTGGCAGCACAATTCCTTACCACAAGACACCAGAGCACCCTCAAAGATGGTAATAGCATGGAAAAATTCTTTTGCTAGAGAAAAAGGAAACAGTATGTGTATCTGTGCCATGAGTGTAACTTTGTAATAATCATCTGTCTAGATTAACAATGACTGGAAGGAAATAGAAAAATGAATAAGTTGACATGGTAGGGTGGTTGTCAATGGAGGTGAAATTTATATATTTTTTGTTGCTCTTTTATTTGTTCAATGTAGAAAAAGATTAGATAACTTCTAATTTTACACTTTTATGGATTTTTAGGTTTGGCATGAGATTAGTTGGAAAGTTAAGTAGTTTGAGGTACATTTTCATTCATAATGTATAGGTATGAAACTACTGAGTAGCCCATTTTTATCATCACAGATTTGAAATGCCTCCTTTATTACTTCTTATGGCTACATAGGTGTATTTCTGGACTCTACACCTATAAACAGTCTCAGTCACTATCACATTGTTGTTTTGCTGTTAAGTACTTTCAAGTCAACTATGACCATAGTGACCCTATGAACAAGGGCTCTGATCTTTGCCCTATCCTGAGCCAACTTCCATTGCCACAGTGACTGTGTCACTCCATCTCATCCAGGGTTGTCTTTTTCTGAGTTCACCCATGCCTTTCAAGCTTGATGTCTTTCTCCAAGATTTCTCCTGGCAATACATCCAAAGTATGTCAGCCAGAGCTTCAAAATCCTTGCCTCCAAGGAGCAACCTGGTTTCGCTCTCTTTAGGACTGACCTTGGCAATCCATCCTACATTCAAAACTCTTCTCCAGTACTACAGCTCAAAGGCATCGATTATTCTGTCATACTTCATCATCGTCCTGCTCTCTGTTGCACTGCAAGCAACTGAAAAGACCATAGCCTGGATCAGATGCACCTGATCCACCCTCTAGACTGTCATCACTCTCTTTAGCATTCTGAGAGGTCCCTCATAGCAGATTTTCCCTGTACCACACATCTTTTGATTCCTCACTACTAGTGCCAATAGTGTTGATTGTGGATCTGAGCAAGATGAAATTGCTAACAACTTCAATCTTTTCTCCGTTTATCACTTTTTTTTACATTGCTCAATTTTTTATGTGCTTTTGTATTCTTTTTCTTCATGACCCAGACATCATTCTTTATGAAAAGTTTTATTTCTGCCCTTGTGTGCTTGCTCCTCCAAATGAACTTTTAAAAACACTCTTGCTGATTTTTACTTGGAAAGAAATTCAGTTTGAGTTTTGATTAGAGTACATGAAATTTGTAGATTAATTCAGGGGGATCACTTTGTCTGTCATGTCTTCTTATTGTTTCCAGACGTCTCCAAGTCATAAACAAATGTTTTCTATTTGGAGTAGAGTGACATAATAAAAAGATGAAAATGTATCTCTTTTACTTGTGCATAGAAGCTGAGTGATCCTGATATTGACACCAATACATTTACTCAGGAGAAGTTTACAGTTTTCAATTGCCTGAAACAAAGAATGCAATTGAATCCAGATGGCGACTTGGATGAAGTACACTGGAATTTTGTAAATTGGAATTTATCTTGGTTGTCTATAAAATAATCCCTGGGTGATTCATATGGTTTAGTGCTTGGCTGCTAACTGAAACCCTGACAATTTTAGTCTACCCAGAACAAAGGCCTGCCAATCTACTGAAAAAGTAATCATTGAACACCCAACAGGCAGAGTTCTTCTATGATGCATGGGCTGTAATGGGTCTGAGCTGAAGATAACAGTAGTTTTACCTTTAAAAAAATCTGTAAAATTAACAGTCTTTTGAGAGTAGGGCAGATTTGTGGTGGCCACAGTGGTTAGAAGGCCCTGTTTTTGTGTTAAGTGCCATCGAGTCACAGGCGACTCATAGCGACCCTATGAACGAAAGTCCTGGACACCTCCTGTATAACTTTCATCCTCTCTCCAGGTTCATGGGGTTTCCAGATGCAAGCTATTATGGAAGTGGATGCCACTTCTGCTTCCAAGCTTGTTTTAATCTATCAGGGAGCTTCACCAAACACTGCCCACCATGGATAACCATTCTCACATTTGACTCATCAGTGTCACAGAGGTCTGCTTCACAGCAACCATGAATTACCTCTGTACAGCAAGTGGACATAATAATTGTCATCTCCAGTTGGTGGTGTCTCTAGTTTGAATCTACCAGAAGGTCCCAGAGAGAAGGAGGGTCAGTCTCCTCCCAGAAGCCCATTTCTCCTGTTCATCTCTTGTACAGCTCTATCTAAATTTCCTGTAACCTTGGAGTGAAGACTTCTTGGGCTTCACATATTCATCTTTTCTTTCTTTTCCTCTCTTCTTCTTCTGTCCCCTCCTGTGGCTACTACTTCCACCTTGGAGTTAGGACTCTCTCCTCCTTTCCCTCTCATAATATTGCTCATCCTCTTTTTCTGGTGTCTTTGGAATTGCCATATTCACTCTATAGCAGTGTGTTGAGTTTCATTTGGGATCTTTAGTTGATCATTATCCTCAGTGTTAGAATTCCTAGGCTTTACCCTTCAATGAAAGCATCTAATTTCTGACGTGGTTGCTCTTACGTGGCTTTTACCAGGGAGGCATAGCTAAATTGTAAGATTATTCTGTTTGAGATGATACTGCATTAGAAAGAATTGTAATCAAACACTTTCATAAGTTGTAGTCCTTGTTCATTGAACCAAATTCAATAGTAATGAGAGCAGTGTTTTGAATAGACACCTATTAGGTACACTTGTGATCTGTGAAAATCTGTGATCTGTTTAAACAATTTGTTTCCCATTAGAATAAAATAAAAAAATAAAAATAGGTTGAATTCTGTCTGTGGGTAATTAAGTCTCTTTCGCAACCAGGAACATGACCAGAGCAAGCAAGCTGTTCTTCCTTTTTTAGGAAGTGGAATTTCATCTCAGTTTCCTCTCTCAGTCATGCTAGACATGCCGTATTGTTTTTTGCTTTTCAGCTCCCCTTCCTGGACGTTTTTTTTTTTTTTTAAAGCTATTGTCTGGTAGGTTTTCCTTGGCATGTTTCTTTCTATTGATTACTTAATTGGTGCTTATTTGCAGAGAAAAATTCGAAATTGCAAACCTGTTTCTTTTAGAGCTTCAGAGTTTCCATTTATACCAGTTCATAATTTAACTTTTCCTATGTCTGATGAATTGTAAGCTACTAGGAACACAGCATTTTTTATTACCAAAAAAGATAAGTAATCACTCCTAAAAAGAAGAACCTTGGACAGACTTTGTCTTTGATGCTGACTGGCAGATCTTTTGACATCCTATGGAATACTGTACTGCTATTTGTCACAGGCAAACATATACTGTGGAGACTGTGTAGACTTTCTGCTTCCCTGTCTTCCCTGTCACAAGATGGGGAATTTGTGAGGGCAGGTTTGTTTTGTTGGGCAAGCACACAAAAGCCCAGATGCTTCTCCACGGCTGGGCCACGCTCTGGAGGACCTCCGCAGTGGGTGACCTTTCCACCTTCTGGCCTCCATATCCTTGCCGCTCCCCCAGGCGTGGCAGAACGCTCCCTCTCCTGGGGGGCCAGTTCCATGCTGTCTTTTTGTGTTTGAGGAGAGGGAGTGTCCTGAGTCCTTGGGATCCTCCGGGGTTTTTCCTGTGGCCATCCGCAGACTCATCATCACTGCACTCCTCTCTGATTAGTACTGCTGACTTCACCCACTTTAAAGCCTCTGTTGCATGCAATCTATTTGGGAAGCCTTAGTGTGCTGTCCTGTTCCTTTGACATCTGTGACTCAGGTGGCTCCTCCTGTCCTTAGAATCAGAGAACTTTGTAGGCTTTTGGCAAACCAGAAGTTTTCAGATGAAAGTGTGAGTCTGGGGAAAGAGAAAGACCTTGAAACTTCTTCAGAGAAAAAAAAAATAGCAACTGGAAATGACATTAAAGTGTGGCAACAAGTAGTGTTATTTATTTGGAAATCTTTGTGGATATTGAACATTCTTAATAATCCACTCCAGTGGACAAGGCCATAAGTATATGTACATGTTCTGGCTTTGAGAAACCAAATGATGAAGGACTAAGTCCCAAACATTATAATTTCCCCCTCCTACTCATGATTGTAGGTCAGCAAGAAATGGAAGACTCTCATTAGCATGGATTGGCATTTCATTCTTTTTTGTTGCCACCAAATTGGAAGTGACCCATCGCTGACCCTCCAGTGGATTTGAAGAGGGGTGCAAATCATACAGGAGAAGGTGGCCCATCTTTCTCTCAAGGAGCAGATGGTGGTTTCGAACCTCTTGTCTTTGAGTTGTCAGGGCAACTCTTTCCCTGCTAAGCCTTCAGAGTTTTCTTTGATCGATACAGTGCCTGCAATAATGGGCTCAAGTGCGTCAGTGATTGTGAGGATGGCAGAGGAGTGAGTGGTCAGGGTTTTGTTCTGTTCGTAGACAGGGACACTATGAAATGGCACTGACTGCATGGCAACTAGGGAGCTCTGGTGGCCTAGAGGCAAGAAGCTGCATTGCAATCCCGAAGGCACCTGTTTCAAATACACCAGATGCTTCTTGGGAGAAGGATGTACAATCTCCTCCTGTGAGATTAACGGCCTATGTAAACCCACAGGAGGGTCAGCTGTGGATTGGATCTCATGCAAAGGCACTCAACAACTACCATGGCAACTAACAGCAAGAACAACATAGCCATACCAGTGTATTCAGCTTCTGTAGTGCGTAAGGGCACCGTGAATTGGAGCTCATTGAATAGCAACAAACAACAACATTTTATATATGCACATACATGCATGAATACACACACCCACACAAAATCCCACACCCTTTATGTAATTGGTAATAGTTCAAGTACAGGATAAAAATGACTTCAAAGAATGAGGTCAAATATTTAAGAATCTGAATGGATAAAAGACAACAAAGCATCATAATCATAGTTATATATTTGGTGAATTAATTATTCCCCTATGCTCTTAACTTGTTTAATTTTTTTAAAAAACAGACCAAACCAGCCCTGATACCCAAACCTAAATGTATCAGGAAGCATCTTCCCTGTTGTCAGAAATGTTGTTCTTGGAAAGAAGGGTGGATGATATTTGAGCCAGCCACAAGCAGCGGAGACAGCAGTGACACCGCTTTGGAACTGAGCCTTCGCACTGTGGTTTCTCAGAGGCAAGATAAGGAAGCGTGACAATGCCTGACTTATTTATTCTTTTTTCAGGGGCAGATGACAGTCTGTGCGAAGTTCGGCAAAAATGTTTATCTCCCGAAAGATGCTGAGTTTTACTTTATTTACAATGGATCTCATCAGAGGCACATTGCGATTGCTGAGCGCGTCGAGGACAACGTTCTCCAGTCCACTGTCCCAGGTGAGAATCGTCTTTACTGCACCTCTGGGGAGGCCATGTTTGAGCAGCTTCACCCAAGGACACAAGCAGGAAGGGAACCAGGAGGACAGTGACAACAGTGCTATAATCTCTGGAGGACATCACAAAGGACACTGTCCTTTTAGCTCCCGACCCGGGCTCTTCCGGCAGCCTCTGCAGTCCCTCTCGGACGCCTTGCTGAGAACAAAGCCCATAGCTTTTTTGTTGATTTTTTTTAAACGAACATTTACAAATCATGTTGATTTTTTCCATACAGTTATTCATAGGCTTTTTATGTTATAACATTCATTGTTATTGTTCTGTGCTGTCAAGTTGGAACTGAGCCATACCTGACCCTCCAGCAAGTCTTCTGAGGCAGTAAAATCACTCAAGAGGAGAGTCCAGTCCTCCACCCATAGAGCACCTGGCAGATTCAAACCACACAGCTTCTTACCACTAGGCAACTAGAGCTCCCCACTGATTAATGTGGTTAATTTATTACCACGTCTAATCAGCTCCAGTTCTTAAAATCTTAGCTCCTTAATGCAGCTATAAGAGAAGTACTTCCAGTGGGTAGCTTTAAGAAACCAATTTATTTCCTCACAGTTTTATCATTGCTTTAGAAAAGACTCATAGCTTTGTTCACAATAGCAAAGAGATAGAAACAACCCAAGTGCCTATCAACAAACAAAGGGATAGAGAAGCTGTGGTATAGGCACACAATAGAATAGTATGCAGCACTGAAAAGTGAAGAACTCATGAAATATTATACAAAATGAGTGACCATGGAGGATATTATGCTGAGTGAAATATCTCAGTCACGAAAAGACAAATATTGCATATATGGCATTATAAAATAGGACTGGCATGAGGGTTGGGGGAAAACTAAGAAAATGGGATAAATAATATATATGGCATTGAAACAGATGAGGGAGAGAACTGTGTAAAAGAAATATATGATTAGATATTATTTGCATGACAAGATCTCAGAATACGAGCTGCATAGTAAAGTGATGGGAGCTGGGGGAGGGACTGTATAACAGTGGGAGAACTTCCTCCTCCCCCAAAAAAGTGAACTGGCGGGAGAGGGGGCGGAGATGAAAATGTGCAACAGTGAGTGAATCGAAATCCAAGTTCTTTATAAACTTTCACTAAATACAAAAATATTTTTTTTAAAAAAAAGATCCATAACTGACTCTCCAGTGAGTTTTCTGAGGCTGACAATTGTACTGAAGGAGCTTACTAATCTTTCTTCTAAGGTTTAGGATGCTAGACATCTGATTTAGGGGTATTTAACTAAAAGATAATTAAGTGTTTTCTAGGAGAATGTACTCCCTCTCTTTATCTGCTGTGGAGGAAGGTCTTTGTTCCTTGTCTGATGTGGTTCCTAAATCTCATGATCTGATGTATCTTCTCTCTCACTGTGCTTCCTTCTCTGTATGTCTGATGCTATAGTTGTTGTGGTGTGCTGTAGAATCAAAACTGACCCATAACTGACTCTCTATTAGATTTTCAGAAGCAGTAAATCTTATGGGAGGTGATTGTCCTTTCCTTCTCCCTCAGATCATCTGCTGGAATCAAACCAAGAACCTTTGAGACTGAAGCGCTGTTTCTTACCACTATGCTACCAGAGTGTAGATTTAATGGATATGACAAAACAAGTTCTCTTCTCAAATGAGATTATCTCGATATCTCAGGTTTAGGATTTACAAAGCACATTTGTGGAGGATATAAGTCAATTGGGCACACTTTAGATGCAGTCCAGTGGGTGAAATGCTGCCTCAACCTTTAGTATGTCTCCTGTGACCCCAGATTGGCAGGGAGGGCTCGGGCAGAACCCAGACATTGACATAGTCATCCTATACTTTCTTCTCTAGTGTCTGCCTGTCCTCTGCCTTGTGTCCTGCATGTCTAAGTTTCTTCCTCAGACACCCTCCCCACTCACCCTCCTACTGGCTGTATCTCAGGCTCCAGAATTTCTCTCCTCATGACTGAAATGTTCATGTTCTAAAATCTGCCATTTTCCCAGTACTCTTCTCCAATTTCCATGGTGACAGCTGACAAATGAATGTATTGTGCTAATGTGTTCATAAGAGCTAATAGCCCTTCTCAGAGACTGTTGTTTTGTGTTTTCATTGGACTATGGGTTGTACGTTTGAGAGAAATCAAGCTCTCTCCTAAAGGGATAATTGGGATCTCTTATTACCTGTAGTACAGGGAGGATTTTATTTTTTTGGTCTCCGTTTGCTGATTGGTTGGCTTTGTTAACTTTCAGAAAGTTATATAATAAAGGAAGCCTTTTCTTGTAGGTAAGATTGGTCTCATTTTAAAGGCAAATAAAGCCCTGTGTGTTTCTATAGCACACTGTGTTGTTTGTATGGGTGGAGTATACAAATAACACAAACGGTGAGAACTATATTTTGTTACTGGTAATTTTCAGTCCTACTTGGGCTTGGACACTGAATTTATCTGGGGTTTGATGTCTCAGACTATAGACAATTTTAAGCATTTCCTTCTTTGGTTCGGTATTTCATCCTCAAAAAAAAATAATTTTAGTCAAACCTTGTCAGTGACACAAAGTTACATTTGACTGCTTGACTTTCTAACCTCTGCCCTTTACATGTGTGTTTTTGTGTTTTTTTCCTACCATTTGCTTCCTCTTCTTTTCATGATTCTTTTTCTTTTATTAAGGTTCTTAGAGAAGAAGACTAAAAACAATAACCAAAATGCTACTCCTAATATCGCAACTTTTGTCTTTGTCTTTACACCCACCACCCGCCTTTTTTTATCTTAAAGACAATCTTTCTCATTATTTTATGGGGTTGTTGTTTGCATTTTAACCAATCCCCTGGAGGACAGTGTCCACTTTGAAACTTAGATGTCAAACATTGCAGAGTTACTAGGGTGACTGCCCAGAAATATGCTGAATGGTATATGCTAGAAATGTCTAGTCTGGGCGTGAGGAGTGTGTCTACATTTTCTATTGCACCTGTTGAGTCACCTTTTAAAGGGGTAACTTGACAATGGCTTGGGTTCTCGTTTGATAAACTTAGAGTTCTCTTTTCTGTGAAGCCTTCTAGGGGTAAGTCTTGAGAGAACAAGGCAGGTTATGAAGGACTATCCATTAGGTGTTTGTTCATCTCCCATGATTATCATAATCACACTGTCGGATGGTACTCATTTTTGGAAATTCTGCTAAGAATTTGGCCCTAAAAATGTACCTCGATAGATGTTCACTGATCTTGGCAAAATAGATGAGCAGGAGAAAGAAAAGGAGTACAGGAAGTGTCGAAGGAGCAATGGCCATGTGAGGACAGGTGTATCTGACCTCTACCAGCTCCACAAGGGAGAACTGCCACCGCCACCTCCGCCTCCTCCTCCTTATCATCATCATCATTCACAACACAAAACCAATTCTTATGACGTCAGGCATGTCCCCCACACTCCTGCACTTCTTTTTACTAATTACAACATCTATCTTATTGCTTTACTGATCCAAATATCCATTGCAATAGCTCACAGACCACATGGAGCCATGCTCATGATTATGAGGTTTACTAGGGAAGTTAAAAGGCTATGATTTGGTTAATATCAAGGTACAATCACTCAGGAAGGACAGTTGCTGAAATATGCTCATAGGCCCCCCAGTCTTCAGCCTCTCGGCTTTAGGCTAGTGCTACAAAGCTCTTCATCCTGCCAATTATGGCTCTCCTCTCTGGCCTCCCACAAGCTTGAGCTGAGACTCCTAGTTCTGGTTCTGTGGAGTAGGAGCCCCAAGGTCAGCTGTGTCTCGTGTAGGGTCTCTGATTCTCTGCTGTGGATGTGGTTGCTGCTCCTGTTGACCATGGTCTGAGTGGGGCAGGAATCTTTGGCCCTCAAGGACATGCACTCTGCATTTTCAAATGCTTTTTCATTGGTGATGAGATTCCCAAATTCTGTTGCTGAATTCACTCAGCTTAATAGCAAGACTAGAAATCCTCTTGTGGATAGACTAGCTAGCCCTATTTGCATATTCCTGTCCAATCAAACGGCAAAGTCAAATTCAGAGGCTAGAAAAGTCATTTTGATCAAGAATCCCTTCAGGCCATAGAAAGGAAGGGTACTTAGCAAGATTTGGTGACCACTCAAATAGAAGTAAGAAAAGTGACTACAAGTTACAGAGGCAAGTATCAAATGTGGGGATGAGAGTGATAAACATTAAATATAGATATCTACTGAGTATCTTCACTCACTTTAACTCATATTTAAAGGCGTTCTCAAAAACTACGCTGAACTTGGGTGATTTTGTAGTGCTAGAGGGAGCTCAGATGGTTGTAGTCTTAGCGTGTTGAGGTTGCACCTCTTTGGTTGCTCAAATCCATCGATGACTCCATAGGAGAAAGATGGGCAATCTCTTCTGTGCAATTTACAGCCTCAGAAAACTCACTAAAGGGGCAGCTGTGGGAAGGTTCTGCCTCAATGTAATGAATTTGAGATTTTTTTCATCTCATAAAGCTGTTGCTTAAATACATATGTAGAAATATATGATTCAGAAGAAAGTGGCAGATGAAAAAAGAGCTAATGTTGCTACGACAACACAATTTAATTCAGGGTTCAAGGTGGAAGTAAACCGTGAAGGTGTTCTAAGTAATAGAGTCTAATAATGATGATAATAATAATAATAATAGGTGAAAATATACTACCCTGCTCACAGCTTATCAAGGTTAATTTTAAAATCAGGAGCCACTAGAAGATGAGTCACCTTAATTTGACCTCCCAGGGTGAATTGTTCACTGTTTTGTCTTTCAGGTCACAGGCTTCAGGAGACAGTGATGGTGTCCGTGTGCCTGTGCTCGGAAGGTTATTCCCCGGTGACCATGGGCTCCAGTTCAGTGACCTACGTGGACAACATGGCTTGCAGGCTGGCCCGACTGCTGCTCACTCAAGCTGAGCGCCTTACGACCTGTAGTCATCAGACCCTGCTAACCCCATTTGCCCTGACAGCGGAAGCATTGCCTGCAATGGATGAGGAGCTGGTACTGGCAATGGCCCATCTGGAGTTGCCCCTTGGCTGGACTGTCTTGGGAAATTCTTCACTTGAAGGTGGGTCCTGACCAGAAAATTCAGGTATTTTATTTTTATGTTAAGTTCAGAATGTGTCTTGATAGTTGTTCACCTGTGTGAGAAAGTCTCTAGGTAAGGCAAATGGTTAGGTGGGCTACCAGTAGCTGAAAGGCTGACAGTTCAACCCACCTAGAGGCAAGTAGAAGACAGGTCTGATGGTCTGGTTGCCAAAAGTCACAGCCTTGAAAATGCTAAGAATGACTTATACTCTGCATACCATGGGTCACCAAAAGCCAGAAGTGAATTTAACCACAACTAACAGCAATAACCAGGGTGGATTTTCCTGCCCCATTTTACTCTGATGTGGCTGTGTCCCTGGGGCCCTAATCTACTAGTCTCTGTCTGGTTGATGCTACTCTGTTCCAAGAGATGTAGGGCCAGTCAGCAGTTAGGAAGTTCACCTGATGGGGCTAAGGCGGTCCTCTGTGGCTCTTGGACCAGCTGCTTGGGATGTGGTTCTTTCACCTGTGGCAAGTTTTTTTGTTGTGAGGAGGGCACATTGCTGATTTGTTTCCAAATAGATGGGACTACTGGACAAGGTCCAATATTAACACCCTCTGTGCCAGTTAGGAAATAAGGAGATGTATTGCGCTGGGAAAAAATCTGCACTTAGGGACCTCTCCTAATTGTTGAGGAATAATGATGTCAGCTTGAGGACTAAGGTGCATCTGATTCAGGCCATAATCTTTCTGATTACTTGCTATGCATCTAAGAGATTGACAATGAACAAGCATAAATAATTGACGTCTTTGAGCTGTGGTATTGGAGAAGAGCCCTGAATATCCCATAGATGGCCAAAAGAATAAACAGTATGTCTTGGAGAGGATTCAGCACAAGAGTGCTCTTAGGAGGCAAAGATGATGTGGCTTCACCTCATAACTTTGGGCATGTTGCTCGGAAGGGCTGTTCCTTTGAGAGGGGCATGATTCTTGGAAGGGTGGAGGATCAGTGAAGGAGAGAAAGCCCCTCAACCTGGTGGATTGACACAGTGACTATTGCAATGGGCTCTTGTGTGTCAGGAAGTGTGAGGATGGCACAGGATAGAACAGAGCTCAGATTTTTATTCATACAGTCACTATGAGTTGTACATTACTTGATGACACCTAACAACAACAACAACTGGACAAGGAAGAGCTTTATCCAGGGCTGTGAAACGTTTGAGAGAAAGGAGAAAGATGGCCATATCTGAAGTATAAGCATTGCACTTCAAAAATTTGGTATCTCTGGGAGCATTTATATTATATTTACACTACCTTTTGGAGTTATAGCTCATTGGCCCCTGTATATAACAGATTGAATACCATTGATTCTGACTTCTAGTGATCCCATGTGACACCGAAGAACTGTCCCAGTGTATTTTCTAGGCTGTAAACTTTATGGGAACAGATCATGATCTTTTTCACATAGAGCCCCGGACTGGGCTTGAACTGCCAAACTTCTTAACTAGTAGCTGTGTGCTTAATTGGTTTGTCAGCAGGACTCCTAAAACACTATAAATACCAATCATTTGGATTCTGTCCCAGTAGTGATATAAAATGTTGTGGATAACCCCTTACTAAGCATGAAGCGTAGATATTTCTGATGGAAATTGTCAATTACATAATCTTACCGGAAATATAGTAATGTTTTGCTGTTTTACGGAACACAACAAAATCCTTGGATTATTGCTGTTTAACTATATTCCTCTGTTCTGTTTCCTGATAAATTCAGATAAAAAGTTACTGGTTGGTTGAATTTAATCAAGTGTAAGATAAAATGCATACACTACTCTAAGGAGCACTGGTGGCCTAGGGGCGAGAAACTGTGCTGCAATCCCGAAGGCACATGGTTCGAATCCACCAGCTGCCCTGTGGGAGAAGGAGGGCAATCTCCTCCTGTGTGATTAACTGCCTCTGAAAACCCGTCAGAGAGTCAGCTTTGACTCTATGGCACCCAACAACAACAGCACTCTAGGTTAACTGCATAAGACCGTTATTGTAAAAATAGAAGGGTAACTAGTAAGATTTGTATAAATTTTCAAAAGGTGACGGGAAAAGGAAGAAGGTGCAGATAAAGCGAAAGGAAGGAAATCACTAGAATAATAGGGGTTAGTGGCCATATGATGGGGTGAAGGAATAAGAAAAATTCAGTGGAAATTTGAAAACAATGGGGTAATATTACCCATAGATCAATAGTAATTAATTGTATAAATTATGATGTATGTGAATGATTGTATAAATCACCATGTACATGAACAAAATACGATATAAGTGAAAAATTGTGTAAAACACAATATATATAAGTGATTGCATACAAACCAATAAAAATATGGGTAGGGGAGAAAAGAGAGAGAGGACTCATTTTGACAAAGACACAGGAGTAAAGAACATCAAAGCCTCTGGGAAAGATAGATACAGGTTAGTCCCCTGGCCTGATAATCCACTTGACCCAATTAATTGCCTGATGTCTACTCAATCCATTTGGTGGGAATCTGCTCTTTTTGAACTATTTTAAATTTGTTCTTTGTTCCATTTTAATTTTTAAGCTTTATCTAGCAGTTTGACCCAATGTAAACACTGCCTGTGAGCTGGTTTAGAGCGTATTGACTCTTCATTTGGTTGCCAAGACCATAAAGCTTTAGGAGAGGAGACAGCCGATCTTTCTCTTCTCAAGCAGCGAATGGCTAAAACTGCCAACCTTTTGCTTATTTTTGCTACATGTTACTCACTGCATCCCCAGAGCTCCTTCTAAGCAGTGTGAATCTCTTAAGTACTCAAATAGGTTTTGCTAGTGTGCTTATTTTCTTTATGTTGCTTATATTTGATGGAGAGGAACTAGAAAAGTTTAAAAAGACATAGCCCACCAGAGTGTAGTGTTGATGCATCCTAAGTGGAAAATAGGTTGGGTTTTGGTGATTTTTTTAACCCAAGGAAATCTTTTTTCTTACTATATATTTGAAATTTAATTTAGAGCTTCACTATTCACTCTTTAGGGAGCTCTGGTGGCTGAGTGGCAAAGAAGCTTAGCTGCAATCCTGAAGGCACGCGGTTTGGGGCCACCAGCTGTTCCGTGGGAGAAGGGCCGGCGATCTCCTCCCATACAATTAACTGCCTTTGAAAACCCTTTGGAGTGTTAGCTATAGGGTGGTTCCGACTTGACGGTATACAACAACAGCATTCACATTTTAGGGAGCACCAATGGCTTAGTGATAAGAAGTTGTACTGCCAACCCCAAGGCACACAGTTCAAAGTCTTCAGCTGCTCAGTGGGAGATGGGTGGGCAGTCTCCTCTCATGCCTTTGAAACCCTGCTGGAGGATCAGCTAGGGGTCAGTTCCAACTCAACAGAACAGTAACATTCACTCAGGAAGAATCACTGATGAAGGACATTATGCTTAAAACCATAGGAAAAATCCAACCTCTTTCTACTGAGTTGATTCCATCTCACAGGAAATCTATAGGACAAAGTAGAATCATTCCATGGAGCTTCTCAGATTGTCAATCTTAATTTTTTAAAGTTAGATTTATATATTCTCCTTTTAATTTAAATTTTTCATTTGAATGCAAGATTACAGATAATATTGGCTTTTCATTCAGTCATTCATAGACATTTGTTTGATAACAATAATTACAATTGATTAATGTAGTTAATTTATTGCAATGTCTGATCTGAGAGCTGGACAATGAAGAAGGATGGCAGAAAAATAATTGACACCTTTGAGCTGTGGTGTTGGAGAAGAGCACTGAACATCCCATGGACGACCAAGAGAACGAACAGATATGTCTTGGAGAGGGTGCCGCCAGAGTACTCTTTGGAGGCAAGAATGATAAGGCTTCACCTCACATACTTTGGGTGTGTTGCTAGGAGGGGCTATTTCTTGAAGAAGAATATGATTCTGGGAAGGGTGGAGGGTTGGTGGAGGAGAATACTCTCCAGGTGGATTGACATGGTGACTGCTGCAATGGGCTCTTGTGTGTCAGGAACTGTGAGGATGGCGCAGGATAGAACAGAGTTCAGATCTTTTGTTCATAGAGTCACTTTGGGTTGTACTCCACTCAACTTGATGACACCTAACAACAACAACCATACCTTTGTTGTGTATTGGATTTCCCTTCACCCCACTTATCTATTAAATTTACTCCTCTCTCTCTCCCTTCTCATCTCTATTGACCCTCCAAATTTGCATCTGTCTTTATGAAAGCAGATTATTATTTCATCGTCCTCTCATTGTGCTCCTGGTGGATTTGAGCTGCCAATGTTTTTGTTAGAAACTTAGCACTTACCCGACGTGCACCCAGGCCTTCTCTGTAAAGGGTGAGTGAAAAACATGAACCCTAATGAGATAGACTGACACAGTGAATGTAACAATGGGCTCCAATTATGCTATTCTGAGGATGGCACAGGACTGTGCAGTGTCTCCTTCTGTTACACATGAAGTTCAGAAGAATTGGAACTGATTTGTTGTCAACTAACAACATTCGTTATTGTTAAAAGCACTTTTATCTTGCTGTTTATACTTCTTGGGAGCATAAACAGATATTTATGTGTCAGTCTTAATTGATTTCTGTAATGACTGTCTTGGAAGAATCTGATAGAATCATTACATGGAAATATGACTATAGTTTATAGTAAATCAAGCATTTCTTTCTTACTTTTAAGTTACCGAGAGTTATTAGAAGGCCTGAGATCCTGCAGGGGGGCCAGGTTGAGGGGGACATTTTGCTTTGTAAAGAAAAGCAGAGCCTTCTTTTGGCCCTGCCTCTTACCCGTCATTACTTACAATGCAACTTCATTATGTGTTCTCGGGAGGAAATATCCTGGGTTTTATTTAATTTTGAGTCATAAATAAAATTGGATTTCTATTTCATAAAAGTAAATCCATTCCTTCTGTGCAATAGCTTTTATGATAGAAGCCTTTACAGTGTCCCAGCGAGTCAGATTTGCAGTAAATCTCAGAATGTTGTTGTTAGGTGCCATTATCGAGTAGACCCTGACTCACAGTGACCTTGTGTGAAGCAGAACAAAACACCACCAAGCCCTGAGCCATCGTCACTGTTGTCTGAGCCCATTCCTGCAGCTATTACATAAGTTCACCTCACTGAGGGTCTTCTGTTTTGATGACTCGCTGCTTTACCAGACCTTCCTCAGGGGCTGATCCCTCCTGATAACATATCCCGATTACATGAAATGAAGTCTTATCATCACAGTTCTGGGGAGCATTTGAGTAGTTTTTCTTCCAAGACATATTTATCCGTTCATTTCTCTAGATGTTCGTGGTATGTTCAGTATTCTCTGCCAAGACCATCATTTAAAGGCATCAAGTGATCTCAGTTTTCCTTGTTGTCCAGCTTTCATGTGCATACGAGGTGATTGAAGATGCCCTGGCTTAGACCAGGCACAGCTTGGTCTTCAAAGTGATGTCTTTGTTCTTTAACATTTTAAGGAGGTCTTTTGCAGCAGATTTACCCAATGTTTGATTTACTAATTGCTTGATTTCTTTCTGATTATGGAGTTAAACAAAATCTTTGTCAATCTTTTTTCCACATATCATAGCATTTTTTATTAGCTTAATAGTGAAGATTTTTGTTTTCTTTATATTAAAGTGTAATTGCTATGGAAGGTTGTAATCTTTGATTCGCATAAGCAAATACTTTGAGTCCTCTGTGCTCTCAGGAAGTGAGGCTGTGTCTGCATATCATAGGTTGTTAATTATTCTTCTTCCAGTCCTCATTTGGTGTTCTTCCGTTTCTGTGATTATTTGCTCAGCAAACACATGGAATAACTGTGGTGAAAGATAGAACGCTGATACACATCCTTCTTGATTTTAAAACATGTAATATCCTCTTCTTCTGTTTAAACTAGTGTCTCTTGGTCTATGTTGTTGTGTACAGTAGAGTCAGAACTGACCCATAGCTGACCCTCTGGTGGGTTTTCAGAGGCAGTTATTCACATGGGAGGAAATTGCCCATCCTTCTCTTGCAGAGCTGGTGGCCTCAATCCACGTACCTTCAAGATTGCAGCGCAGCTTCTTGCCACTAGGCCACCAGAGCTCCTTCTTGGTCTGTGTATGCACCAACTACCCTTGAATTGATTTTGACTGATGGTGACCCTCCATTATGTTTCCAAGTCTGTAAGTCTTTATAGAAGGTGGCTGCTCATCTTTCTCCCACATGATAACTAGTGGATTTTAACTGCTGATAATTTTGTTAGTAGCTCAACGTATAATGTGCTACACCACTGATTTATGTATGTTGTTAGATGCTGTCAAATTGAGTACAACCTACAGTGACCCTGTGAACAAAAGATCTGAACCCTGTCCTATCCTGTGCCAGCCTCACACTTCCTGACACACTGGAGCCTAGTAGGGCAACCACCATGTCAATCCACCTGGTTGGGTTCTTCCTTTCTTTCACTGACCCTCCACTTTTTCAAGCATGATGTCCCTTGTTCAAGGACTAGCCTCACTTAGCAACAAGCCTGAGTATGTGAATGAAGCTTTATCATCTTTGCCTCCAAGAAGCACTCTGGCTGCATTTTCTCCAAGATACACTTATTTGATCTCTTGACCATCCATGCAATATTCAGTACTTTTCTCTAGCACCACAGCTTAAAGGCATCAATTCATCTTCTGTAATCCTTATGAATAGTCCAGCTCTCAGATGAATAGCAAGTGATTGGAAAGACCATGACCTGAATCAGATGTGGTTTATGTAATAGGTTCTACATTATTGCAATTAAATGTCTGGGATTCCCATTCCTTACATTGTTATACATAATTTGTTATGATCCACACAGTAAAATGCCATTGTATAGTAAATAAAATATAGGTAAACATCTTTCAAGTATTCCGTGTTTTCAGCAAAGATCCAGCTGACGTCAGCAATGATATCCCTTGATCCACAATTTCTGAATCATCTTGAATTTCTGGCAGTTATTTGTTAATGTGCTGCAGCAATGTTTTTAATTATCTTCAGCAAAATTTTACTTGAATGTGACATTAACGGTGTTGTTTGATAATTTCTGCATTTCTTTGCATCATATTTCTTTTCAGTGGTCTGGATATCTCTTCCAGTCAGTTGCCTAAGTAACAGTCTCTCAGATTTCCTGGCATAGATGAGTGAATGCTTTCCGCATTGCAACCATTTGTTGAAATGCCTCAGCTGGTATTCCTTCAATTTTTTGAAGCTTTACTTCTTGCCTTTAGTGAAATTTATATGTCTTCCTTTATCTTCAGTCCTTGATCACATTGCATCTTCTGAAATGGTTGAATATGGATCAAATTTTGGTACAGTGACTCTGTGTATTCCTTCCATCTTCTTTTGATGCTTTTGTGGTATTCAATATTCTTCCCATTGAATGGTTCAGTATTGCAATTCAAGGCTTGAATGTTTTCCTTTGGTTCTTTCAGCTTGAGAAATGCAGAATAGTCTATTTCCTTTGGTTTTCAAACTTCATGTCTTCAGACATTTTATTTATAATTCTTTGCTTATGTATAGGGTTTATAAACTTTGTCTTCCAAAGCTTTCCTTTGAAATCTTCTGTTACATATCAGTGTTTTTTTTTCTTTTGATTTAGCTAACTTACATTTATTAACAGTTTCATGGTCTTTTCTGACATATATTTTGATCTCCCCCTTCTCTCTCTGTTTTTTTTTTTTGGGGGGGGAAGTAATTTTTTTATTTTTATTTTTTAAAAAGTGGACAAAAATAAGGGTACTAGACCTTTCCAAGCACATCAAGAGGCCATATTCACATACAAAGTCTTCTCAGGATTATGTCTTTCTAGTCCTCTTAGTGGTTTGTTAGTGAGTTGCTTCCACTGGGCTACCATGATAAAATTGCTGCTCACCAGGTCCATGACATAGTTTTCCTATTTTTTCCTTAGCAACACATTGATAAGGCATGTTCCTTGGAAGGATTAGAGCACCGTCTGGTGCCAAGTGGTTATCAGTCCCAGCTTCTTTCCACCCACGCTTTTACAGGCTCTGACTTCTTTAAGTCAAGCTCCAGGGCCAGCCTGTCCCTATTCCTCAGGAGGCGCTCTGCTAGACCCTCAAACCTATAACTTACGTGCAAACTGTTCAAGCACTTGAATTGAAATCTGGACAGTGAAACCTCTTAAGGTACGCTCTGCGATTCTCACAGAAGATTGCATCTACCAGCTGCAAGATCAAGCTCTGATGCAAAGTGATTCTGAAGATCATACAGGATTTCAGTTCCATAGGACAAGTGATAAAAAGGGGTGCCCGATATTCATAAGTTGTTCCCTTCCAGAAATCCAAACATACAGCAGAATAGATCTTAAGAGAAATACTTGTCTTAATTCATACTAAACTTACTAACGACACTGTGTAGTGTTTGTGAAAATGGTGACCACAATAAAAAAGGATTACAGCTGGCAATAATCATATTTTTGACAATACATTGATATCAGACATAACAATTATACTTGTTAAGGACTTTGGCATAAGTTAAAACACAATTATGTATTTTTCACAAATTAGAAAAATATATAGGAATGTTTACATGTAGAGTCTGTACCGATATTACTGACCGATATCTGACCATGGCCTCTTTTGCTTTCTTCACGTAAGATGTTCTTGATGTTTCCCCTCCACTTCTCTGGTTAGTTAGTGATTAGCGTGTCACATTTTTCTTGAAATAGTTGCTAAATTCAAGTAGGATATACTCAGGGCTTAACTTTTATTTATTTTGGACTTATTTTAATTTTTCTTCAGCTTCAACTTGAACTTTTGTACAAGCAATTGATGGCCTATTTTTCAGCAGACTCCTGGCCTTGTTCTGGCTAGCTGGATGATGCGGAGCTTCTCCAAAATCTCTTTTCATAGGTGCATCCACTTTGATTTCTATAGATTCTAGCTGGCTTGGGCTGTGTTTATGTTTACCAGTTAGGTTGTTAGAAGAAGGTATTATGGGAAAATGAGTAATTACTGTCTCATGAGAAAGATCCTTTTATCAGCAAGGTAAATAGCAACTGTCCTCATGGTCCAGGCAATCAGTCGTTGGTCTTGAAAATTCTATTATGTTTTTTCCCCCATAAATTCTGTTACTTATTTATTTATTTTTTGAGGAATGTGTTTTTTATTTTTTTAATTGCTGCAATGTATAGGTGATTTTTGTACCATAGAAAGCTTTAAAAATTTTTTCCCCATTCATTCATTGTTGCACTTTTCTCCCCTCCCAACCTTCTCCCCCAGTACACTGCCCTCTTGGAAAAGTAAAAGAAAAACTCTTTCATTGTTTTACAATCCCTCCTCCCACGTCCACCCCTCTATGCTGCCTTCGCATGCAAACAAAATATTACTGAAGATCATTTAAAAATGGCTAGAACAGTGCAGAGACAGAGAACGGCCAGAAGTTCAAGCTGAATTTAGAAGAGGCTGTGGCATGAGGGACATCAGATGTCAAATGGATCCTGGCTGAAATAAAAGAAAAAGAAAAAAAAAAGAAAATTCTATTATGTGATTTTCCATGTTGTTTTTATCACCAAAGTTGTAATTTCCAACTATTCATTGTTCTTCCTGTTTCCAACTTTTACAGTCCAACTGCTAAAAGTTAGTGAAGCTTCTTGAGTGAAAGTTTGGATAGTAACATCATTTTCACCTAAGATTTAAAGGAATTTATAATTTTTGTTTGGATTTTTTTTTGTTTGCATAAAAATCTTTTCTCGAGACTGGTATAATTTTCATGATTAGTTTAATTGGGACAAAATAATTTAACTTTTTTTTTCTGTTGATGTTAGATGTTGTTGTTTAAGTGACATTGAGTCATAGGCGACTCATAGCGACCCTATGAACAAAAGACCTGGATGCTTGTATAACTTGCTTCCTTTCTCCAGGTTCAAAGGCTTTCTGGAGGCAAGCTATTTTGGAAGTGGATGCCACTCCTGCTTCCAGGCTTGTTTTAATCAGGGAGCTCCACCAAACACTGTCCACCTGGGTAACCATTATCGCGTTTGACACATTCGTTATTTGACAGAATTGTGATCCCCTCACCAAGCAAATTTCCATTATTTTGAAAAATGATTCTGATGTTTTCTAGGTATGAGTTGTTAATTTTTTCAAATATATTTATGGACCCTAACAAAATGTTATGAAAAGGTAATAAATACCTTGACTATGCAGGGCAGAAATACTAAAATCTTTGAGAAAATGATGAAAAATTACCTATTTAATCACTTTAGCAAGTTTAAGGAGTTCAGCTTTCCTCCTGCCTTTGTAGTTGATCCTGAGTGGAAGGAATTTTAAGGTCAGTCAGTTGAGCTTTTCTACCGTTTCAGCAATGACTGCTCTGAGCCAACTGTTGAACTCAGCTAAGTGTTTAGGGAGACATACCTCATCCTTTTGTGTATGGGTGATTGAAGAGTTGTCCCTGGAAAAGAGTAACTTGTGGAGCTAGCAGGACTCACTGAGAGTTGTTATTGTTAAGTGCTATCGGGCTGGAACCAACTTTGAGCTGATCCCCCAGTGGGATTTCAGAGGCTGCGTTTTACATGGGAGATGATCCATCTTTCTTGAAGAGCAACTGGTAGATTCAAACTACTGTCCTTCAGGTTGGCAACACAACTCCCGACTCACTAGGCCACATGAGTTCCCACTGAGGGTATCTCAGAAAATTTAATTATTGCTTTTAAAGCTCAGGTTAAGAGTATACATCTTAACCTGCAGGATCCTTTGGCGGCAGAGATAGTTAATGGGCATTCATTTGCTAACTGCATGGTTGGTACCTTCTCAGATGTGCTTCAGAAGAAGTCTGGCAATTAACTTTAGAAAGTTCAGCCACGGAAAACCCTGTGGAGCACAGTTCTGCTGCAATGCACATGGAGTCATACACAGGGTCACCCGGCAGCTATAATGTTATTTATCCTCTCCCCATGAACCATGGAGTTATAACAAATGCAGCAACTTTAAATGGGAACCCAGAATTTAGATAACTGGCCCAACAGTGGTAGAAAAAAATGGAATAAAAGGCACATCCAAGAAGTATCTGTTTTATTAAAACAAGTCACTGCATCATGCTGTTGTGACTTAGAAGAACTCAGAACTCAATATCTTTGCTGTGGGATCAGAAAAACCTCAGAACTGACTCTCGGCTGGTGATTCCAACTGGCAGAGAGTCATAGTCTTTGGGTTAGCAGCACAACTTTTGGACTGTGTATGCTCCCAGAGCTTGAGAATAATGACTTAAAAGTAAAGTGTTTGTGAACCATAAATTTTCTCTATTAATGTGCTGCAGTTACTAAGAGCACTTTTTGTTGTTGTTTGATGTCATCAAGTGTGAATCATAGCGATCCTATCAACAACAGAGCTGAACCCTGTGCCATCCTATCCTGTGTCATCCTCGCAATCTCTAACACAGTTGAGCCCATTTGTGCAGTCACTGTGTCAATCCACCTGGTTGAGGTTTTTCCTCTCCTTCGCTGTCCCTCCACTTTTCCAGGCTTGATGTCTCTCTCCAAGGAGTAGCCTCTCCTAGCAACAGGCCCAAAGTATGTGAGATGAAGCTTCACCATCCTTGCCTCGAAGGAGCACTCTGACTGCACCTGCTACAGGACATATCTGTTTGTTCTTTTGGCAGTCCATGGAATATACAGTATTTTTCTCCAGTACCACAGTTCAAAGCCATCATTCTCCCACCCCCATCATCCTTATTCACTAGCTCTATCATCCTTATGCTGTCTAGCTCTCAACAGCATAGCAAGTGATCAAAAAAAGACCATGGCCTAAATTAGGTGTACCTTAGTCCTGAAACTGACGTCATTGCTCCTCAGTAATTTGGAGAGGTCCCTGACGGCAGACTTTTCCATTGCAATACATCTCCTGATCTCATGACTGCAGATACCAAGTGTATTGATTTTGTATCCAAGCAAGATTAAATTGTTGACAGTTTCAGTCTTTTCTTCCCTCTGTCATTGTGCATAGAAGCAGGAATGGCCTCAACTTCCAAAATAACTGACCTCTGGAAACTCTATGAACTTGGAGAAACGATGAAAGTTAAACAAGTGTTCAGGTCTTTCCTTCATAGGGTCGCTATGCGTTGTCTATGACTCAACGACACTTAACAACAACATCATTGTGGTACTTATAGGTCCAGTGGTGAGAATTTAGGATGATGCTTTATTCATGGGGTCTGTATAAACAACTTCCTTTTAAAGGTGAATGCTTGCTTTTCTATGCTTTCCAACTATAAAAGAAGCACTGGGGGTGTAGTATGTACTATATAGTGAGTTGCTAAGCAAAAAACTGTTTATGTCAAATCCACTAGAGATCTGGACAGTATTCTCTCATTAGGATTTTCAGCTTCCAGAACCTGATTGGAGGCCACTGTGGGTCAGATTTGATTTATGGCAGTGGGTTTGGGGAGAGGGTTTGTCTGTTCTGTGAGTAAATAAGAAAATGTAAAAGAAATGCAGCAGGCCAAAAAAACTCCACAACATTTGTTAGAGGCTATTCAGAAGTGTTAAAATGTGTCTTTATTTAGTTTTCACCAAAGAAGTTTAAGGAGTTGTTTTAATATTTCTTCTAACTCCAGGAAAAGCCATTAATTGTGAATTACTAAAGGCGCAGTAGGAATGACTAATTTTCTATAACATTTACATCTTGCTTCAAGCCACATCCCCAGAACTGTCACCTTCTTTCTAGGCAACAAGAGACAGGAATGCATGGCCCAGCAGTGTTTGACAGAGGGAGAGATCTGTTTATCTTTCTTTGAATAGAGGAGAGAGATCTGTGAGATAGAGGAAAGAGATCTGTGGCCAGTAAAAAGCAAGATTTGTCTAACACTTGAAATGGAGCTTGACTTGTGTTTTTGCCTTTGAATACAGTCTGCTGGCTGTAGAAACGAGAAGGAAAATAGAGCCAGGCTGGGGAGCAGAATACTGTGGATTGATCCTGGCCTCTCTGTGTTCCAAGCTGTACTAACCAGAGCTTCGCAGAATGAATTATAGGACTTGCTTGCTGGCCCACAGAGTATGTGAAATGTCAGCTTTGTTATTTGGCCTCAAAGCTTTGTAGAGGATGGCAAGATTGAACACCAGCTAAAACACCCGTGGGTGGGAAACTCATAAAGGACAGATTTATTACAGTATACGATTCTAGTTTTGTTTTTCAAATTTTGATGAATTTTGCAACTAATGGATTTATTACAAAGACAAATTTTCCAGTTATTATAAAGACAAATTCTCTTTGCTCTTGGAAATCTTGAGTTTCCAATGGTTAATACACATTCAGTATTGCTTATCAGCTTCTGTCACTTCAGATAATATCTCATGATCAATATCTATCTAATCATGTTTGACACATCTTTGTATCTTCTTTTCTTACATTTTAAGCTAGTCTTTTATTCCTACAGACAAAATGATTCTTAGTAGTGGAGAGGATTCTTTGTAGACTAGATTCTGTGTAAGATGGTAAAATTATTTCAGAATATTTAGTTGTTGTCGTTGTTATTATGTGTCGTCGAGTGGCTTGCAACTCATAGTGACCCTATGTATGTACAACAGCCATAAACTCTGCTCTGTCTTGTGCCAATAACACTGTCTCTGACACACCCATCCAGATTACGCCAGTCACTGAATCAGTCCACCTCATAGAGGGCCTTCCCCTCCTGCGCTGTCCCTCCACCCTACCAAGCATGATGTCCCTCTCCAAGGACCAGTCTCTCCTTATAACATGCCCAAAGTATGTTAGACAAAGCCTCGGGATCCTTGCCTCCAAGGAGCCACTTGATTTAACCCTCTCCAGGATGAATCTGTTTTCTTGGCAGTCCATGGTACATTCAATACTCTTCTCCAGCACCACAGTTTAAAGGCATCAATTCTCCTTCTATTCTCCCTAGTCATTGTCCAACACTCTGATGCATAACAAGTGATTGCAAAGACCATGGCCTTTATCAGATGCACCTTAGTCTCCAGAGAAACACCATTACTCTTCAGAACTTTGGAAAGGTCCCTAACAGCAGACTTTCCCATTGCAATACGTCTTTTAATTTCCTGGCTACTGGTACCAAGAATGTTGACTGTGGACCAAGCAAGTTAAAGCTGTGAACAATCTCAATCTCTTCACCATCCATCTTGATGCTGCCAGTTGGTCCAGTGGTGAGAATCTTTGTTTTCTTGACATTGAGCCTCAATCAATATTGAAGGCTGCAGTCCTTGACCCTCTGCAGCAAGCATTTCAGGTCCTCCTCAGTTTCAGCAAGCAGGGTTATATCATCTGCGTAACTCAGATTGCTGACAAATCATCCACCAATCTTGACCCCACATTTCTCCTCATAGAGCCCAGCCTCCCGGATAATCTGTCCTGCGAACAGGTTTAAAAGGTATGGAGACAGGACACATATGCCTGGTGTATACCCTGCCCAATTTTGAACCATGCAGTATTTCCTTGCTCTGTTCTGATGACTGCCTCTCGGTCCAAGTATAGGTTTCGCATTAGCACGATCAAGTATTCTGGGATTCCCATTCTCAGAGGCAGCCACAGTTTGTTAAGATCCACATAGTCAAATGCCTTTGTTTAGTCAAAGACTATTTAGTACATGTATATAATTTGTGAAGTCTTAAATATTTAATATTAAAATATGTTCTCTATCATAAATTTTTTCCCCCAAGGAAGAAGTTTTATAAAAGTAAAAAACTTTACTGGAGGATTAATGTAGAAAGCAGGAGTGGCATCCACTTCCTAAATAACGTGCCTCCAATAACTCTATGAACTTTAATAAATGTCGATAGTTGTAGAGGGGCTTCAGGCCTTTTCTTCATAGGGTCACTATGAGTCATGCTCAACTTGAAGATGATCAACAACATCACAACAACAAGGAACAGGTTTTATGAAAGTAAAAAAATTTATTGTAGGATCAATGTAGAATTGAATTATTAAGGGGAAAAATTCTCTTTCTCTCAGTCATTTGGATTTATTTAAAAGTTTAATTGGGAGAACTCTTGTTGAATGCTTTGTGTATACAATTTACTGTGTTTTAAAGACAAAATACCAGCTTTTATAAAGGATAAATAGTAAAATGTGTAAATAGTAAAAGGTCCATGGGTGAAAGGGGAAGGAGTGAGGGAACTGGGGCAGCAGGGGGAGACCACGAGGCCACAAAATTTAGCAGGCCCTGGTGGTCTAGGGGTAAAGAGTTGCACTGCCAATTCAAAGACATGTGGTTTGAATCCACCAGCTGCTCCACATAAGAAAGATTATGAGTCAATTCTGACTCAACATCATGTAACAATAAAACCAACTGCAAGTTCTAGTTAACAATAGCTCCCACATTTCCTTCCTGTATGTGTGGCGGTGTTGGCTCCGACGAATGGTGACCCCATATTCAACAGAACTAACTGCTGCCTAGTTCTGCATCCTCTCGAGGTGATTGCTCTGTGTGCATGGTTGTTGCCATGGTGAGCTCTGGTGGTACTGTGCATTACAGGTTGAAGTGATGCCCTAAATATCAGCAGTTCCAATTGACCAGCCACTTCTTAGGAGAAAGTTGGGCGATCTCCTCTAGTAAAGATTTATAACACTGAAAACCCAGTGGAGGGTCTCCATGCATAAAAATCAACTTGATGCCAATGAATTTGGGTTTTTTGTTTCAGAGTTTATCCTTTTCCAGCCTCATCTGTATTGTAACAGGATAGTATGCTATTCTGATCCATAGAGCTTTTTCACTGACTAATTTTCAAACCTTTCTTTCCAATTTGTCTTAACCTAGAAATACTGGTTGCATAGCTCCCAGCATCACAGCAGCAGACCACCAAAGTATGACAAACTGACAGATAGATGGTGGCCTGTATCTGTGTCCACTTTTATTTTGCAGGTTTATCCTCTCTCTCTCTCGGTGTGCTTAGATGTATAGTTTCCTTTTACATATTCTATCTAAGTAGGCAACACTTTCATAGTTTATATGCAGTTTTCCTGTTTAGTTTATCTTACTTGCTTTCCTCTTCTGTTCTCTTATGAGGACTCTAATGGTTTGGTGGTAAGGAGTTGCACCGCCAGCCTGAAGGCTTATTTTTAAAATCCACCAGCTGCTCTGTGGGAGAAAGAGGGGCAGTTTGCTCCTGTGTGATTTATAACCTCTAAAAACCCACTGGTGGGTCAGTTCTTATTCGATATTACACAACAACAGCAATGCTTTATTCTCTCATTGGAATTCTTTCATGATGATTATGACCCTGCTGTATAATAGGATTTGAACTCACTTAGTGAGGCTGTAGCTCACGCCCATGGCGTTTCATGTCTTAGAGTCTGGGACTTTGGACCTGCGGTTCTTTCTTCCAGTGCCAGGGCAGTGGGCGATCCAGCTTCTCCACAGATGGATGACCATTCTGGCTTGGGCTTGAATTCAATCCCCAGAGCAGATCATTTCTGAGATTTGATGAGAACCCACACTTTTCATGGTTGTCAATAATATGATTCGACTGTGGCTCATCTTGCCTTTTAAACAGAACAGGGTCCCTGGAAGGACACTAGGGAAGGCGCCTGAGCACTCCAGCCTGTCTGTAGAGCGAGGGAAGAGCTAAAAAAAAAATCTGTTGAACAAATGAGTGATGGACATGAATCATAGTGGAAAGAAATATCAGTCAATGAAAGAAAAATCTCTCACTCAGGGCTGGAAAGGGGGCATGCTGTAATTGCTGCCCTTGTGATACTAATGAGGGCCTGCTGCTGGCGGCATGGGGCTGCACACATTTGTTTTAATTACACATCTGGTGTCTTCCACTGATGCAATTATTGTGCCTTGCATGCAGGCAGCTAGTTCCCTGAAATCATGCTTTTGAATTATAACCAAAGGAAAACAGTTTTCAAACAGACCACCTATCTACTTAATGAGTATTTGTTCGTGTGTGTGTGTGTGTGTGTGTGTGTGTGTGTGTGTGTGTGTGTGTGTGAAAAAGGAAAGACAAATGTGTACAGCTGATAAATGCTGCTGATGTTAGCTGGCATAGTTCTCGGGGGCTCTGCCTCACCTGTTATTTTCATGACAGCCACTGACAATCTTAGGTTATTACTGGGCATATAGCTGCTCTCTTTTACAGACCAACCCACATGACATTTGAGAATTAAACGGGCTACCCAAAGCTTTTGCTGTAAGTGCTCAAATGCAGATCTTTTGATGTTTTGTGCTATGCAGTATTGCGTTTTTGATTCATAATAAGTGGGTAAAGACACTTGTGACAAAGGCAAGGACAACACTGATACTAATGATTAACCCTACAATAAGGGATATATCTTTCACTTTTCTGTAAAATGCTGGTCTGTCTGATACTTCTCTAAATCTGAGCATTCAGATTAAGACAGACTAGGAAGAAGGATTGACCATCTACTTCTGAAATAGCAGGCCTCTGAAAACCCTATGTACAACAACAACAACCCAAAGCTTTTGCTGTAAGTGCTCAAATGCAGATCTTTTGACACTTTGTGCTATGCAGTGCTGTGTTTTTGATTCTTAATGCCTTCTACGCTATGTGCATTTCATAATTCAGTCTAGAAATGTCTCAAGAATGCAAAGACTAAAAGCTGGGTTGGTGTCTTTGAGTCCCAGGAATATTTTTAAGTGTTTCAGTGGACCTAGTACTATTGTTTTTGCTATGTGATGTCAAGTCAGAACCAACTAATAACTGAGCCTTCAGTGGGTTTCAGAGCCCAAAAATTGCACCAGAAGAGTTTGCTCTTCTTTCTCCTGTGGAGCAGATGGTGGATTTGAACTGTGTCTCTTTAAGTTGGCAGTGCAACTCAGCACTAGGTCACCAGTGCTCCAGTACTGAAGCATTGCCAGTTCACACTGTTAACCAAAAGGCTAACTATCTCTAGTGGTTCGAATCCATCTGTTGCTCCAGAGGAAAAATGTGGACCATCTTCTCCCGCTAAGTACTATTTTTTTAATTGCCATCAATATAATTCCAACGCATGGCGACCCCACGTGACAGAGTAGAACTTCACCATGGGGTTTTCCAGGCTGCATTTTTATGGGAGTAGAGCATCTGCTCTTTCTCCTAGGGAGCTATTAGCTAAGTTTAAAGCACCAAAACACTTTGGTCAGCAGCTATGTGCCTGTTGTACCACAAGGCCTCTGATTTAGAACTAAAAAAATTTTTATTTGTTGCTGAGTCAAAACTTACCCATAACTGTTCCTCTAGTAGGTTTTCTGAACCTGCAAATCCCATGGGAAGAGATCACCTGTCTTTCTGTCATGGCCTTTGGTGGATCAGAACTTCGGGAGAAGCCCTGCCGTTAGGTTAACAACACAGCTCTCTCTGGACTCCAACCCAGAGCTCTGCTGATTTAGTAATAGTTCCACAAAATAAAGTACAGCCAGATTATATAAAACAGCAAATCTAGAAAGTGCATCCTAGTGTTAACACAACACAGTGTGAATTTCCCCAATGACTGTGCATGTGTGTTTTCCCTAATTATTTCTGTTGGGAGCTCTTGTAATCTGAGTGTCTCAAATACACAAGAGACATTATAAGGAAATGAAACCATCCCATTGTGTTTGTTTACTACTGTAGTAATAACTTTGTGCTGTTGTAACAAAAATACCCCCTAGTGTGTGGCTTATCAGCAACCAAAAAATCTCCAGAAATTAGGAGACTTGAAGCTCTGGTGGCCTAGTGGGTGAGAAGTTTTACTGCCAGCCCAAAGGTGGGTGACTTGAATCCCTGTGGACAACAAATATGAATCCCATCCTATCCTATGTCATCCTTATTGTGTTTGACACTTGACCCCATTGCTGCCATTACTGCGTCAATCCATTTTATTGATGGTCTTCCTCTCTTTGACTGCTCCTCCACCTTCCAAGTATGATAACCTTTTCCAAGGATCAGCTTCTCCTAACAACATGCCAAAAGTGTGTGAGATGAAGCTTTGCCATCATTGCATTCAAGGAATACTCTGGCCTGACTTTTTCCAAGACATAATCTATTTGTTCTTTTGGCTTTCCATGGGATATTCAGTACTGTTCTCAAACACCGCAGCTCCAAAGCATCAGTTTTTCTCTTATCCATATTCATTGTCCAGCTCTCAGGTGCATGTTGTTGTTGTACCATATGGTCAGAACTGAACCATAGCTGACCCTCCAGCAAATTTTCAGTGGTAGTTAATCGCATGGGAGGAGATTGCCTATCCTTATCCCACAGAGCAGCTGGTGGCTTCGAACTGCATGCCTTCAGGATTGCAGTGCAGCTTTGCCAGTAGTTCACCAAAGCTCCAAGTGTTTTTAAAAACCAAGACCTGTGCAAGCTCTGGTGGTCTGGTGGCAAGAAGCTGCACTACAATCCCAGAGGTATGCAGTTTGAATCCACTAGATGCACTGTTATGAGTCTGCTGGAGAAGGAGGGGAAATCTCCTCCTGTACCAGTCAGATCTGCTTTGACAGCACACACACAAAAAACAATAAAATAAAAAAATTAATAAAAACAAAAAACCATGACCTGAATCAGATGCACCTTAATCTTCAAACAGACATCATTGTGCCCTCAATATGTTGGAGTGGTCCCTGACTGCAGACTTTCCCACTATAATATGTCTCTTGATTTCTTGACTACTGGTGCACTGGTGTTGACTATGGATCCAGTAAGATGAAATAATTAACAATTTCAATCTTTTCTCCATTTATTATGATGTTGTTTATTGGCCCAGAGGTGAGCATTTTCGTTTTCTTGATGTTGAGATGTAATCCATATTGAAGTACTGAAGGCTGCAGTCTTTGATTTTCTGCTGCAAGTGTTTCAAGTCCTCACTTTCAGCAAGTGAGGTTGTATCACTTGCAGAACACAGGTTGTTGATGAGTCTTCCTCTAATGCTGATGCCACATTTTTCACAGAGTCCAGTTTCTCGAATGATTTCCTCTGCATACAGATTGAATAAGGAGGAAAGATACATCACTGACACACTTTTTTCTTGTAGTGTTCTGTTGCTCAGTTTAGACTACAGCTTCTTGGTGTAGGGATAGGTTTTGTATATTGTTGTTTTTGTTGATTACTGTCAAGTCAAGTATGGCTCATAGTGACTCCATGAACAAAAGATCTAATGCCTTTCTATAACTTTCTCCAAGTTCATAGAGTTTTCATAGGCATGTGGTTTTGGAAGTGGATGTCACTTCTTCTTGCAAACCTGTCCTACAACTGGGAGCTCCACCCAACACTGTCCACATTAGTAAACCATTCTGGTATTGGATACCCCAATGGCACAGGTTCAGCATCACAGCAAACCCTGATTACCTCAGTACAGCACACTGACAAGCAGTGATGTACAAAGTAGAAGAATGTCCCTCCGAAATATAGCAACAGTTGTCTCTCTTAGCAGTGGTTAAGTGTCATCAAGTCAAATGCATAATGACCCTATGAGCAAAAGACATGAACTCTGTTCTATAATGTCATTTCTTGGGTTTCATATAAGCATAATTAAATGTTACGGAGTTCCCATTCTTCTCAATGTTAACAGTAGTTTATTATGATAGACACAATCAAAAGCCTTTGCATAGTCAATAAAGCACAAATAAACATTATTCTGGTATTTTTTGCTTTCTATTAAGATGTACCTGATATCAGCAATGATATCCCTGGTGCCATAGCCTCTTCTAAATCCAGCCTGAACTTTTGATAGTCCCCTGTCAAGATGTCACTAATAATTGGAACATGAATGTGAAAGGTATGAATATAGGAAAATTGACCATTGTAAAAAATGAAATGGAATACATAAAGATTGTTACTTGGCATTAGTAAGCTGAGATGGTTGAGTATTGGCTACTTTGAATCATACAATCATATGACTTACTTTTCTAGGAATGAAAACCTGGGAAGAATGATTGTTGCATCCATAGTTAAAAGGACAATTACAGGATCTATCCTGAAGTACAATGCTATGAGCTACAGGATATTATCCATACACATACAAAGAAAACCTATGGATATAATTAATATTCAAATACACACTGATAGCTAAAGCCTAAGTAGAGGTAATGGAGAATTTCTACCAACTTTTGCAGTCTGAAATTGACCAAACATACAATTAAGATGCATTAGTAATAATTTTTGACTGGAATTAAAAAGTTGGAAACAATGAAGAATGAATGGTAGTTGGAAAATACAGACTTGGTGACAGAAATGAGGCTGAAAAATGATTGATTGGATTTTGTACATTCAATGCTTTAATCAACATAGATACCTTCTTTAAAACACATACTGACTTTACACATGGACATTACCTGATGGACTGCACTGAAATCAGACTGACTATATCTATAAAAAGAATTGTTGGTGAGGCTCAGTATTAGGCATCAAAGCAGTCTAGACACCGATTGTGGATCAGAACATCAGTTGTTATTGTTATTGTTATGTGTCGTCAAGTTGCTTGTGTCTCATAGCAACCCTGTGTACAAGAGCTCTGAACCCTTCTCTATCCTGAGCCAACTTCACTGTCTCTGACACACATACCCATCAACTCAGTCATTGAGTCAGTCTTTCTTATCCACTGTCTTCCTCTCTTGTGCTGTCTCTACATCCTTCCAAGGACTGGTCCCACCTTGCAACATGCCCAGAACCTGTTTGTTCTCCTAGCAGTCCATGGTATATTCAATACTCTTCTCCAGCACCACAGCTCAAAGGCATCAACTCTTCCTCTATCATCCTTAGTCATTGTCCAGCTTTTTGATGTATAGTAGTTGCAAAGACCATGGCCTGGATCAGGCACATCTTAGTCTCTAGACTGACATTGTTGCTCTTCAGTACTCTGGAGAGGTCCCTAAGAGCAGACTTCTTTGTGATACATAGAGTTTTCCCTGATGGATTTTTGGAAGTAAATTTCTAAGTCAAAGCCTTTTTTTCCTAGTCTGTCTGAATCTAGGAAACTGTATTGTAATTGTCTACCATGGGTGATCCTGATAGTATTTGAAATACTGGTCATGCAGCTTTCTGCACTGTAGCAGTTACCAAGTCATCACAATACAGCAAACAGAATGCTGTTGGTTACAATCCTTCAGAATCCAAACTAGACCTGTTATTGTTGAGTTGATTCTGACTTAGGTTGACCCTTCAAAAATACTTGAATATGTAACCTTACAAAGAGGTATCTACAGCTGTGTTCATTGCAACATTATTCACAATAGCCAAAAGAGGGTAACAACCTCAGTACGTGAATGTTGTTGTTATGTGCCATTGAGTCACTTGTGACTCATAGTGACCCTATGTACAACAGCCCTAAACCCTGCTCTATCCTGTGCCAATTGCACTGACTCTGACACACCCATTCTGATTACCCCAGTCACTGAATTAATCCACCTCATAGAGGGTCTTCCCCTCTTGTGCCATCCCTCCACTCCCCCCCCCCGCAAGCATGATGTCCCTCTCCAAGGACCTGTCCCTCCTTACAACATGTCCAAAGTATGTCAGATGAAGCTCCAGAATCCTTGCCTCCAAGGAGCAGCCTGGTTTAACCCTCTCCAGGATGAATCTGTTTGTTTTCTTGGCAGTCCATGGTACATTCAATACTCTTCAGCACCACAGCTCAAAGGCATCAATTCTCCTTCTATCCTTCCTAGTCATTGTCCAACTCTCTGATGCATAACAAGTGAATGCAAAGACCATAGCCTGTATCAGATGTACCTTAGTCTGCAGAGTGATAAAATATGATACATACATACATAAGGTTTGTGGCTCAAATTTATCAGCTGCTCCGTGGGAGAAGAATGGGTAGTCTCCTTCCATGTGACTTACTGCCTTTGAAAACCTACTGGAAGGTCATTTATGGCTTAGCTCTTTTGCCATGGTAAACATCCACCACCACATGTAGTCAGTAGGAGAAAAATAATCTTAATACATACGATGATATGGATGGGGTTTGAAGATATTGTACTGAATGAAATAAGTCAATCATAAATATTATATGACCTTGTTGTTATTGTTGTTATATGCTGTCAAATCTACTGCCACTCATAGTGACACTATGAACAGTAGCTCTGAACCCTGCCCTCACTTGCCCCAACCTACTCTCAATACCCCAGTTACTGTGTCTATTCATCTCATTCAGGCCCTTCCTCTCCTGCACTGTCCCCCCACTGTTTCAGGCATGATGACCTTTCTTATAGTAAGAGTCAAGAAAAAGAAAATATGTAGAAACCAAAGCTTATTGGTTGTTATTTGGAGTAGGAGGGAAGAAGAAAAGGAGGTTTAATAGTGATAGAAAAATTATGTTGATTAAGGATAACATTGTACAGCCAGTTATTATAATTACTACCAACAAGTTGTATACCTGGAAAAAGTTGAACTGAACAAAGTATGATATATTTACAGCAGCAGCAACCACAAAAAGTTAAAGCACTGAGGCCACGATTAAACAGTTCAAAGGATTGTCATGCTTTTAAGGGTTGTCCCAGTTAATTGGCCTAATAATATATGTATAATATATATAATAGATGTAGCACTTCTATCTACCTTCTGATTTGTTCTGTAGTTCCTGAGGTCTATTCACCTTGAGCAACAGAGCAAGAAGGAGAATGAGAGGGTATGGAATGTGAGGTTTATTGTCTCTCTGAACCTATGAACTGGTGCCTGCTTACATAATCCCTGTATATTTTGATCAAAGATGCCACATAAGAATACTGCTCTTAATACAAAAAAAATACAGAATTTCAAATTCACATGGATGTGACTTTCTGGAGCTATGGAGAGTGGATGAACCCTTGAAACGATTACCCTGAGATAATCTTTAAATTCAAATAAAAAAAAATCCTTTAAGGTTTTCTTTAAACACAACAATAATATAGAAGGTTTACTTTGAGCATAAAGCCTTTTAATGAACTATTTATATAGAACCAAAGTTACAGCAGCAGTTTATATAGAAATCTCTGGGGTTATTGAATTTCATGGATGTTTTTGTTGTGTGCAGGCTAGTCGGAACTGACTCATAGCTGACCCTCCTGTGGATTTTCTGAGGCAGTATTGCATGAGATGCCCTCTTTCTCCCGCAGAGCAGCTGGTGGATTTTAACCCAGTGTCTTTGCGATTGCAGTGCAGCTTCTTACCACTAGACCATTTATGTGGGGCCAAAGTTACAAGAGCAATTTTAATAAGAACCTTAGGGGGCAATGATTACAAATTACAATGATTACCTCCTCAGATAAGGAGGGTGAGAATGGTAGCATGATCTGAAGAATGTACTAAATTGTTCATGTAGAGATTGTTGAATTGATGTATGTTTTGCTGTGTATAATCTCAACAACAAAGACAAAATTAAAAAAATTAGGAAAAATAGTTAATTAATTTGACATTGATGTGTCAAATGCGATAATGGTTACCCATGGTGGACAGTGTTTGGTGGAGCTCCCCGATTAAAACAAAAATAGCTTGCCTCCAGAACCCCTATGAACCTGGAGAAAGGATGAATGTTATACAAGAGCCCAGGTCTTTCATTCATAGGGTTGCTATGAGTCCCCTAGGACTCTACAACACTTAACAACAACAACAAATGCAGAGTTTTAGCTATGTTGTTGTTGTTAGGTGCTTTGAGTGAAACATCACTTATATCAACCCTATGAATGATGCATCTGAACCCTGTCCTGTCCTGTGCCATCCTCACAATCTCTAACACACTCGAGCCCATTGCTGCAATCACTGTGTCACTCCACCTGATTGAGGCTCTTCCTCTCCTTTGCCTTCCTCACGCCTTTCCAAGTATGATGTCCTTTTCCAAGAAATAACCTCTCCTAGCAACATACTCAAAATATGAGAGACAAAGCTTTGCCATCTTTGCCTCCAAGGAGCACTGAGGCTGCAACTTCTCCAAAACATATCTGCTTGTTCTTTTGGAAGTCCATGGGATATTCAGTACTCTTCTCCAGCACCACAGCTCAAAGGGATCAGCTCTTCTTTGGTCATCTTTATTCATTGTCCAGCTCTTAGCAGCATAACAAATTATTGAAAAGACCATGTAGGTATATTGATATATGTAAGCTTGGCCTATGAAAAATGTTTTGAAAACTCAATGAACATTGAGAAATGATGATAGTTATAGAAAGGCTTCAGGTCTTTTGTTCATAGGGTCGCTATGAGTCGTTCTTGACTCAATGGCAATAAAGAGCAACAAGAAGAAGCTTGGCCTATGAAAAATGCTTTTGTAATGCTATATGTAACTGCCATTTCTATAAAAAATAATACATTTCTGCTATCACACTGCATGGAAATTTTTTAGACAATATTCTTGAGGTGTCACCCCACCCACCCTGATCTACTCTGTGGCCTCCTAGTGACACCACGATGAGAAGCATGGGACTTCGAGCTTCCCTCACTGTCTCAGGCAAATGGGTCTCCCTTTATGTCCTAATGATCCTGGCTTATTAAGTGACACAGACCGTCCAGTTCCTTCGTGTCTGGGTGATCTTGCTCTGGGATATTACAGGTCATACCTTTTAATGTTTGCCATTAAAGCAATTATTTGTAATTCCATTTTAGTTACAGTATTTCAAATAACTCCTGGCACCAACCAAATCGGAAGAGACTGATTTCTTTGGTGAGAGAACATTTCATTTTAATTAACCACTCACAACCTTAGCCAAGTTTTAGAACCCTTTTCCACAGTTCCTGTTTTTCTCAGCACAGTTAAGAAATTGGAAACTCCTTAACAAGCAGAATTATTGATCTATGTCCTGACGTTCCCTCCTTTAAGCTGCTTGCCCAATTCTATTCTCTGAAGTTTTATATTCAGTAAGAAAACTTTCCTTTTCCTTCCTGCACTCTCATAACATTTTGGTCAGCTTTATATTTACTTCATTAATCCATTTGAAGATCTTCTCTTCTTTTGCCTTTTAACCTTCCTTAGAAGTGGGTAAATGCTCAGAACGCAGGAAAGAGTGTGTCTACAGCAAATGATCCAGCCTCTTATGTTTGCTGGAGGACAGAGCTGGAAAGGTGAGGCCTGTGAGCCAGGACCAGCAGAGCAGACCTGAAATGCTCTTCTTTATTAATTTTTAAAACTTTTGTACCAATGAGGGAGTTTTTCTTTTGCTTTTTAAGGAGAGGAGCAAACGGGGGGGGGGGTGTTGTGTGGGGAGAAGGGTGCAACAATGAATGAATGGAATTCCAAAATCTCTGTAGATGTTCATTGAAATGAAAAATAAACAAACTAAATTAAAAAAATAAAATCAAGTCCAATAGAATCTAAAAATAATTTTGTGCTGATTTGCATACAAAAGTATACATGGTGTTTTGTTTATATGCATTATACTTCATGCATTCTTCTATCCAGAATGTGTTTCATACTACCAGTCTCATAGACTGTTTTTTATAAAACTAATCATCATTGATCCATGCCAACCATTATCCTACCTTTTCAGATTGGCATGCTCTTCTGACAAAAGACAAATCTTATTTCCACATTCCATCTATGGGTTAGGTTGAATGCAGTGAGGCACAGCGTCAGTCTATGAACTGCTGGGTTATTGTGTCGAGGATACTGTATCCATGCAGGTCCACTGATATTGCTAACAGTCAACAGACTAACTAGCTAACTAACTAACTCATGAGTGCCCCGTACACAAGTGAACAAGTTGCCTAGGTCCCTATAATCACTTGTGGGTTGAATCCTTGTGATTCATAAAATTTTCAGTGAAATTCTCAATGATTTCATCTTTCTGGCATCTACAGTCAACATTCTAGGCACCAGCAGTTAAGAAATCAAAAGATATTGCAATGTGAAAGCCGCTGCCAGGGGACTCTCCAAAGTACTAAGGAGTAATGATGTCAGTTTAAAGGCTAAAGTGTGCCTGATTTAGGGCCTATCATTTTTTCAGCCACTTGCTATAGATCTGAGAACTGGACAATGTCATGACAACAGAAGAAAAATCAATGCCTTTGAGCTGTAGTTTTGGAAAAGAATACTATCCCATGGACAAATAGATAGGTCTTGGAGAAAGTGAGACCAGAGTGCTCCTTGGTCGAGTGCCTGGGACAATGAAGCTTCATCTCACATACTTTGGACATGTTGTTAGGAGGAGTTGTTCCTTCAAAAGGGAAATTATGCTTGGAAAGGTGGAAGATTAGCATAAAAGAAGACCTTCAGACAGATGGACTGACACCTCAGCTGCAGCAATGGACTCAAGTGTTTCAGAGGTGATGAGAATGGCACAGGGTAGGACAGGGTTCTCAATGGCACATACCATGACATGATACACATAACTTGCCATCCCTATGTTACGTTGTGGTTCATCAGGCCTTTCTTCCTAGTCTGTGTCAGTTCAGAAGCTCTATTGAAACCTGTTTAGAATCATTGTTGTTATGTGCCATCGAATTGCCTGTGTGACTATAGCAATCCTATGTAGGATAGCTGAAAACCTTGTGCTATCCTGAGCCAGTCTCCCTGTCTCTGACACATCTACTTCCATTACCCCCACTTACTGTGTCGATCCATCTCATCTGGAGTCTTCCTCTCCTGAGCTGTCCCTCCACCCTTCCAAGCATGATGTTCTTCAAGGATTGGTCCTTTCTGGCAACATGCTCAAAGTATGTTGAGATAGAGATTCAAAATCCTTTCCTACACAGAACAACTAGATTTCACCCTCTCCAAGACAGACCTATTTGTTCTCTTGGCAGTCCATAGTATGTACAATACTCTTCTCCAGCACCACACTCAAAAGACATAGATTCTTTTTCTGTTCAGCTTCATAGCACTGTATAAACCACCAGCAGGTGGGTGTTAGCATTGATGTGCATTTTGACTGGGAATTCTACCATTGCATAGTGTAGGGGAATCACTCACATGTATGATACCAGATTGGCTTTACTGGTTTTATCATTTTAAAAGGGAAACAAATGATTTAGTTGTTCCCTTTGGGGCAAAAACAAAACAAATCCTATTACATACGACTATGGCACATTTCTCTTCAGGCACAGGTTGGGGAGTGTGGCCACTACAATGCCATACTGTCCTATGTTGTGGAGTGTCTGTGTGTGCATGGATGCATGTGCATTTATTCCCTGATTCTAATTAGGTCAAATAGCAACAAGTCCCTTCCTGATTATAATCTTAAAAGGGAGCAAATGGAGATGTTATCAAACATGCCCTGTTGGAAATCACTAAGACTAAAATACCTAACTTCTAATGAAATGCCCTTTTTAAGAGTGTAAAACTTAAAAAGATAAAGGATTAATTAATGATATTGTTCGGTGTTGTCCAACTGGTTACAAAGCATAGTAAAATTAGGAATGTTGTTGTTTGCATGTTGATTGCATTCGAGTTGAGCATGATTCATAGTGACCCTATGGACAAAAGGTCTGAAACCCCTCTACAACTATCGACATTTATCAAAGCTTATAGAATTTCTGGTGGCATATTGTTTAGGAAATGAATGGCACTCCTGCTTCCAATAGCAGCATGAAATGGTTCCTGGTCCTGCCCCATACTCCTGTTCACTGCCTGTATTTCAACCCTTCTTGTAGCCACTATGTCAATCCATGTCTTGTTGGTTTGTTTTTATTTTTAACATAAAAATATTTTATATTTTCCATTGTTAGACGTGTTCTTCCTCTCACTTTCCCTACCCCGCCCCTGCCCTTATCACAATGCAACCCTTGTTCCAGATTGTTGTCATATGTATAATGCCTAATCATACATTCTTTTCGTATAGTTCTTCCTCTCATCTGATCTAATGCAGTGTTCATTTATCCCTTCATTCTTTCTATAACCCCCTATTTTATAACAGGAGTGTTATTCAGTACTTATCCTCTTGTGGCTGAAATATTTCACTCAGCATAATTTTCCTCAAGCTCCCCAATGTTGTAAAATGTTTTACTAGTTCATTGCTTCTTAGTGCTGCATAATATTCCATTGTGTGAAAGTACCCAATCCGTCCGTGTCTTTGAGTCTCCTTCTTTTTTTTTGGCTGACTTCTACCTACCAAGCGTCATGTCCTTTAGGTGCTGGTTCCTCCTGATAACATGCACAAAGTATGTGAGACAAACTCTTGCCATCCTCACTTCTGGGAAGCTTTCTGTTTGTACTTTTTCTAAGACAGATTTGTTTGTCTTTTAGTGTAGAGTATATTCTGTATTATTTAATTTCTCAGCTTTGGAATGCATAGGAAATTATAGAAAATACGATGGTTTGCCCCTGAGTTCTCAAAATGACATTTTTCCACTGTAACTCTCTAAAGAGGGTGTTGGGTTTGTTTTTTTTTCTCGGCAGATTTACACAATGTGATATGTCATTTGACTTCTTGACTGCGGCTTCCACAGGCATTGATTCTGGACCCAGTTAAAATGAAATTCTTGACAACTTCAGTCTTCTCTCCATTTATTATAATGTTGGTAATCTGTCCAGTTGTGAAGATTTTAACCTGGTGGTTTTTATTATTTAATATTGAGATGTAGCCTATTTAAATAATTTCTTTAATAGATATATTTCTTTTTATTTTCATATCAAGTACACTGAACACATGCCCAATGGATTGTATCATCTCATCTGTTTTCAGATAGTTTTGGTGTCTTGGTTATCATTTCACTTAAATGAACTCTGTAATGTGTCACAAAAATTAATTATAGGGCAAGTTTATAAAACTATCTGCTAGTGGCATTTGACTGTAAGGTCTCATTTGCATCCTTGAAATATAAGACTTTTGTTCTTGTTGTTATGTGCTGTTGAGTCACTTGCAACTCATAGCAATCCTGTGTATAACAGCTCTAAACCCTGCTCTATCCTGAGCCAACTTGATTGTCTCTGACACACCTACCCACATTACCCCAGTCACTGAGTCAATCCATATCATCGAAGGTGTTCATCTCTTGTGCTGTCCCTCTACCCTCCCAAGCATAATGTCCCTCTCCAAGGACTGGTCCTTCTTGCAACATGCCCGAAGTATGTCAAATAGAGCTTCAGAATTCTTACCTCCAAGGATTAGCCTGATCACACCCTCTCCAGAATGAACCTGTTTGTTTTCTTAGCAGTTCATGGTATGTTTAATACTCTTCTCTAGCACCACAGCTCAAAGGCATCAATTCTCCTTCTATCACCCCTATTCATTGTCCAGCTTTCTGATGCAGAGCATGTAATTGTGAAATAGTATCATAAAGCTTAGTGGTAAGGAGTTGTACTGCTAACCAACTGTCCTTACCACTGTAAAATTTAAATTTGTTGTTGTTGTTGTTGTTATCTACAAATTTAAATTTAGTAATAGATAAATCACACTGGGAAAAATCTGCTGTTAGCAACCTCTCCAGAGTACTGAGAATTCACGATGTCAGTCTAGAGACTAAAGTGAGCCTGATACAGGCCATGGTCTTCGCAATTACTTGCTATGCATCAGAAAGCTGGACAATGACTAAAGATGATAGAAGGTGAATTGATGCCTTTGAGCTGTGGTGCTGGAGAAAAGTCTTGAACATGCCATGGACAACCAGGAGAACAAATATGACTTTCTTGGAGAGGGTGAAACCAAGTTTCTCCTTGGAGGCTAGGAGGATTTTGAAGCTCCATCTCACGTACTTTGGGCATGCTTCCAGGAAGGAACAGCCCTTGGAGAAGGACAGCATGCTCGGAAGAGTGAAGGGACAGCACAAGAGAGAGAGACTTGGATGAGATGGATTGATACAGTAATTGGGGCAATGGGGGTAGGAGTATTGGAGTGAACGAGACTGCCTAAGGATAGAGGATAGGGCAGGCTTCAGAGCTGTTGTACTATAGAGTTGCTATGAGTCACATAACAAGAACAAGAACAATTCTACTCTGTATTTATATGCAGTAGAATATTTCCTTCTGATTGTTTCCTTATACATGTGGGTTTTTTTCCTAATTAAAAGCTATTGAATACTGGTTCCACAACAATCATCAAAACAACCACCAATAAGGAAAACACGCACACATGAGTTCTAGCTTACTCCTGAAAGGGAAAATGGCATTTGGAAAGAGCCTTGACAGTGAGGGCCAAGGCAGGTTGAGATTTACTGAGAATTTGCAGCTTGGTGGTTTTTGTTTGTTTGTTTGTTTTTTATAAATACTCTTCAATGTAGAGTTTTTAGGTAGTTACTATACTCAGGAGCTAATTGAAAATATTATAGTTCAAATTTATTAAGAGGCACTCAGGAAGAAAGACAGAGTTGGTGATATACTTGTGGAAGGATCAGCCCCTGAAATCCTGTGGAGCACAGTTCTACCCTGATCCTCATGAAGTCAAGATAAGTCAAGTCAACAACTGTTTCTCCCTTTCCTAATGTATGTGTTGGGAGGAAGAGGGTATTGTTATTATATATAGTGGAGTCAAAACCAACTTATAACTACCCTCCAGCAAGTTTTCGGAGGCAATAAATGGTACATGAGGGGATTGCCTGTCTTTATCTCACTGGTGGATTCTAACCTCTTGACTGGCAATACAGCTCCTTCCCACTTGCCCAACAGCAATCCCCAAAGAGTTGGTGGATCTTGGGGAAAGTTCCTATAATGAGTAATCTAGTAATTCCTGCTTGGGCTAGAGTCTTCTGGAACAAGAAAGGTACGCTAATGAAGACAATGAAATAATGACATACTAGTGGCCTCCACATCCTAAATAAGGTGCCTCCAAAAACTCTATGAACAATAGTAGAGGGCCTTCAGGCCTTTTGTTCATAGAGTCACTATGAGTCATGCTTGACTCGAAGGCAATCAACAACAACAGCAAGTATTAAAATCAACAGTAAGTCATTAATGAAAGTTGCTTGAAATGATTCAATATATGCTTTGCAAATTGGGGCAACATTTCCAAAGAAGAAAGAACTTTCACAGAGTTCAATGGCATAGCTTATCCCTAGTAATTAATTATACATTGACATGGAAACAGAGCCAACATAATTTGTGAACATTCAGGACTCCATGCAACATTTTCTTGAAGAACAGTGTAAATAATTATGAATTGCCCTTAAAACATAGCTTCTAATCTGATTATTGGAACCGTGAACCTGATTGTATGTAGATGTTTCTTTAAGAAGTCCAATGCCCCAGAACATATGTTTTTTACTAGGCTGTTCTTGGACTTAAAGATGACTTTTAAAATAAGAGTTTTGGTTGAAGGTTTAAGGTACAAAGATTACCCCTGACTCATATTTTTGAGTTAACCATTGTGGTCTCTGTGGCTCCAGAAAATCTGCATTCCACTAGAAGTAAACATTCCATCCATATAAGGTATATGGTTCGAATCCACCCTTTGCTCCACGGGAGAAAGTTGGCCAGGTTCCTTTCATATAATTTGTTGTTGTTGAGTACCACTGAGTCAGAACCGACCCATAGTTGACCCTTCAGAGGGTTTTCAGAGGCTGTTTATCACAAGGGAGGAGATTGCCCTTCCTGCTCCTGGTGGAGCGACTGGTGGATTCAAACCAGACACTTTCAGGATTGCAGTGCAGCTTCTTACCATTAGGCCACTGGAGTCTCATGCAATTTACTACCAATGGGTTTTCTAGGATAATAAAAGAACCCCACTCCAAACTTCAAACCTATGGGTCAATTCTGACTCGACATACACAACAGCAAGAAGGAAGACAGTAAGCACTGTGGGGAGTAGGTTGTTTTTGTACTCAGTGTCTAAACTCTGTATCATATAGATAGTTTACATGGTTAAATTTTAATCAAGAAATATCAGAGATGAAAATAGGTTCATTCCTGTTGATTTTTCGGAAGACTGTAAATCACACAAGAGAGATTGCTTATTTTTCTCCCATGAAACTGTTTGTTGGATTTGAACCAGTAAAGAAGTGCCACTTTTGGATTAGCAAGGCCACTCCCTATGAACTGTTGTTGTTAGGTGCCATTGAGTCAAGTACAACTCATGACCTGATGAACCAGAGGCCTGAACCTGTCCTATCCTGTGCCAGGCTTACAATCTCTGACTTACTTGAGCCCATTGCCAAAGTCACTGTGTTATCCATCTGGTAGGCCCCAGAATTTATAAACACCGTTAATAACGTTACTTTATAGTGAGGTGCCATCAAATTTATCCTGATTCATGGTGATTTGTTGAACAACATCAAGTCACTATGATCTGCTAGTCACTCGTACTCAACTCAATGGCCCCTAACAACCAGACAGTGATCTATATAACACAACAAAATACTTCAGACATGCACCATACTTGCCACTTGCCTCAAGCCACCCAGCTTTAGACAGATCACATCCCCTCCACATTTATGCATTGAAATGTTCAGATTATTTACTTTTTTGATGATTCCTTCCAATTGTGGCAGTCTTTTTATTTCTAAATACAGTTTATCTCTGATAAATGTAGAAAGACATTCTGGGAAAGAGAAAGTAATGCCATGTCTCTCTTCCTTTCCAGTCTCTCTGCGCAGAGAATCTCTTCTCCACCTTGCCATGAGGTGGGGCTTGGCTAAGCTTTCACAGTTCCTCTTGTGTCTGCCTGGGGGAGAGCAGGCCTTGGCATTGCCCAATGAAGAGGGTGAAACCCCGCTAGACGTGGCTTTGCACTCCAAGCTGGTGGAGGACGTCACAAGGTGAGTCTGACAATTTGATAGTCTCTCTCTTACTCGGTTTCAATAAAGGCTACCACATATTATGGGAAATTTTAACTAATCAAGCTATAGACTATGGTTGGTCTATGTTTAAATATTTTTCTGATGTACAAAAACAAAGATATATGAACAGATATACTGAATACCTGCAGTAATAACATTTAATGAGGGAGAGGCAGGTAAGAAAATGATGTCTGAAAAGGGTCCTTTTGGGGTAGGGCTTTAACTAATAAAAAATGAGACAAGTTCATTTAATCTTACTTATTGCTTAAGTTTCAGTTCTAATGGCATTTACTCAGCTATGCCTTTAGTGTTACATTCTTATGATTTAAATTATGTCACTGTATTTATTATGGTTGCTGTGAGAATTGATTCACAATATTAATAAAAATTTATAATTTTATCTAATATTTTCTCCATAATTGTCTCCTGAATGAAAAAAAATTGTTAATAATACTGAAAGTTTACAGAGACTTTGGATTTCCAATTATTAATTGTTGTACTTTTCTCCCTGTCTACCCCTTTCCAATTTGCTCTTTTCTTTGAAAAGTAAAAAAAAACAACAATTCTTTCACTGTTATACAATCCCTCCCCCCAAGTCCACTCCACTATGCAGCCTTCGTTCTGGACTCCTGTCATGACAATAATACCTAATCACATATCCCTTTTAAATAATTCTCTCTCTCATCAGTTTCAAATGCAGTATACATTATTTATCTCCTCTTTCTCAGTCTCCTCTCAGTGGCACTATGTGATATTTGTCCTGTTGTGACTGAGATATTTCACTCAGCATAATGTCCTTCAAAGTCACCCATTTTGTATAATCTCTCATGAGTTCTTTGTTTTTCAATGCAATGTAGGATTCCATTGTGTGAATATATCAGACCTTCTCTAGCCATTCATTTGTTGGTGGGCACTTGGGTTGTTTGCAACTCATTGCTATTGTGAACAAAGCCACAATAAACATGGGTGTGCATATATCAGCTTGGGTGGTGGTATGGTTTCTTTAGGGTATATTCCCTGTAGTGGAATTGCTGGGTTAAATGCTATTTCTATTTGCAACTTTCTGAGAAAGCACCATACAGCCTTTGATAGTGGGTGCATCATTTTACACTTCCACCAACAGTGAATGAGGGTTTCACTTTCTCTGCAACCTCTCCAGAATTTGATGTTTGCTCTTCTGTTAAGTTTTTCTATTCTTACTGGGGTCAGATGATATCTCATAGTTGTTTTGATTTGCATCTATCTCTCTTAGAGCTAGGAATTTTGATCATTTCTTCATGTGTTTGTTTGCTATCTGAATGTCTTCTTTGGTTAAGTGTCTGTTCACATGCTGTGCCCATTTTTCAATTGGGTTATTTACCTTTATCTTCTTGTGGTGCTTGAGTATTTTATACATTCTAGATATAAGTCCCCTATCTGACATGTCATTACCAAATCTATTTTCCTCAGTCTGTTGGCTTCCCTTTTTATCCTATTGGAGGAGTTTTTGGATGTGTATAAGGATTTGATTCTTAGAAGGTCCCATTCATTTATTTTATCCTCTCCTGGTTGTAGATTTTTCAGGATACTTGGAAGACTGTTTATGTTGTGGATTAGGACTTCTAAAGTTCTTCCAAGCTTCTCTTTAATGAAGTTTATAGTCCTTAGTTTTAGTCCTAGGTTCATGATCCACTTTGAATTGGTTTTTGTGTATGGAGTGAGGTGTGGATCTTGTTTGAGTTATCTACAGATAGATAGTTTTCCAGTTTTGCCAGCACCATTTGTTAAAAAGGCTATCGTTTCCCCACTTAACTGATTTAATCTCCTTGTCAAAAATAAATTGACTATATGTAGATGGGCTGATTTCTGAATCCTCAGTTCTATTCCATTGAACTATATGTCTGTCATTGTACCAGCACCATGCTGTCTTGGCCACCACAGCAGTGTAATAGGATTTGAAATCAGGGAGTGAGACATCTCCTGCCTTGTTTCTCTTTTTAAGGAGTGCTTTGCTTATTTGGGGCCTCTTTCCATTCCACATGAAATTGGAGATTGCCTTTTTCCATTTCATTGAAGAGTGGATTGGTGTTTGTATTGGGATTGCATTAAATGGGTAAACTGCCTTTTGGAGTATTGTCATTTTCACAATATTGAGTCTTCCTATCCATGAGCAAGAGATATTCTTCCATTTCTCTAGGTCTCTTTTTGTTTCTTGTAGTAATGTTTTGTAATTTTCTTTGAATAGATCCTTTGTGTTTCTGGTTAGATTTACTCCTAAGTATTTAATCTTGTGATTAGATATTGTGGAGGGTATTGTTTTTCTTAGGTCAAGTTCTGTATTCTCTTTGTCACTGAGGAGAAATCCAATTGATTTTTGTATGTTGATCTGCCATTTTGCTGAATTGGTCAACTATGTCCAGTAGTTTTCTTGCTGAATTTTAGGGATTTCTAAGTATATTATCATATCATCTGCATATAGAGATTATTTTGCCTCCTCTTTGCCAATTTGGATACCTCTTATTTCCTTCTCTTGCCTTATTGCTATAGGTAAGACTTCTAAGACAATAATGAACAGGAGAGGTGACAGGGGGCATCTTTGCTTAGTTCCTGTTCTCAAAGGGAATGTCTTTCTTTAGTCTCTCTCAATTGAGAACAATGTTGGCTCTCAGGTTTACGTATATACTTTTTACTATGTTGATGAAATTCCCCTCTGGTCCTCTTTTGTTGAGTGTTTTAATCAGGAAAGGGTGTTGGATTTTGTCAAAGGCCTTCTCTGCATCAATTGATAGGATCATGTCGTCCTTGTTCTTTGTTCTGTTAATGTGATGAATTACACTGATTGTTTTTCTTATATTGAACCATCCTTGCATTTCTGTTATGAATCCCACTTGGTCATTGTGAATTTTTTTTTTTTTTGATGTATCATTGGATTCTATTGGCCAGGATTTTATTTAGGATTTTTACATCTATGTTCATGAGAGATATTGGCCTATAGTTTTCTATTTTGGTGATGTCTTTACCTGGCATTAGTATCAAGGATATGTTTGCTTCATAGGATGAATCTGGGAGAATTCCATCTTTTTCTATTTTCTGAAATAA
>NW_006399994.1:2371990-2390035 GCF_000299155.1 Elephantulus edwardii
TTCCAAATATATGGTTTTTGTCTCCTTTATCCTCTTGTTCTTAATTTCTAACTTTGTTGCATTGTGGTCTGAGAAAATGCTTTGTACTATTTCTGTGTTTTTTAATTTATTAATGCTGGCTTTGGGACCTAAAATGTTATCTGTTTTGTAAAATGGTCCATGAACATTGGAGAAGAAGGTATACTCTGTTTTTCTTTGGTGCATTAGCCTATAAATATCTCTGTCGTCAAGTTGGTTTATTGTGTGGTTTAATTTTTTAGTATATTTGTTGAGTTTTTTTTCTGGTAGTTCTATCCTTTCTTAAGAGTGGTGTACTGAGGTTTCCAACTGCTATAGTAGTGTTGTCTATTTCATTTTTCAGTTTTGTTAATGTTTGTTTTATATATTTTGCAGGTCTTTCATTTGGTGCATAGATATTTATTATTGTTATGTCCTCTTGTTCTTGACCCTTTAAGCATTATGTAGGGACCTTCCTTGTCCTTTGTGATGGTTTTTGCATTGAAGTTTATTTGATCAGAGATTAATATCATTACTCCTGCTTTTTTTCAGGTTGCCATTTGCTTGGTATATTTTTTCCCATCTTTTTCTTTTTAGTCTTTCTTAATCTTCATTTTTCAGATGTGTCTCTTGTAGATAGCATAATGATTGGTTTGGGGTTTTTTTTTCAATCCTATCTGCTACTCTTTTTCTCTTTAGTAGTGCATTCAAACCATTCACATTCAGTGTGATTATTGAAAGTTAGGGTTTTATTGCTATCATTTTGTTGAGTTCTTTTGGGTATTCTTGCTACTTACTTTGGTCCCATCCTGCTTTCTGTGGCAGTTCTCGAAAAAGGACATCTCTCTGTTTCTTGTAATTCTGGTCTTGTTCTTACAAATTCCCTTAGGTTCTGTTTTTCTGCAACTACCTTGATTTCTCCTTCATATTTTATAGACTGTTTTGCTGAGTACAGTATTCTTGGTTGACAGTTGTGTTCTTTGAGTGTTCAATATATGTCCTTTCACTGTCCTTGCTTACATGGTTTCTGCTGAGAAATTGGCACTTAAGCTTATTTGCTCTCCCTTATAGATTACTCTTTGTTTCTCCCTCACTGCTTTCAGAATTCTCTCTTTATCTTTGGTTCTGTCAAATTTGTCTATGATGTGCTTTGGTTTTTGGGGGTCTATTCTATGTGGTGTTCTCTCAGCTTTTTTAATATATTCTCTCACTCTTCATTATGCCTAGGAAGTTTTCTTCTAGTAGTTCTTCCACAACTTTTTTTGTGCCTTTACTTCCTTTTTCCTGTTCTGGGATTCTAATGGTACACATATTATTTCTCTTGATGATGTACCACATTATTCTTAGGTTTTCTTCTTTTTCCTTTCTTTTTACTTCTGCTTTTTGCTCTAGCAGATCAGTAGTGACCATTCTATCATCTATTTCACTGGTTCTGTGTCCCATCCCTTCAACTCTGTTCATGTGTTCCTCCATCATTTTGACAGCCTCTAAAACATTGGACCTCATATTTTGGAGTGGTTTCTTGTTTTTCCTGTGCCACTAATGGCTTGTTTGTTTTATCTGTGTTGTTTTGGATTATTTTATTACCTCCTTCTGGGTTTTGCTTGAAGTATCCTCTAATTCAAGTTTGCCTTTCACCCATTGAAAATATTCTATCATTTTAATTTTTTTTTTTAATTCTGTGTCAGAAAATTCAATCAGAGTTTCTGGCTTCAGGAAATCTTTTGATACTTTGTCACCTTTTGGGGGTGACATCTTGCTTTATGCTTGTGTAGGGTGTGAGATAGCCTGCTTCTTTCATGACTTTGATAGGTTCTTAATACAAAGACAATGCTCTAAAAATCGGTGGGGTAGCTACTCTGCCTGTGTTTCTCTCTGAACTTCTGGCTCAAGGGAAAGTTCAGTTCAGTGCCTGTAAGAGCAGCCTCTTGTGGCTAAGTCAGATCAAGGTGCTCTGGATTAAAGGCAAGTTAATTGAATGACTGGACAGGTAGGCACAGATGTGGAGCCAAATGGAAGGTGGGCATGGTGGGCAGGTCAACCAGAGATGTGTTAGCTACTTGTGGGGACCTCACTTAGAATTCAGCTCTCTGGGTGTGCTCATGAGTGAGGTCCCTACTCAAATTCCAGCTGTCTATCTCCCACCAAGCAGCTCTTGCTCAGCAGTCCTTGCCCATCAGCCCTCACCCAGTGACTCCTGCTCCTACGGGGCTCTGGGTTCAGCAGGGCTTAAGAAAACTCAATCAGTTTCCTACCCACTGGCTTGCTCCTGGCCAGTCGGCAGGGCCTGAAAAAACTCAGACAAATTCCTACTGACCTGCTCACTCCTGGCCAGTCAGTGGGGCCCAAGAAAACTTAGTCAAATTCCTACTGACCCACTCGCTTCTGGCCAGTTGGCAGGGCCTGAAAAACTCAGTCAAATTCGTACCGACCCACTTGCTTCTGACAGATCAGTGGGGCTTAAGAAAACACAGTGGGCAGGTCCCAAAGCGAATCAGCTGGTGGCTACTGTCAGGGTCTGTGGCCCTCTGCTCCTGCAGTTCCCAAACCAATTATTTTAATAAAAGTTCTGATTCAAATTCTTACTGTCCATCTAATGCCTTGTCGGTCTCTGTGTGCTGCGTTGGTCTCTCTGGTGGCCCGTTTCTATACAGCTTGCCATTCCTCCAGCTCCTTAAGCTGCTTCCTCCACTGCTGCCATCTTGCTCCGCCTGGCTGTTTCCTCCTGAATTATTTGATATCTGAAACTATGTCCATTTTGTCTACTATACTATTTTTATGATAGTGTCTAGCACATGGTATTTGGTAAAGGAATGTAGATATTTGTTGAATGAATGATTAATAGATAGTGTCAATGATGTGCTACAGTCAATGAGGTATTTGTTAGGATCTTATGAGATAATGCATTTTCAGTTATTAAGTTCCCTTTGTTGATAATGCTATCAAACATTTCCACTGAATGATAGAGTGTACTGTAGAATTGTTTAAATTGTTGATTTTATTACTCAAGAAAAACAGATTCATATGTAGTCATTTTCTTGGCTTCTTTCATAGACAGAGATAAATGGGAAAGTATGTTAAAAATTATATACAGTGCTGTATAAACTTTTTTTCTCATATTGACATGGTAACTGCTGCAGTGGGCTCTTGTGTGTCAGAAAGTGTGAGAATTGTGCAGGACAGAGCAGGGTTCTTTTGTTGATAGGGTCATTATGAGTTGTATGTGACTCAACAGCATCTAAACAACAACAACAACATATAAATATTAAATATTGTTTTAAGAATATTATTACACAATATGTCTTAATGGGTTAGTTTTTCTTGTTTGGGTTATTAAACTAATGTGATTAATTTAAGATTATACAGAACATTTAAATGGGCAGTAGAGTGTAACTAAGAGGGTTTTCCCCTCACTCATTAAGTGAGATGATCACCAACAGATGAGACAACATCTTTGCTCTAACGTGACCTTACTAAAAAAAAGCAGGGCAATAAAGCTCCTTTGAACTGTCTGCTGTGAGCGTAGATCTTGAGATCTTGAGGATTGACTTTTTTAATCTCTTAGTAGTTCATCTTTCCATTATGCCTAAACCCAGACAGCATTATTTTAAAAGTTTACATGTCTAAAATAGTCATTCTTAGATGAGATTAGAAGTAGATCGTAAGCTAAATTCTGGTAATAGATGGAGATTCCATTTGCTACAAAAAAGTGATCTTTACACTCATAGGCAGAGTTCACCCACCTTAGTGGTTTGTTGTTGGCATGAGGAGTTATTTTCTGGAAGGCCTTGGAGTCTCTGCCAGTTATGTGCTAAGAATTTTGGGAAGTTCTGTAAATCTCTAAAGAGATTGTGAATGTATGTGATTAGACAAATGAATGAGATTAGATTTCATTTTGTCACTGCTTGGACAACATATTTTTAATCAGAAGTTTAATATATTTCTATAAAGCAAATGTTTATTAACAAAATAAAATGAGATCGTGGAAAAAGACAAGAGATGCATATGGCTGTTCTGTGAAGTGCGGAATCTGGGAGCCATCAGTGGGGATGTGACAACATGCTGAGGTGGGCTGGCATCTGGGAGCACGCACATTTTCGTCAAGCGACATCTCTACTGTTGCCGTGTGTAGCCTTACAAGCCATCAAGAATGTGGTGACACCGACTGTAAAACTAATATGAAGCTAAGAGATGTGCAGTTGCTCTTTGCCAAAATAAGAACAGAAAATAAGTTTAAACTCAAAAGTTTAGCTTGAGAATATTTTTCTGTTGCTTGTGTGTATATTCAAGACTACAACATGGTCAAATTTATGCATGTTTTAATTTTCAGAAGGGTGATTTACAACAGTGGTAGCAGTGTGTTATGAATACCTCACTTGTTTGTAACATCTAAACCTCACCATGCTCCCTGGAGAGTGTGTCTGCTTTCCACTGTAGTCACCCAATAAACTATTGGCTGCCAGCTAATTTGTTCTACTACGTGTGGCCTCATTAAAGTGAGAGCTATCCTTGCAGATTGAAAGGAGAATGAAATATTGAGGTAAAGATTGAGCTAAATATATTTAGGTAAATACTGAGGTTTAAACAAACCCCTTGACCCTCACATTCAGTCACACAGCTGAGCATTTACTGGAGGTGGATGCTAGACTCTTCAGGAAATACTTTTGGGATAGAATCTTTCTTTTCAAGGTTTGTGCACGGTTTTTCTGGTATGAATTAATTTATCCACCTTGAGAGAATATAGATATGTGAAAATTAGTACTGATTCTTTATTGGCATACTCTTTAAGATCTCTTGTTTATGTAAGTGGCTTCTCAGACATCTTCTTTAAGTGGAAGAAAGAAGGTGGTTTTTATAAGCCAGTGCTTACACAATCTCATGTATTTTTTGCTTATAGATGATAATTTTTCCATTTGGATGTGTGATCCCTCCTGGCAGTGAGGGTGCTGGGACTTTGGCTTTTTTGTGTCTCCAAAGCTGTGTGTGGGTTTTGACTTTTGATGTGATTTTTTACTCTTGATTTTTGACTTTTTCAGTTTTCAGGGCAGACATTCTACCAACTTCTGTCAAGTGCAGCTCAGTGAAGATGCTCTCCTGCAGTATGGTCGCTCATCAGACACCTTGACCCTGACCTTCAACCACACAGCTGAGCACTTTTTGGAGGCAGACATTAAACTGTTTCGGAAATACTTCTGGGATAAAGCTTTTCTTTTCAAGGTTTGTGCACACTTTTTCTGATATAAAACAATACACACCTTGAGGGAATGTAAGTATAAGTTGTTTTTTTTTAGGCAATGTTCTTAGGGACTCTCTCTTTTATGATTCCTAATGAAACCTTGTAAAGCATGGACTTGACCATTGTGTTAGGTTAGTAGAAAATTATTATATGACATTTTAATGTAGCTATACCTTCGGTATGGATTGCATCTCAATGTCAAGAAAAAGATAGGCAGTGTCATGATGGATGGAGAGGAGGTTGAAATTGTCAATAGGTTCATCTTGCTTGGATCCGTAATTAACACCCTTGGTACCAGCATTCAGGAAATAAGGATATGCACTGCACTGGAAAAAATCTGCAGTTACGGATTTTTCAAAATTATTGAGGAGTAGTGATGTCAGTTTGAGGACTAAGGCACATCTGATTCAGACCATGATCCTTCCAATCACTTGCTGTGCGTCTGAGAGCTGGACAAGGAATAAGGATGAGCTGTGGTGTTGGAGAAGAGCACTGAACATCCTATGGATGATCAAGAGAACGAACAAGTATATCTTGGAGAGGGGGCAGATGGAGTGCTCTTTGGAGGCAAGAATGATGAGGCTTTGACTCACGTACTTTGGGCATGTTGCTAGGAGGTGCTATTCCTTGAAGAAGGACATGATGTTGGGAAGGGTGGAGGGTGGGTGAAGGAGAGGAAGACCCTCAACCAGGAGGATTGATACAGTGACTGCTGCAATGTGTCAAGAAGTATGAGGATGGCTCAGGATAGAACAGGGTTCAGATCTTTTGTTGATAGTTTCAATAGCACCCAACAACAACAACTTTGTGTCATCAATTGGAATTGACTTATAGCTACCCCTCCAGCGGATTCTCAGAGATTGTAGCACATGGGAGAAGACTGCTGATATTTCTCCTTTGGAGCAACTGGTGGATTCTAACCACTTGCCTTTTTGGGATATTAGAGTAAGTCTATCCATTAGGCTAAGAATTTTTCAGATGAATCTAATCAGGAGCTATACCTTCTCAGAGTTGTGTTTCTTCTTACTACACTATAGCAATAATGTGATGATTTGTAATAAATATTAACTATGACAGATTTGAGCTAAGCATATAAACTGTAAATATGAAAAAAAAACACACCAAAACCCAAACCCAACAGCATCCCAAAAACCAATCCTCTGCCATCATGTTTATCTTGACTCATGGTGACCCTTTCATTGGGTTTCCAAGATTATAGTTTGTTATAGGAAGAAACTGACCACCTTTCCACTTGGAGCAACTGATGGATTTGAACTGATGACCTTTGATTTGGCAGCCCAACTTGTTTACCATGCACCGTACCCTTGTTGTTGTGTACAGTTGAGTTAGAATCAACCCATATCTGATCCTCCAGTAGGTTTTAAGAGGCAGTGAATCTCACAGGAAGAGGATGCCCATCCTTTCCCCACAGACCAGCTGGAGGATTCAAATTGTGTGCCTTTGGAATTTCAATGCAGCTTCTTATCACCAGGCCACCAGGGCTCCTTCTATACCTCTGTTGTGTGATGTTGTGTACCATCAAGTCAGAATTGACTCATAGCTGACCCTCCAGTGGATTTTCAGACAGTTTAATCACACAGGAGGAGATTACCCATCTTTTTCCTGCAGAGTGGATTCGAACCACGCACCTTTGGAATAGCAGTGCAGCTCCTTACCACTAGACCATCAAAGCTCCTTGTATATACATACCCCTAGGGCTCCCTAAAGATAGATAATAGGTAAAATAATTGAAGATATGTGATAGAACATGAAATAATAGGCAAAAACCTGAGCCTTAGTCACAGAAATTTCATTTAAATAAATTTTCAGATTTCAATATCTGCACAATTACTATGATTTTTGACAGTGGATTCAAGGGCATGGTTTTTTAAAAAAATGTTCATATTCTTCTGAAATTATTTTTTAAAATTATTTCTTCCTGCTAGAATGTTTCCCATTAATTGGATACTGATCATTTCATTCTAGAACTGGGAAATTTAACTTTAATAGACAGTTACATTTTAAGTTCCTCATAATAATAAAAAGGAAATTTAAATCTACATTATTTGGGGAAAATGCCCCTTTACATCATCGTGATTATTCCCCTTGATGAAATTGAGGACTTTTGTGTTGGAGCTGACTTTGGGGTAAACATGTGGTGCAGGTGGCTGGTTGTCTCTGCTCACTGTGCTGAGACTCCTATTCCAACCCCAGGTACCCATGCCATCTTGCCACCTCCCAAGACTAAGCTGCTCATCCTTAAAAGGAATGCCATATTCCCTGGCAGAAATGGAGAGAATTAACAGGTCACACTGCACAGAAGACCAGGCACAGTAAGCCCCCTACACCTTTGTGGTTTGGAAATTGTGTATATATTTGAGGGGTTTTTCTTCCCAGTCTGGCTCAGGATTTTGTTTTAAAATAATCAAAGCACAGGAAACATGATGCAGTGAACTTAATTACAGGCCCGTGGCATTCATGGGTTGCCAGCAGTTTTATGGTCACCTGACCGTGTATCCTGGTGCATTTATTTAGAACATATGCCAATGTAATTTGGGTCTATTTCTCGCTCTCTCTTTCTTTTACATTATTTAACTCTCTGCTTCTTTACCTGCTATGGGGAATCCATTTGAGAAGAAAACAGAGTTTCCCAAGAGAGCTTTTCTCTAAGGCTTTTGGAAGGCTCACTACCTGCCATGGCCAGGGACATCCTGCACTCTGGGTTCCAGCCCAAGTGCACTGTCTGCCCCATATTCCTCCTGGATACCCCCATAATGGTCAGTCTTCCCTCATCCCCTAGTCCAGGAACACCTCTGTGCCTCAGGGTGTGTGGATGGGGAAGAGGCCTAGTGTGGCAGAAGTATGAAGAACAGTCCTCTGTCAAAGATTTTCTGTTCACTGTCTTCTGTCTAGTTCATCTGAGTATTCCTGGGAATTTTCTGGAAGTTGTGACCACCAGCAGCAGAAAGATTAATTACAGGGGGATTTTTTTTTCATGCCTAAGGATTTTCTCTGACTCTCTCTGTCACTGTTGGGTGCTGGTACTATGACCCCTTAGCAGCTTTCATCCATTCAGATGGCTACAAATGATTTTTTTTTTGTTTTAACTACTAACCTTTAGGCTAAACTGAGCAAATTATTCGAGAAGCAGGACTCTGAAGAAAATGTTACATTGGTACTGAAGGAATACTCACCAGTAACCTCTGTTATATGGATGACACACCCTTTCATGCTGAAAGTGAGGAGGGCTTGAAGTATTTGTTGCAAAAGATTAAACACAGCAGCCTTCGATATGAATTGTATGCTAATGGCCAATCCTCACCACGTGACCTAGAAACAACATCATGATGGACAGAGAAAGGATTAAGACTGTCAACAATTTCCACAATCAATACACTTGGTACCAGCAGTCAGAAGATCAGGAAATATAATGCACTGGGAAAGTTAGGGACCTTCCCAAATTACTGAGGAGTAATGATTTGAGTTTGAGGACTAAGTTGTGCTTGATCCTGGCCATGGTCTTTTCAGTCACTTATTATGCATCTGAGAGCTGAACAGTGACTAAGGATGACAGACGAAGAATTGATGCCTTTGAACTATAGAGTTGGATAAGAGTACTAAATCTTCCACAAACAAGCAGATATGTCTTAGAGAAGGTGCAGCCAGAGTGCTCCTTGGAAGCAAAAATGATGAAGTTTCGTCTTACATACCTTGGGCAAGTTGCTAGTAGAGGTTATTCCCTGGAGAAAGACATCATGCTTGCGAAGGTGGCGGAGAAGAGGAAGACCCTTAACCAGATGGGTTGAAACTGTAAATGCGACAATGGGCTTGAGTGTGTCAGAGATTGTGAGGATGGTACAGGATAGGAGACCATTCAGATTGAGTGTTCATAGGAACTTGCTATAGGAAGTTGTACGCAACTTGATGGCAACCAACAAAGGTTAGCAGTTCAAACTCACCTAGTGACTTTTGGGAAGAAAGACCTGACACACTGCTTCCATAATGATTATAGCTCAGAAATCTCTTTCTATTAGAACTGCTTAGCTCCAGAACACATTGAGGTCATCATATATTAGAAGCAATTCAGTGGCATTGGTGTTTCTTCAGACCTCCTCTTGCCATGCTCTGGCCCTTCCTTAACTGTGATTTTCTTTTCTGTGTTGCTTAAATGAGGACTAAAATTGTTTTGATGATTTTGTTTTTCTTCATTTTGTAGACTCTTGAGGAGAAGGAAGCCACCCCAGAGGAAAGACCCCCTATGCCCTCAAGCGCTGCAGATGCTGAAGAAGGTATGCATGCTATTCTCTACCCATGGAGCAGGAAGTTCTCAGGACTGTGCTAGTGCACTGTTAGTTCAAGTGTGTGCTGACCCCTATTGCATCTGAGGGGGTTCAGAGACAAGATTAGGGTTGTGGGATACAAGTCCTTTGGGTCTTCTAACAGCATTAAGATTTACTTCTCTTTCAACTTGTTATACACTGAGTAGTTTTAGAGGGCAATGATGTAATTGTCATCTTCCAAGAGGAAGACTTAGGTTGGAGGATGGGCCAGTGTACCTCAAATATAGCCATCACTAGTGTACTTTGTCTTTTGATTTCCTGACTGCTAGTGTGGACTGAAACAAGGTGAAATTGTTAACAATTTTAATCTCTTTTTCATCTATCATGGTACTGCCATTGGCCAAGTGGTGAGAGCATTTGCTTTCTTGATGTTGAGTTTCAGTCCATGTTAGATACTATCAAATTAGCACCAACTCATAGTGACCTTACAGATAAAAATGATGTCTCGCTTTCTACAAAGACGGAGCCGAACGTGAAGAAGGCCCTTGCCCCTCTCCAAACTGAAGCTTAAGATGCTGAGACTCCGAAGGCAGCCCAAATAACCCTGGAAGAGCGCCCCCAGGAGAACAAGCTTGACCACTATGCCATCATCAAATTTCCCCTGACCACCGTGTCAGCCATGAAGAAGATAGAAGATAACAACACACTTGTGTTCATTGTAGATGTCAAGGCTAACAAGCACCAAATCAAAAAAGCTGTAAAGAATGTCTATGACATTGATGTGGCTAAGGTCAACACCTTGATTAGGCCGGATGGAGAGAAGAAGGTCTATGTTTGACTTGCTCCTGACTATGATGCTTTGGATGTTGCCAACAAAAGTGGGATCATCTAAACTGAGTCCAGTGGGCTAATGCTAAATTCAAACTTTTCTCACCATTAAAAAAAAAAAAAGATGTCTAGTCTTAAACCGTCTTCATCATTGTTGTTATACTTGAGTCATTGCTTTGGAAATTGTGTCTGCCCATGTCACTGAAGGTTTCCCTTACTTCTCCTAGCCCTCTGCTTTTCCAACTGGAGAGAGAACAAGGGTCACATGGGAATGGCCATATCTGACCTCTACCAACTGCACAAGGGTGAACTGTCTCTGTCAACAGCACCCACAACACAAAACCAATTTCCATGAGGTCACACATGTCCACACACTTCTGCACTTTCCCCCCCTACTTATCCCAACATGAATCTTACTGCTCTTCTGGGTCCAAAATCCACTGCAATAGTTCATAGACCACACAGAACCATATTAGGGAAGTAAAAAGGCTGTAATTCAGGTTGGAAGCAGATCTAAAAACTCAATCAAGATAGTTTCTTAAATGTGCCCACATGTATCTTAGCCTTGTGGCTTTAGGCAAGTATTACAAAGCCCTTAGTCCTACTGTTATGATTTTCTCCTCCAGATCTCAAAAAACCGTAGGCAAAAGGCTCTTAGCTTTGGTTCCATGCAGTAGCAGTCCCAAGGTCTGCACAAACTCATGTCAGGTCTCTGGGTCTCTGTTGCTACTTTGCTGAAGATCTGGTTGGCTCAAGAATCTCTAGCCATAGACAGCAAGTGCTGTATGTCTGCTTCTTCTTTGCTGGTGGTAAGATTATCAAAATCTGCTGCTGCATCTGCTCTACTTAATGGCAAAGCTAGCTAATTCCTATTCACATGTTCTCATCCATCCACATGGCAAAGTTAAAGTCAGTGGGTAGGGGAGCCGTTTTAAAGAATAAACTCTTAACACCACACCACCCATGGTGTCCTTCTCTACCAATTGGTCTTTCCAGAAGATGCGTCCAATGTAAACTCATTATCCTTGTTTCTCACTAGCATTCTGGTTGTAATATGAGAATAGTTTTATATGTATTTGGGGAGTTGACGACTCATAGCAACCCTGTGAATGCAAGACCAGGACACTTGTATAACTTTTGCCATTTTGGAAGTAGATGTCACTCTAGTTTCCAAACTTGTTTAACTTAACTGGAGAGCCCCACAGAACTCTGTCCACCATGGGTAACCATTATCACATTTGACACCTCAGTGTCACAGTGATTCGCCTCACAGCAACCATAAGTTACTTCTGTACAGCAAATAGACAGACCAGTGTCATACCACTTAGAAGAATGTGTGGAGAGTAGGCTTATGTTATATCTTAATTCAAGGAGAGTGAAGATAGCAGTACATAGTATCTGTGTTAACGATGAGGTTTAGGGGAAAGATGGGACAAGGTGTTCCTGTGGCACTGTTGCTGGTTGATACTTTGATGCTCTTTTTTTTAAAAAAAATTTTTACTATTTTTGTGTGAGTGTACCATCAAATCAGATCTGACTGGTACAGGAGGAGATTGTCCCTGCTTCCCCGGCAGAGCATCTGGTGGATTAGAACCGTGTGCCTCTGGGATTGTAGTTGCAGCTCCTTGCCACTAGGCCACCAGAGCTCCCCCTACTTTGATGCTCTTAATTGGCTATGTAAAAGAGTTACATTTCCAGTATTATTCAGGGCAGTATAATTTTGAAACTTTCCTCATGGCATAAAAAGTCATTTTTGAGAATTATTGTGTGTTGGTGGGGTGCTAGAAGTCTGCCCTATTCTCTGACTCTAGCAAGGATTCCTGCTGTGACTCCATCCCCATGGGGCTCTGGCCGGCTTTGGAGGGATGCTGCTTTCGCCTGGGGGAGATGACACGTGCAGTGCTGCGCAGGTAGGTGGTAGGCTCCATCACGTTTTCTCCTGAGATCTGCAGGCAAAACCTCCTTCTGGTCTTCATGTCAGAACAACTGGCTTCTCTTGAGCTCATGGCTCATTTTCACTGTTGTAAGTGTAACTGATCAGGTTTCTTGCTTCTTGTTGGCTGATAGAAAGCTTGGAGCTAGGTTTCTGGCCTGCTGATTGATGGCAAAAGTTTACCACATTGCTGACTGCATTTGTATCTGGCTCTTTCTATTTAAACTTCCATCTTTGTTTTTACTTTAATTCAAAATCTGATTTTTATTTATGGTCTTGTATATCTGACCCCTCCCCCTTTGGAATTTATCTTCAAAGTGACAGCACATTAAGATCTAAATAAATACTTAAATTCCATATTCCTAGGCCTTTTGTTCACAGGGTCGCTGTGAGTTGTGCTCGACTGGAAGACAATCAACAACAACAACAACAGTCATCAAAAGAAGATGGAAAGAATACATAGAGTCACTATACTAAAAAGAATAATTGAACTATTTCAGGAAGTAGGATATGATCAAGGACCAATGATACTGAAAGAAGGAGTCTGAGTTATAGTGCCCTGCCCCCAAAAGCCACTGCCATTGAATTGGTTCTGACTCATAGTGACCCTCCATTGAGTCCCTGAGGCTGTAAATCTTTAAGAGCATAGACGGTCAGTCTTTCTCTTATGGAAAAGTGCAGCCAGAGTGAATGCCCTTAAATAAAGGCGGTGCACCTTCATCTCACATACTTTAGGCTTATTACCAGGAGACTACAGCCCTTAGAGAAAGACATCATGCTTGGAAAAGTAGAGGATAGTCAAAGAAGAGAAACACCCTTCATGAGATGAATTGACACAGTGACTCAGTGTGATTGCATACAGCAGAGACTGTGAAGATGGCACAGGGTTGGGTAAAGATTTCCTCTGCTGTACAGAGTATCACTGTGAATGAGAGCTACCTTGTTGGCATGTGACAATAACAAGACTTAGGTGCTTGCAGGTCGGGACTGGGACAGAAAAGGTTTCCCAGCATAGTGTGATCATTGCTGCAGGAGTTGTATGGAAACAGCTCTGAGAAAGCTGCCAAGGATGAGAATGGGTGGTCAGCGAAGGCTTCCTGGAGGGGACCTTGAAACACTGATATAATGGAGAGATGGGCACTTTGTTGTTGTTGTTATGTGCCGTTGAGTTGCTTGTGTCGCATAGTAACTGTATGTACAACAGCTCTGAATCTTGCTCTATCCTGAGTCAACCTTATTGCCTCTGACACACCTACCTCCATTACCCCAGTCACTGAATTGATCCATCTCATCAAGGATCTTCATCTCTTGCACTATCCCTCCACCCTTCCAAGAATGGCACCCCTCTCCAAGGACTGGTCCCTCCTTGCAACATGCCCAAAGTATGTCGGACGAAGCTTCAGAATCCTTGCCTCCATGGAGCAGCCTGGTTTCACCCTCTCCAGGATGCACCTATTTGTTCTCCTAGCAGTGCATGATATAGTCAATACTCTTCTCCAGCACCACAACTCAAAAGGCATTGATTCTCTTTCTATCATTCCTAGTTATTGTCCAGCTTTGAAACTCTAGACAATATAAATACATGCAGTACAGAGCCACGAGGCAGAGGGAAATGCAACTCTGGAATGTGGTTGTGTCTGGCATATTGGATTAAGAGTGCCAGAAGCATAGTCTCGAGAGGTAGACACGTCAAGGAAGGTCTGTGCATGAGACAAAAAACTGGAACACTGCCCTGATAACTCTGGGAGCTGTTTTAAGCAAATCAGATTATTAGATTAGATTATTAGGTTAGAAAGGTCACTCTAGTGGCGGTGTGGAAGCTGGATTGATGGGTCTTGGCGGGAAGCAAGAGACCAGTCTAAAGGCTTCCCCAAGCAACACAGAAGAGGCTTTGTGGCATAGCAGTATTTCAGGATTGGAGAGTTAGAGGCGTATGGCACTGTCTAGGAGATGCTAGATATGTTGGTTGTCAGTGGTGAATACGAAGACAGATTCTCCCCCTCCTGGAGCACATTCTTGGGTGAGATAAGCAGGCAGAATCATGACCAAAAAAAAAAAAAAAAGTACCCAGCTCTTGAAAGGTTGAGTTTGTGTAGTCTGTAGGGCCTTGTGTTGCTAACCCAAGGTCATCAGAATCTGTGGGAGAAAGATGGGCAGTCTCCTCTTGTGTGATTTATAGCCTCTGAATACCACTGGAGGGTCAGCATGAGTCATTTTTGGTTGGATAGCCATGAGTTAAGTTCAGTGGACTTGATGAGTGAGCCAAGGTAATATTCCTGGTTTTCAGTCAGATTGATGTTACTTAACCAATAAACTGAAGAATTTTGAGAGAAAAATCAAGCTTCTTATCTCTAAATAATCAAAGATCTTTCATTGTTGTTGTGTACCATTGAATCAGAACTAATCCATAGCTGACCTTCTAGCAGGTTTTCAGAGGCAGTTAACTGCAATGGGGGGAGATTTCCTATTTTTCTCCCATGGAGCTGCTGGTGATTTGAGCCATGTGCCTTGGGATTGCAGTGGTTTTAATTGTTTTTGGTCAAACATTCTTCTAGGTTGTATAGCCCTGGTCTGTCCACTTGCTCTACAGAGGTAACTCGTGGTGGCTGTGAAGCTGAACATTGTGACACTGATGTGTCAAATATGGTAATTTTTACCCATGGTGGACAGTGTTTGGTGGAGCTCCCCAATTAAAACAAGCTTGGAAGCAGGAGTGGCATCCACTTCCGAAATAGCTTGCCTTTGAAAATCCTATGAACATGGAGAAATGATGAAAGTTACAAAAGTGTTCAGGTTATATGGGCATAATAGAGTTCTTATTATCTTCTTTTTAAAACTCCAAAGCATGCTTTCCCTTCAATATCTTCTACATGGGCCTCAAGTCCATTTCTGTTGAGTTAATACTAACTCATAGCAACTTGTGTAACAGACTAGAAATACTCCATAGGATTTCTGAGGTCACAAGATTTTATGGCGGTTGATTACTACATCTTTATAGAGCCACTTGAAGGTTTTAAATTACGGCATTTCAGTTAGAAGTTGAACTTATTTGTTTTGCTACCAGGACTCCCTCTCAAGTCAAAAGGCCATGATTTCCTTTTCCTCATGGGGGCAGTGCGTAAAGAAGACAGCCCCACGCTTTTATTACAAGCTATCATTGATTAAAAGACTGTAATAATTTTAGCCTGGAAATGAACTTTTCTGTCTATATTAGTATGATAAGTGGCCTTGTTATTGCCTGTGAACTAATTATGTTTCCATAATGTCATGTTTGTAATTATATACTCTCAGAATATTGAGTTGTTCCAAAGAATTAAATGATCAAAAATCCATCTCATTTGAAATATTTTCAGATTAATTACTCATGATTAGTATTTACTAGTCTACCAGCAGATCCCTTTGCTGATCACTTTGTCTCTTGCCTTCTTTGCCTATATTTGGTCACTTTACTCAAGGATTTCCTGAATAGCACTGTGGAGAGCATTAGTCTTAGGAAATGTTCTGAAAAATAAGGTTTTGGGAGTGTGAAAGGAGCAGTTGTAAGATGGGGATGGCTGAGACTAACATCAGCCCGCTTCAAAAGGGGCACTGTCCCCATCAATAATTTCCCTAGCAACAAATAGACAGCTGCTTAGTCAGACACACTCCCCTGCCCCATGCTCTCTCCATCAATCATTTGATTCAACATTTGTTGTTGGCTCACTGATTTTACTTATGATTGTGATGCTGGGAGTGGGGTTTAATAGAGAAGTTAGTTGTAGATTGGGGGAGTCACCCGATTCAAGTCCAGGTTTTAGGCCAACAGTCCCAAGACACAATTCCTCAATTAGTCCAGGCTCTGGACTAATTCAGTTCAGCAAGGGAGATTTTCCTTCAATTATCCAACAAGACCAGTAAGACCTTTCACTTTGGCCTTTCACACCTGAACATCTTGAATTCTCAGATGATTTGTGCTTCATCTCAACTCTACACATTTTATTTTATGACATTAATTACAACTGACCAATGCCATTTACTACATCTTATCAAATCCTCACTGTATCTTGCCTTTCTCTTTGTCCAACTCCATGATACCATTTGAAAACCTGTTGCTCCTCTAGGGTCTAGGGATATCAAACAAATTGAGAAACATTGCAATGCCATTTACTACCAAACAAATCCATTTTCTTTTTTAGTTAAAAAAAAAATCCTCTAGATGTCTCATCTGGTGTATCACTAGCCATTTACTTTGTTGGTTTCTCTGAAATTGTAATGTTGTTAGGTTTCGTCGAGTCGAGTGTGACTCATGTGACTCTCTGAATAACAAACCTGAACCCTGTCCTATCCTGTGCCATCCTCACAATCTCTGACACACTTGAGCCCATTGCTGCAGTCACTGTGTCAGTCCATCTTGTTGAGGATCTTCCTCTCTTTTGCTGACCCTCCACCTTTCCAAACATGATGTCCTCTTCAAAGGAATAGCCTTTCCTAGCAACATACCCAGAATATGAGAGACATGGATCCATCCTTGCCTTCAAGGATTACTCTGGCTGCATTTCATAGGGAGTTGGAACTGGAATGTTGATTTCTCACCACAGACAAAGAAGGGCAGAATCATTTCCTCCAGACTTTTGGAAGCAACTCCCATCTGGCTCAGAGGCCCTCTCTCCTTTTGATCATGTGGGGAAGGCAGAGGTGGCCATGGATCAGAACAAAAACCAAGTAACTAGTTGCTGCTCAGGTGATTCAAATTCGTGTTGACCATTTTTGTATTAGAGTAGAATTCTGCTTCATCAGGTTTTCAGTGACTGAGTTTTTAGAAGTAAATGTCCAGGTCTTACTTTCGTGGTACCTCTGATTGATAAAATCTTCAGCTTCTTGGTTAGAAAGAATTTTAGATATTTGCATCACTCAGGGTCTCTTTGGGTTAACCACAGACAGCTCATGTAGGTAGCTAGGTAGGAGTCCTGGCAGGACTGATTGCTCATCCTTCAGGAAATATTGAGTGGCCCTTCTCCGCAGGCACTGTTGAAGGCACTGGGGATATAATTAAACCTGAATTAATTAAACCACCTTTGGTGGTCACATTGTTGTTATCGAATATCGAGTCAGAAGTGACTTGTAGCTCACCATCCAGCAGGTTTTCAGAGGCAGTAAATTACACAGGAAGAGATTGCCTATCTTTCTTCTGTGGAGCAACTGGTGGCTTTGAACTGTGCATTTGGATTGGGAGTGCAATTCTTTAACACTAAGCCATGAGGGTCCCCTGGGTTGGAGGAACATTTCCAAGAATCAGGAATCCATTTCCCCCATTTTATGGAGGAAATGGTGCACAGAAAAGTGGTGTAACTTCCTCAAGATGGCACAGCTTGCCAAGGCAGTCAGGACTCAGTTAAGGTTTGACTCTCTTAAGCATTATACTGCAGGACACACTTCAGATCCATATAGCAGAGTATTTGTGTAGACTTTGAACTTTCAGTCTTGAATTTGCTTCAGTCTTTGTGTGATGGAAAAAACACACACACTGACATCATTGCCTCCCAGTGAACTCTGTTCCCACTGGTGAATGTGTCTCTTCAAGTCCTTTCTTTTTTTTTTATTGGGAAAAACATATTGGGGGTACAAGGAGGTGAGGGTTGGGGGCAGAAGGGTGAGGATGGGCCAGGATGCAGTTTCAGAGCTGCACAGCTTGGTCGATGGGGGGGAGCAGGTGAAGGAAATGATGAGGGTCCAGAGGGGACCAGATAGTACAGTGGAATGACAAGCATTTTCCAATGGTAATTAAACCAACT
>NW_006399994.1:2390515-2418454 GCF_000299155.1 Elephantulus edwardii
AGTCTGGGGACAATGGCACAAACTGGGGACTGAGGAGCTCACCCTGAGGGCCGCGACAGCTCACCCCGAGCCGAGGGCCGAGGGCAGCCCGCCCTGGGCAGAGGGCCACGACAGTTTGTGACTCTGTGCATAGGCTTGTCTGAAGATGTAAACCAGTAGCAGGTAGACTTGGCTAGAAGCCTCAGCTTTGCTGTCAACTGGCTCTTGATCAGGAGCTTCAGCTTCAACATTTTCTTTTCATACTACTTTATAGAAGGACTTACATGAAGAAGCATGCATATATATGGTGTCTTAAGTAGTGACTATCATATAGAGGACACTTAGCAAGTGCTGTCTGACTTTACATATAAATTATAACATATGGATGTCTCTAGTGGATTTAGAGGTGATATGTGTATTGAGATACCAAGTAGTAATAACTAGTGTTGTAGTAATGAGTAACAAAGCAACAAAATATGCAGACTTTTTTGCTTTTTCAGATGAGGATACAGCACTTCGCTGTGTGCTCTGGTGAGTGAAATATGAAGAGGGAGTTATGCAGTTGTTATTTACTGTCCAGGGTCACACTCGAGGGTTACCCATGGTGACCCTGTGAATAAGCCTCTGAACCCTGTCCTGTCCTGAGTAAACCTCACCCTCCCTGACACACCTGCCCCCATTGGCACAGTCAACATGTCAATCCATGTCATCCGGGATCTTCCTCTCCTGTGCTGACCCTTTCAAGCATGATGTCCTTCTCCAAGGACTAGTCCCTCCTGACAGGATGCCTGAAATATATGTGGTGGAGCTTCAAAATCCAAGGAGCAACTTGGTTTCATTCTCTCCAACACAGACCTGTTCTCTTGGCAGTCCATGTTATGTTGAATACTGTTCTCCAGCACCACAGCTCAAAGGCATTGATTCTTCTTTCTCTCATCCTTAGTCATTGTCCAGATCTCTAATGCATACTAAGAAATTGAGAAGACTATGGCCTAAGTCAGGTTTCCCTTAGTCTTAAAACTGACATTTTTTTCTCTTTAGCACTCTGGAGAGGACAGCAGACTTCCCTCAAGTAACTCATCTTTTGATCTCCTGACTGTTGGTACCAAAAGTCTTAATTGTGGATCCAAGCAAGATGAAATTGTTAACAACATCAATCTCTTCTCTATCTATCATGATGCTGTCAATTGACCTGGTGATGAAAATCTTTTGTTTTCTTGATGTTAAGATTCAGTCCTAGAGAGGGTGAAACCAATCATCTCCCTGGAGGCAAGGACTTTAAAGTTCCATCTCACCTACTTTGGGCATGAGGCCAGGAGGAATCAGTCCTTTGAGAAGGACATCATGCTTGGTATGGTGGAGGGACAGTGAAGGAGAGGATTATCTTGGATGAGATGGATTGATTCAGTGACTGGAGAGATGAGATTAAGTCTGTCAGAGATGATGAGATTGGCTCAGGATGGCAGAGTTTAAAGCCATTGTACATAGGCCTGCTATGAGTTACAGGTGATTCGACAGCACATAACAGCAATAACATAGCAGGTTACATAGAAAGTTCATCTTACTTGAATATCTTGTATGAGATATAGCTGGGAAAACAAGAGAGCTTTTATCCACACCATGTTTTCTTTATAAAATTTTTCATTGTAATATCCTAACTTGAAGACCCTTCTAAGAAAAGAGTTATGAAAGACTCAAAGAGATTATGAAGATAATGGGTTGCCATGGAGTTGATTCTGACTCATGAAGACTTCATGAAAGTCATGGTAGAACTTTGCTCCAAAGGTTTTTCAAGTACTGACTTATTTGGACATAAATTACCAGGCTTTTTTTCTGAGGCACTTCTGGGTGAACTTGAACCTCTGATCTTTTGGTTAGAAGACAAGTCCATTAACCATTTACATCACCCAGAGACTCCTCTGTCAAGATGTCCTTGGTGTTGTCCGGTCAGCTATGACTCAGCAACTCTTTGAACAGATCTGAACCTCTCCCTAGTCTGCTGTGTTATCCCTCTCATCTCTGATGGGCTTGAGCCCACTGTTACAGTCGTTGTTTCAACCCATCTTGTTGAAGGTCTTCTTGTTTTTCTCTGATCCTCCCACCTTTCCCAGATTGATGTCTTTTTCCTAGGACTGGTCTCTCTTGACAAGTTGCCTAAGGCATGTAAATTCTTAAAAAATCAAGGCAGATGACACCTGAGGTTTTGGCTAAGGGCAATGCAAAGATAGAAACAATTTTTAAATCTTAACCCTAAAAAGAAGTATCTGTCTAAGAACTTGATTAAATTTCTCACTTGAAAGCAAGGTTATGTCATTTTCAATGCAATGAAATATCATACAGAGAGAATGTACCTCCCAGCCTCACAGTCTGTAATTACTTCTTTCCGTTTACAAAGTATCTCAGTGCCTTCTGTACTTTCCTTAGAGAATGACTCTGCCAATCCACTTTCTCCTTCTACACACGTGAACAGCTAGTTTCATCATTAAAGGGTCAAGGGTAAAGCAAGATATTGACTTTTATGATGCTTATTTTACTAGCATAATAATGTTACAATTTCCACAGACACGAATAAAATTCTTCCCATTACCTCCCCACGTTACCATAGAATTAATAGCGAAATTTGAGTTGGGAGTGAGAGATCATCTGGTTGAACCTACTGTGAGTTCATGTATAAAACAGTCAAGACTCCCATCAGTGCAGCAGATTTTGTTCACGAGTTGGTTCTCACTCATAGCAATTCTGTGTTTGTTGTTTTGTGCTGTTGATTAGCCTGTGACTCATAGAGACCCTATGCTCAATAGCTCTGTACCCTGTCCTGCCCTGAGCCAATCTCACCATCTCTGACATACATGCCACCAAACTCCAGCTACAGTGTCAATCTATCTGATCCAGGCTCTTCCCCTCCTGCACTGTCCCTCATCCCTTCCAAACATGATGTCCTTCTCCAAGAACTGGTCTCTGCTGGAAACACACTTAAAGTATGTGAGATGGAGCTTCAAAATCCTTGCCTCCAATGAGCAATTTGGTTTCACCTTCTCAGGACAGTTTTTTCTCTTGAAGTCCATGGGATGTTATACACAACAAACTAAAATGTGTTGCTGTACCATGCTCACAATTATCACTTTCCTTGAGCCCATTGTTACAGTCACTTTGTCAATCCATTTCATTGAGAGGCTTCTTCTTTTTCAGGGAGCCTCTACTTACTCAAGCATGATGTCTTTCTCTAGGAACTTTATTCTTGGGGGATCAAATTAGCAAGCTTTGTCTAAGCCATGATCTTTTCAATTACTTGCTATGCATCCAAAACTTGATCAGTGAATGTAGATGACAGAAGAAGAATTGATGCCTTTGTGTTGTGATGTCAGAGAAGAGTGATGAATGTCTCATGGACTGCCAAAAGAACAAACAAGTATGTCATGGGAAAGGTGTAATCACAGTGCTTCTTAGAAGCAAGGATAGTGAAACTTCATTTCACATACTTTTGGGCATGTTGTTAGGATGGGTCAGTCCTTGGAAAAGTCCTTGGAAAGGTCAAGGGTCAGTGAAGGAAAGGAAGCTCCTCAATGAGATCGATTAACATAGTAGCCATACCAGGGGCTCAAGTATATCAGAGATAATGAGGATGGCACATGATAGGGAGGGTTCAGATCTACTGCTTATAGGGTTGCTAAGAGTTGTAGTCAGCTTAAAGACACCTAACAACAAAGACAAAGAAGACAAACACTAAATGCAATTAATTATACTAATACAGTTGAAATGAGCTTCAGCTAAAAAATATTTCTAAAATATTAGTTTCTACTTAAGTGGAATAGAACCTAAGTTTGAAATGTTTGGGGCAGAAAGCTGATCTAAGATAAAATTCTCTTTCTTTCTCTTCGAGAAGCAGCACTCAACAACAAGAAGACAAAATTGAATTTGCTTATATCTTTGAAAGATGGCTTGCATTATCTCATTTAAGCAGTTGACTAAAATAATAAAATATGTACTGACTTCAATTTGAAATGTAATAGCCTAGAGCTTCTGCTTAGTTGATAATTGTAACCAAATTTTGGGCCTGAGAATATCTTCTTTTCCGTGACTGAATTCTTCCTTGCTTGAGATATTATTCAAGATTGGGCACTGATGATATAAAAATCTATATTATAAAAAATCTAATTAGACACATATTAGGATAAGTGAAGCGAATGCACAGCAAGGGAATGAGCAGCACAGTATCAATAAATAAAGAGAAGAAACAGGTGCATTTGAGATAGCATTAACAAAGATAAATGTTGTTACATAAAAAAATGACAAAAAGAAACAAAAAAATATTTTACACAATGAGTTACCACATGATACAGAAATTCTACTTTTATACTCAAGACCTGGACGAGAAATTCTACTCTTATATCCAAGAGCTTGAAAAGATGTGTCCACACAAAAACACGTACATGAGTGTTGGTAAAACAGAATTATTAAAAAGTGGAAATAACTCAAATGTCAGTCACCTAAGGAACAGATAAAGTGATGTAGACATGTGACAGAATGTTATTTGGTACCAATCACTGATTGTGTGCTACAACATGGATGATGAATCTTGAAAACATGCTATTTTATAAATTAAAGAAGCCACTTAACAAAAGACCACAGGAAAAAGAAATGACATAGTCTCAAGTCATATCTAAGTGGGAGGAGAGAGAATAAAGATCATTGCAAGTCTGTTTCGAATGCGACGTAATCAGACATAATTTCCCATCTTCACTGTTTTTACTTGTTCTGGAACCAGCCCTCACTCCTACTGCACTCTCTTCTCTGCTGACAGTGATACTCCATTGCAATGGCCTCATAGAATTCATAGACATACTCACTGGGTTTATTAAGGAAATACAAGGTTACAACTTGAGATCAGGATCAATAGGCTAGAACTTAGGATCACGTTATGGAAGCATGCTGGAAGATTTCCTTCAGAGCAGGACAGCTCTGTTGGCCATGCAGACTTCCTCTTGGCCCCTGGGAGTAGTTTCCCCTCAGCCTGGCAAGTATGGACCGTAAAGCTCTCCAGCTCTGCTACATGCTGGGAGAAACCCACTTTGCCAGTAAGGCTTCTGCTTGAAGGATCAGGCTGTGGCCTACGAAGCTGCCGCACCATCTCTTGTTTTCTGACATCTCGTGTTGTGTTGCCTGCAGTGTTATTGTTCTTTCTCTTGTCTTAGGTTAGGATGTTCTCAGCTTGGGGGCCTTGGATCCAATAGGTGTACTCTACTTCTGGCTCTTGATGATGGCAATGTGTTTCCATCTATTAGTCTCAGATTGACTCATTTTAAGTCTAGTAGAATGACAAACCAATCCTCTATCAGAGTTTCACAAAACCCTAACTTGCCTAGTTCCACTCATCTTATTTGCATTATTTGCTGTTGTTGTTAGATGCCATCAAGTCAAGTATAACTCGTAGTGACCCTGTGAATAGAACTGAACCTTGCTTTATCCTGTGCCATACTCACAGTCTCTGACACACTTTGATCTTGTTGCTGCAGACACTGTATCAGTCCATCTGATTGAGGGTCTTCCTCTCCTTCACCATCCTTCCACCCTTGCAAGCATGGTGTTCTTCTCCAAGGAATAACCCCTTCTAGCAACATGCCCAAAGTATGTAAGATCAAGTTTCATTGTATTTGCCTGCAACAGCACTCTGGCTGCATTTTCTCCAAGACCTATCAGTTTGTTCTTTTGGTAGTCCATGGGATAGTCAATATTCCTCTCCAGTACCACAGGTCAAAACCATATTAGTTCTTCTTCTGCCACCCTTATTCACTGTCCATCTCTTAGATACATAGCAAGTAATTGAAAAGATCATAGCCAGAATCAGGCATACATTAGTCCTTACACATCATTGCTCCTCAATAATTTGGAGAGGCCCCTGACTACAGACTTTCGCAAGTGCAATATATTACCTGGTCACCTGACAACTTGTACCAAGCATATTGATTGTGGATCCAAATAGATTAAGTCATTGACAGTTTCAACCTTTTCTCCATCTATTGTGAAGTTGGGGTAATATATCAAGCTCTCTTTGTTTCAGCAAGCATGGTTGTGTCATCTGCATAATACAAGTTGTTGATGAGTCTTCCTCCAATCTGATGTCTCATTCCTCCTCATAAAGTCCAGCTTCTGGAATAATTTGCACGGCATAAGGACCGGACCTTGTAGAAGGACAGCATGCTTGAAAGAATGGAGGCAAGGAGATTAATCAGAACTGGCTTTGACAAGCACTGTGGCAAATGGACAATTAAAACAGACTTTCAAGGGGTGGGGGGAAGAAGAACAAACTGGGGAGGAGGGTTAGAGAAAACAGTGCAACAATGAGTGAAACCCCAAAATTTCTGTAAATGTTCATTAAAATTAATAAAATTTAATAATTAAAAAAAGAATGGATGCACAGTACAGGAGAGGAAGACCCCTGATGAGATCATTTGACACAGTAACTGGGGTAATGAGAGTACGTTAGAGACAATAAGTTTGGCTCAGGATAGAGCAGAGTTTAGAACTATTATACATAGGGTAGCTATGAGCTGCAGGTGACTCAATGGCACATAACACCACCACCACAATACAAATTAAATAGGTATAGAAAATGATTACAAGTCTGACATGTACCTTTCCTGGTTTTAAACCATGCAGTGTTCCCTTGCTCTGTTCACACAAATAGCCTCTTGATCTAGGTATAGTTTTTGCATGAGCACAATTAAGTGCTCTGGGATTTCTATTCTTCTCAATGTTAGCCATAATTTGTTATGATCCACACATTCAAATGCCTTTGCATAGTGAATAAAGAAAAAATAGACATTCTTCTAATATTCTTTGATTTCAGCCAGGATCCATCTGATATCTCCAGTGCCAAGGCCTCATCTAAATCCAACTATGCACTGTTCTAGACATTTTTCAATGGTCTTCAGCTGTATTTGCTTGCATTATTAGTTGTTGTTATGTGCGTTGAGTCACCTGAGTCTTAGTGACCCTATGTACAACAGCTATGTAAACAGCTCTGAAGCCTGCCCTGTCCTGAGCTAGTCTCACTGACTCTGACACACCTAATCTCATTATCCCAGTTACTGTATCAATCTCTTTCATCCAGGGTCTTCCTCTCCTGAGCTGTCCCTTCACTCTTCCGAGCATGATGTCCTTCTCCAAGAATTGGTCCCTTCTGGCCATGTGCCCAAAGTATGTGATGAAGCTTCAAAATCCTAGCCTTCAAGGAGAAACTTGGTTTCAACCTCTTTAAGACAGACATATTTGTTTTCTTGGCAGTCCATAGTATGTGCAAGACTCTTCTCCAGCACCACAACTCAAAAGCATCAATTCTTCTTCTGTTATTCTTAGACATTGTCTGGCTGTCTGATGCATAACAAGTAATTGTGAAGACCATGGCCTGCATCAGGGCCATTAGTCTCTAGACTGGCATCGTTGCTTCTTAGTACTTGGAGAGGTCTCTGACAGCACATTTCCTCCATGCAGTTAGTCTTTTGATTTCCTGACTACTGATGCCAAGACTGTTGATTGTGGAACCAAGCAATGCACATTGTATCTCAATAAATCTGTTATAAAAATCATATATACCTTTCCGCGCTACTCGCACAAGGGTCCATACGGCGTTGTTCTGGTTCCCGTCATAAAAAGGAAACTTCCACAATGTCCGGAGCCCTTGATGTCCTGCAGATGAAGGAGGAGGATGTCCTCAAATTCCTTGCAGCAGGAATGCATTTGGGCGGCACCAACCTTGACTTGCAAATGGAACAGTACATCTACAAAAGGAAAAGTGATGTCATCTACATCATAAACCTGAAGAGGACCTGGGAGAAGCTGCTCTTGGCTGCTCGCGCCATTGTTGCCATTGAAAATCCAGCTGATGTCAGTGTCATTTCCTCCAGAAATACAGGCCAGAGAGCTGTTCTGAAGTTTGCTGCTGCTACTGGGGCCTCTCCTATTGCCAGGCGCTTCACTCCTGGAACCTTCACTAACCAGATCGAGGCAGCCTTCTGGGAGCCTCGTCTTCTGGTGGTTACTGATCCCAGGGCTGACCACCAGCCTCTGACAGAAGCATCTTACGTTGACTTGCCCACCATTGCCTTGTGTAATACAGATTCTCCTCTGCGTTATGTAGATATTGCTATCCCGTGCAACAACAAGGGAGCTCACTCTGTGGGTCTGATGTGGATGCTGGCCCGGGAAGTCCTGCGCATGCGTGTCACAATCTCCCAGAAGCACCCGTGGGAGGTCATGCCGGATCTGTACTTCTACAGAGTACCGGAAGAGATTGAAAAGGAAGAACAGGCTGCTGCTGAAAAGGCTGTGACGAAGGAGCATTTTCAGGGAGAATGGACAGCCCCTGCTCCTGAATTCACTGCTACTCAGCCTGAAGTGATAGACTGGTCTGAAGGCGTCCAGGTGCCCTCTGTGCCGATTCAGCAGTTCCCTACTGAAGACTGGAGTGCTCAGCCTGCAACTGAAGACTGGTCTGCAGCCCCCACTGCTCAGGCCACTGAGTGGGTGGGCACCACCACAGAATGGCCTTAAACTGTCTTTTAAAAAGTGGAAATAAGGTGAGCTCTGGTGGCCTAGTGACAAGGAGGTGTACTGTAATCCCAGAGGTGCACGGTTCAAACCCACCAGATGCTCTGCTGGAGAAGGAGGAACAACCTCCTCCTGTACCAGTCAGATCTGATTTGATGGTACACACACACACACACACACACACACACGTAAAATTTTTTTAAAAAGTGGAAATAAGGTTGACGGAAAGTAAACAATGTGTTTCATAAAAAAAAATCATATGTAGTGAAGCACATATATCCAAATGGTATTTTACCATGTAACAAGGATTACATTTATTTCCTAATTTTTAAGATTTTTTTATCAATTACTTCTGTGACTCAAGAAGGATATTGCAAATGGTTTAAATTAAAAAATACATTGTGTATTTTTTAAAACACAATGTTTTCATTTTTTTCCTGAGATTATTCAGAATATCAAGAAATAGACTGATATTTCAAATGAGCACACTTTGAATTGGTGTAAAGTCATGAATTTCTTTTTTCGTCTTGAGATCCTCTCCTGTAGCTGTTGTTTTGAAGGCCAGGTAGAGTTTTTGGAGTAAATGGCATGTTGGGTCTCTTAGATTACTGAATGTCATTTTAGCATTCCTGTGGATAAAGGCCTCATTATTTCTCCTCATCTTTATTATATTGAGAAGGTCAACATAAAAAGAAATATTGCTAGTCTTCCCACTTTTCAGAATAAAAAGAATGACTGGTACAGAAACAAGATCCAAGCTGAATGCTAGTCTATGAATGAATGAAAGGTAGTGGAGTGCAAGCCTCCAGCATGCCTGGGTCTGGCGTGGCCCTGTGCATTCCTGCAGGGCTTACGAGAACTCTGAGGCCTTGTTCTACAACATCTACAGGGCAAGGTCAGAGACATTTCAGACAATGGGGAGAAAAGGCGGGGAAAGTAGCAGGTAAGTGTTTCTCAGGTGTGTTCCCCTTTGTCATTTTCATCCTCTGCCACCACCATCACCCACTCCCTCTGAGTGGATTCTGACTCGTGTTGACCTTGCAGGACAGAGTAGAACTTCCCATAGGGTGTAGTTGTAAATTGGGTAAACATCTAAGGGTAGAATTAGGGCGGCGCCAGGAAATAAAATAGTAGTGTAACATCAAGTGATACTTGGAGAGGAAAGGATGGTGATTAATCTTACAGAGCTTGAGAAGTGATAGGAAGACAGGAGAGAAGCATTTTTTTCCTGCCTGATTAGCCAGGCAAATCAGCAATTGTGCTAAAATAGGGTTGGTATTACAAATGCTTTAATTGATAAGTCAAAAAAGGTAAAATATTTTCACCTCTCTGCCCCAGTCCACAGCTTGCTTAAAGATTCACCATGTTCTCATCAGCTATTTTGGGCTATAAGATTTTAATAGAGGACAGAAGCACTTATTATCTATTAGGTGCCAGGGACTCAGGTTGGTATCAAGGAGACAGGTATTCTGGCAAAACTGATTCCCACCCAGCCTTCTCTTAATTCAGTTTATTGGGAGGCAGTTTTGAGGCCCTGGTGGTTCAGTGGTAGAGTTCTTGCTTTCCATTTGGAATTAACCCAAACTAAACCCATACGCAGGCTCAATGTCCAGCTAATGCACGCACAGCCACTCTTCACCTGTAGCTAGAGATGTGTGTGTTGCTCTGATGCTAAACTGGCTTCTGTGGGGCTTTCACATTACAGTGAACTGGGAAAAGTGGCCTTGAGATTGGCTTCTGAAAAGTAGCCAGTGAAAACCTTTCAGATCACAAGTGGCTGGATCTCCAGTTCGATCATGGGCATGCTGCGTGACTGGGCAAGCATTTCATTCCATTGTCCATGTGGTCCCATGAATTGGGGACCAACTTGATTGCAAATAGCAACAGCATTGGAAGAAACACATTTATTCCAAGACTATGACTGCTTCCTATATACAGCCGGGGAAATACATGGGATGCCTATAACTACCCCTGCTCACCTCCACCCCTAATGTACGGAGCAGGCAGAGGACACTAAGATCATGTGCCTTGTTTCTAGCTGTGCTTCTGATGCTTCCCTCCAGACCTGGTCCAGCCCTGGGCCTGCCTGTGGACAGCTGCCCCTGGAGAGGACAGATAGCAGTGATACCTGGCTGGCTCTCACTATGATTCTTCTCACTCTCTTGGGAGAAGCAGGAGCTTGTCCTCAGGTGTCACAGCCAAATGACAGTGAAATGAGAATGCTCCAAGCCCTGCATTTTCTTTGCTTCAGTCTGGGCTTTGTGGGCCCATTTTCTGGAAGGAGACTAGGCACAGAATACAGATCTTTTAGGTCAACTTGTTTCTTAATGAGATGTGATTATTCATCTGGCAGTTATCTAACTTTCAGAAAACCTTGCTGGCTTGCTTGCTGGTGCATGCTTCTGGTGAATGTAAGGATTAGTGATTATTTCTTGCTCCTTTATAATTTGGCAGTGAAACAAGCAAACAAACCCACTACATGTTTATTATACTTGATAGGTTTGATTTAGTGGCTAATCCTTTGTGGGTGGACTTTGAAGGTGAAGTTAATAGGCCTCCAGAACAGATAGTTTGGGGTTACAGATAGCATGATCTGCTGAAGGTTGCTATAGCAATGTGTGGTATAATTGCACCGTTCAGGTGGTGGTGCAGTGAGTTCGTGTAAAAGGAGCCTACTAATTTAGATATTCTCCTGGAGCATTTGAATTAAACCCCACTAGAATGCATGCCAAATTCTTTGAAAGTTAGTAAGATACGGTTTTGTATAATCCTAGATTAATTCAAGGTACGTTATCCTGAATTTTGCTAGATATCTTTAGTGGCTTTGTAATAAAAACTGTGTACATTTCGAAGTTGTTATGAAAAGAATATATAGTTTTTTGGAGGCTCACTAGTTTTAATGTAGATTTTGATATTTATTTTAAGGTGAAATAAACTGTAGTACTGGATGACACAACCTAGCTTGGTAGCAACATTGAATAAAATGTATAATATTCTGAATGAGGGCTTAGTAAAGTGTTTTAGAGATTCAGCATTCATTTTAGAGTTTGTAATATAAGATAGCTGTAAGAGACTTTCTTGTATAGGTGAAATAAAACTCTGTAACTCTCTAGATATCTATTCAGATGTGTCTGTGGAAGCTTTGGTTCAGTTTACCTTGTTGTTGTAATGTGCCGTCCTGTTGCCAGTGACTCATAGTGACCCTATGTACAATAGCCTTAAACCCTGCTCTATCCTGTGCCAATCTTATTATCTCTGACCCACATACCTCCATAACCCCAGTCACTGAATCAATCCAACTCACTGAGGGTCTTCCTCTCCTGCGCTGTCCCTCCACCCTCCCAAGCATGACGTCCCTCTGCAAGGACTGGTCCCCCCTTGCAACATGTCCAAAGTGTCAGATGAAGCTTCAGAATATTTTCCTCCAAGGAAAAGCCTGGTTTCACCCTCTTCAGGTAGAACCTGTTTGTTCTTCTAGCAGTCCATGGTATACTCAATTCTCTTCTCCAGCACCACAAGTTGAAGACATCAGCTCTCCTCCTGTCATCCCTTGTCATTATCCAGCTCTCTGATGCACATAGCAAGTGATTGCGAAGACCATGGCCTGTATCAGGCACACCTTAGTCTCCAGACTGACATTATTGCTCTTTTGAGAACAGACTTTCCCAGTGTAATTAATCTTTTAATTTCCTGGCTGCTGGTGTCAAGAGTGTTGATTGTGGAGCCAAGCAAACTAAAGCTGTTTAAATCTCAATATCTTCACTATCTATCATGATACTGCCAGTCGGCCCAGTGGTGAGAATCTTTGTTTTCTTGATATTGAGTTTCAGTCCATGTGGATGACTACAGTCCTTCACCTTCAGCAGCAAGCTCTTGATGTCCTCCTCAGTTTTAGCAAGCAGGCTTGTACCATCTGTGTAACGTAGATTGTTGATGAGTCTTCCTCGAATCCTGATACCACATTTCTTTTCATAGAGCCCAGCCTTCCTGATAATCTGTTCTGCATATAGACTGAAAAGGTATGGAGATAGTCCATGTCCCTGGTGTACACTCTTCCCAATTTTGAACATGCCAGTGTTCCCTTGCTCAGTTCTGACGACTATGTCCTGGTCCAAGTATAGGTTTTGCATAAGCACAATCAAGTGGGAAATCAAATAAAGTTCTGGGAAATCTTTGTGATCTGTTTTCCACCTTCCCCATATTTCAGGGGTTTGATCCATGAGTCTTTAACAAAACAAAACAAGCCCAAACCAGTCAATCCCCCATGTGCACCTATAATGTGGCAAATGCCATATCAGTTTTCTCTGTCTATATGTTTTTGTTGTTATGTGCTGTCGAGTTGCTTGCAACTCATAGCGACCTTGTGTACAATAGCCCTGAAGCCTGCTCGATCCTCTGCCAATCTTATTATCTTTGACACACCTACCCACATTATTTTACCTTTGTGTTTGGGGGTTATTGTTATGTGCCCTCAGGTTAGAAATGACCCATAGCTGGCCCTTCAGCAGGTTTCAGAAGCTATAAATCCCACAGGAGGAGATTTCCCATCTCTCTGCCATATGTCTTTTTTACATATGGATAGCAGGCTCTGGAAGTTGGTCCGTTTTGACCTTGACATCTCTGGCAATGTGATGTGCTCCAATGTTACTTTGCTGCCACCTGGAGGCATTGTGTGGCATAAGCATTTAAGGGCTGGTCAGTCAGAGGCAGTTAATCTGGTGGCCCTGACTGGATGCCAGTTTGAGCCTTCCCCTCCTTCCCTGAATCAGTTGGCATAACCACACAAAACTGAAATTATTTGATATTTCATTGTAGAAGCTAATGTGCATTATGTGTTTAATATCAATATAATATGGGCAAGTGCAAATATGTGATTACTTGCTCTGGGTAGAAAACAAATTCCAGTGATTGCTGTACAAGTTTTAAAAACCACATCTTGACAGATAGAACTCTTGGTTTCACTGCCCATCCTTGCCATACTGTGACTTAACGTGGCGGTTCATGTAAATGAACACCTCTTTCCTAAGCACAAGTGTGGATGAAAACTCCTGGGGTAGTTGCCAGCCAGGAAGAGCTGTGACATTAGGTACCTTAAATTATTAGGAGTGGTGAAGCAGAGAAGAGAATAAGTAGTTTGTGCAACTACTGGAAAAACTGTGGGGCTTCTCTGGGATCAGCAGAAAGCAGGCCCATGTGGTCAAGGAAGCGCTGCTATGGGACTCTGAAGAGGATAGGGGGTCACCCCATGTTTTCTCTTGATAGAAATTGAGGGTGAGGTTTTTAGCCATCTGCCCTTGCTGGAGAATCCCTGAGTTTTACAAATAGTTCATGCACGTGGAGTTTGCAGCTCCTGGAAAGATTAGAGGCTTAAGTCCACCCAGAGGTACCTTGGAAGAAAGGCCTGACAATCTACTTTTTTCCCTTTAAGTTAAAAAAAAATACATAAATTTTTGTATTGGTTTGCTTACAAATTTCATATACCTTGTGTTTCACGCTATTCTTCATTTGCATTGTGTTTCGTACTATCATTCCCATTCATTATATTTTATAAAATGAACCAACATTGACTAGGGCAATGGTGGGTATAGTTCAAAGCTGGCAATCGACTTTTGACAAATCAACCCTTTTGTAGTTTGAAGGGCACAATTATACCTTGAGGTTGCCATGGCTTAGAACAGACTCAACAACAAGTGGTTTGGAATTTGGGTTTTTAAAAAATTTGTTTGTGGGTATTTTTTGTGGGCTTTTTTTTTTTTTTAAACTGTGCTTGGTAGGGGTATCCAATTTTTGGTTTTGTTTTTTTTTTTCTTTTCAGGGAGCTCGGGTGGCCTAGTAGTACAAAGCTGTGCTGTAATCCAACAATTTCCACCCCCTGCCACCCCCACCCACCTCCACCCCAGGGCCAAACTTGCTCTTGGTGGTTACCTAAACACCAGTGTCTCCTGTTTATGGGCAATTGAGTATTTGAGAGGAGAACAAATCAGTCAACCCACAGAGAAAAAAATACCCCCTTAAATGATCATTCCTGATGGCTAAGGTTTCCAGGAAGTGTTGTTCTGAAAGAGAGTACCGGGTGTACCTGGGGCTGGTCATGGTTTAGCCTGGCAATGGACAAGTAGTCAGTGCTGAAGTGTGGGCTGATGTCTCAACTTTCAACCATGCCTGAGGAAAAGCCACATCTTTTCTACAATTAATTGAGTTCTTTGGAGGGTTGTTTTTTGGGAACCATGTGTAGTCTCCAGTGTTTGAGGGAACAGATTTCGGGCATTTCCTCGAGTACACACAACTTAGGTCCTTTGAATCATACTATTTTAAAGAGCCTTCTGCCAGTGAGCAGCTTGCTTTCTGAAGCAAGGGTATTTGTTTATTGAGTGATATTATTTTTCCTCGGGATTTCCTGTGGGAGCTCCTTGGCTTGTTTACGTCTCAGTCCACACAAATAATACCAGAGCATGGCCACTCAGGTCCTCTGCTCTGGAGAGAGTTGACTTTTAAGAAGCCTCATCATAAACTCAGTTCGGTGCACACGGTGCCTTGGCAGTTCATTTATCCATGTCATCTGTCAGATTAGCAGATCCTGATGAGAATTATTAATTTTTCAGATACTAAGAACGTGGTGGCCAGCAGATCCTCTCCTAAGAAGGAAGATGTAAAGGTAATTTTTTTCTTCTTTGTTAGGGTGCTCTGTTGAGAATTGGGAGTTTCATTGCCAACCCAAAGGTGACGCCTCTCTGCTAGTTCAAATCCTCCAGTCACTCCTCAGGGGGAAAAATGGGTAACTTTCTCCCATGCAATTTATAGCATTAGAAAACATGTCGGCAGGTCAGCCCTGGGTAGTTTCCAACCTGGTGGAAATGAGTTTGAGTTTTCTTTTCCTTGTAAGAAGCCGTGGTAGAAAACTGCATAATGCACCAAGCTGCTAACTTTAAGACTAGCAGTTTAAATCTACTGACGGCTGTGAAGGGAAAAGATGGGCGATCTCTTCCTAGAAAGATTCATAACCTCAGAAACCCAACCAAGAGTTGGCATGAGTTGGAACCAACTCTATGGCAGGAGATGCTTCATTGTATTTTACTCCAGAATTTAAGAAAAATGAAGATCTGGTGATAATTAAAATTAGGGAGTGGGTCAATCTTAAGTATTTCCCCAAAAGCATTCTAAATATTTCACAACTTACTTTTCCTTTATCAATCGCACATTATCTTTATGACAAATCAAACTATCTACCGCATTGTATTTCTGTTCTGCAAGATGACTGAATATATCTTCCAAAAGCAAATTCCATTAGGAATGTTGGTGTTTGCTGAAGTTTGTCATCACTGTAATTGCAAGAGGAAATCTGGAATATATTCTCTGAGAACAAGACACCCATGGGCAGCTTTCTAGGCATGTCTCAGCTTGGGACAGATCCTCCCCTTGCTTTTTTAGCTCCATTGTTGTGCACTGTCAGGTCAGAACTGACCCATAGCTGACTCTTCTTCTCTCACGGAGCAGCTGGTAGATTTGAACCACATACATTTGGGGTTACATAGAATTGGACAATGACGAGGGAGGATAGAAGGAGAATTGATGCCTTTGAGCTGTGGTGCTGGAGAAGAGTATTGAAAATACCATGGACTGCTAGGAAAACAAACAGATTTATCCTGGAGAAGGTTAAAGCAAGCAACTCCTTGGAGACAAGGATTCTGGGGCTTCATCTGACATACTTTGGACATGTTGCCAGGAGGGACAGGTCCTTGGAGAGGGACATCATGCTTGGGAGGGTGGAGGGACGGCGCAAGAGGGGAAGACCCTCTATGAGGTGGATTGATTCAGTGACTGGAGTAATCGGGATGGGTGTGTCAGAGGCAGTGCGATTGGCACAGGACTGAGCGGGGTTTAGGGCTATTGTACATAGGGTCGCTATGAGTCACAAGCGACTCGATGGCACACAACAACAACAACAACATCATGTGAGGTTGCAGTGCTGCTTTTTATCACTAGGATATTAGTTAAGTTTAAGAATCAATTCTGTACATGTTGGCAGTTAACACAACACTTTTGTCCTTTGCTGATGTTTTGTGAGGTTGTGTTTAGAACTTACAAAAGTAAAAACACACCAGCATAGCCTATAAGGCATGGTTAAGAAGAAATCATTTACTTTTATCTCTTTCAGTGTGTCAAAATTCCAGAGGCTCAACTGAGTGAATGTGAAGACCAAAACAGCCTAGATTTGGGTATGTCACAAACACTATTTCCCCCCGATTCTTGGTGGGTATGGAGAGGACAAAGAGGGTGAAAAATACTTTAAGATAAAATATGCTTTCCTGAGTGCCTTCCTTATATATATGTAAAATTTTTTCAAAAAATAGAAGCCTTTTATTTTATACTGGTTTACTTACAAAGTTTGTATACCTTGTTTTCACACTGGATCTTTTCCATCTCCTTAACCCACTGTTCCCTCTACCCATCAAATTGTACAACCCTATGATTACTCCCCCCTCACCCATTCTCACCCCTGTCCTTCCCCCACCCCTTAGATCCTTATACGTGTTTTACTAGTTATCTATTTTTAAAATAATGGTCTTATACAGTATTTGTCCTTATGGGGCTGAGTTAGTTCACTCAGCATAATGCTCTCCAGTCCCTCCCACTTATATCTTGAATGCTATCCAGGTAAATTTTGTTTATAGTGTAATTTATGACTTTAGGGGATAGGCTTCCCTGTACAATTTAAACTATGAAACAAAACCAACCAAGCAAAGGGCCACAGCTCTTCCTGAGTATCTTCACTCTGGACCAGCTGCTGGCTTGGGCCTGGGCTCATGTCACCTTGTCTTTCTGAGAAGCTGGCACTCTTCGGCTGGGGTTTCACGTGAAGCAGCTGAGGCCTCTGGGGCAGGGAGACTCTGAACTTTGTTCTCCTGGCCTCACAGTCTCCAAGCTCCCTGTTGTCCCGATTTGATACCCATTGGGGCCCCTTGGCACTGAGCCTGGGTGAGCTACCCCCTGGCCTCCTGCAAAGACCAGCTGCTTGTCCTTGCAATACTATTCAAAATGGGTGACCCTGGAGGACATTATGCTGAGTAAAATATCTCAGTCACAAAGGGACAAATATTATATGGTACCACTGTTGTAGAATGAGGCTGACATTGGGGTGGGGGTAAGATTGAGAAAAACTGGATAAATTATGTTTACTGCATTGAAGCCGATGAGGGAGAGAATAGTCTAAAATTAATATATTTTAGGGCATTATGATTATCATAAGAGCCTGGAATGAGGGTTGCAGAGCGGAGTATACTTGGTGTGGGAGTGGAGATGTGCGGGGTGGGGTGGGGGGATTGTGTACCAATGAAGGAGTTTTTCTTTTGCTTTCCAAGGAGAGGAGCGAACTGGGGGTGGGGGTGCGGGTGAGTGGGTGGGGAGAAAAGTGCATCAATGAATGAATGGCATTCCAAAATCTCTGTAGATGTTCATTGAAATGAATAATAATAATAATAAATTCCAATACTACAAAAAAACCCCAACTTGGGTCTGATGAGAGTTCTTTCAATGAAGCCAGCTGTTCCCCTAACAAACTCATTGCTGTTAGATCAATTCTTATTTATAACGACCTGTAGAACAGAGTAGAAATGCTCTACTTAGTCTACAAAGCTTTAATCTTTATCAAAACCCACTGTCATGTCTTTCTCCCGATCAACAGAGTCTGGTGAATTCAGAACTCCTGACCCTGTGACCAGCAGCTGAGCATTTAGCCACTGCACCACTCAGATTCCTTTGATGTTTTCTTGGTTGGTCCTGGAGAATCTTACTGGCTTCCAAGTGTTCCAGCTCATTCCTTTAAAGATTCTTTACTGTATTATTGTTGTGTATCTTTGAGTCAGAACCGAAGGATAGCTGACCCTCTGGTGGGTTTTCAGAGGCTGTTAATCGCATGGAAGGAGAAGGCCCATTGGTCTCCTGCGGAGCAGCTGGTGGATTTGAGCCACACTTTAAGGACTGGAGAGTATCTCCTTGCCACTACATTTTCTATTTATTCAAAGATCCAGATCATTCTTTTGGATTATCTAGAGGTAGAAGGGGGACTTTGATGGCCTAGTGGTAAGAAATTGCATTGTAATCCCAAAGGCTCTTGGCTGGAATCCACCAGTTGCTCTGTGGGAGAAGGGTGGGCAATCTCCTCTTGTGCAATCAACTGCCTCTGAAGACAAACTGGAGGGCCAGCTATAGGTCAGTTCCAACTCGATGGTACACAACACAACACAACACAACACAACACAACGGAGACGGGTAGTCTCTGATCAGGATGGTGTGGTAGCCCAGTAGCAGGATTCTCCATTATACATGGGAAACCAGAGTTCAAATGCTTCTCGTGTGCAGGTCTACCTGTCTGTCAGAGGAGGCTTTTGTGTTTATGTGAGGCTGAATAAGTTTTACTGGAGCTTTTGGACTAAGATGGACAAACAGGATAGGCCTGGCAATCTACTTCTGAAAATTAGCTGTGGAAACCCCAAAGATCAAAATGGTCCCATCTTGCGCACGAGGCCATCAAGAACTGACTTGATGGCAATAAAGTCTGATCAAGCAGTGTGAAGGCACAGGGTTGACGATAAGCAGAAACCTGAGGCTGGCATTTGAGTTGTGACAAGAATTCTGGAGCTGCTAAATGGGATCCTTCCAGTGATAAACAGTGAACCTGTCCAGTCAGTTTCTTCAGGTTGAGTGGAGCAGAGGTAGCCCACTTATCTGGAAAGCACTTGTGGGTGGAGCAATTCTAGGGATTGTAGCACGTTGGCAGGCGGGTGATGATGCAGCCAAGTGCTCAGGATGACGTGAAGTTATAGGAGACCAAGGCAGTGCCCAGGGTGGGTGCTGTCATGAAGGTGGAAGGGCCTGCGGAGGCCTGACTGTGCACCGTGCACGTGGGGCAGTGGGGAACAGGAATGCTGGGGGCACGCTTGGCCCACCTACCACAGAAGAGTTGCAATAGTTGGTAAATCATGAAGTGTATAAGGCAGGGCCAGGAGGAAGTACCCGCCGTGTCGGTTGATTGTATTGCTTGCAACTTGGCCCTGAGCCAGCTCTGGTCTGCTGAATGTCCCTGCGTGCGGAGCCTCTGAACTTGAGTCAGAGGCTTCGACCCACACCAGTGTGCACCTTTCATATTTCTGCTATATAAGGTAAGAGTGATACTTGACTTCCAGAGAGGGGAAAGGGAAGGTGGAATTAAGGCAAACGTCTCCATATGGGCTTAGGGACCGTGGAAACTTGGCAAGTCACTTTTATTCACGCATACAGGATGTTTCATCTACAAATTGCCTCATACTCCCAGGAATGTAGGCTTTGAAGAATGTTTATCAAGACACGTTGCTGGTGGGGGAGGAGTGTTAGATGTTAAAAATATTAAACAGTAGGATTATTTCATTTTAGGCTTTTAAAATTCATTCACTTGCAGTGCTTACTGGGTGAAGAGACACGTGTTATGGAGTTGTGAATAGCCTTACCTAATCGGAGCTCTTTTCCAGTAATATCATTGTGTCTGAGGTGGGTTGCAAGGAAGTAGTTGAGGGAGACAAACATATGTAAGAGTTTAATTCAGTGATTTATGAAGAGAATCATGGTGAATGGTGATTTTTTTTTTTTTGGTCAACAGTGACTCTTTGTTCAACTCATGCGGTTCAGAAGTCCCCTACCTTGATGCAAATAACATGATAATAGATTCTCGTTTGTTTGTTTGTTTGTTTTTTTCTTGGAAGTTTACTTAATATGTTTTTGTTGCTGTTAGTAGCTGTCAAACTGACTCCAACTCATAGGGTCTATCTCAGAACAAAACCATGCCTGATTCTGTGCTGTTCTCGCAATGCCTGCTATGATAGACCAATTGCTGCAGTCACTGTGTCAGACTATCCTGTTGGGGGTGATCTTACTTTTTTCTGCTGCCTCTCTCCACTTGAGTGAGCATGATGTCTCTTTCCAAGGACTAGTCCACTTGGTGACTAACCTAAAGTAGGTAAAACTAATGAAGTCTCTCCATCTTTGCTTCTGAGAACCTCCTGGCTACACTTTCTTCAAGACATATTTGTTTGTTCTCCTGGCAGTCCAATAGTCTTCACCAACACTTCAATTCAAAAGCATTATTCGCTGTTCGTTCTTCCTTATTAATTCTCCAGTTTTCACATATGGGATAATAGAACTATGGTTTAGGCCAGGCACACCTTAGTCTTCGAATTAACATCCTTGCTCTTAAGCACTTTAAAGACACCCTTAGTAGCAGAATTTCCTATTGTAATAAGTCCTTTGGTTTCATGACTGCTGCTTAGTGGATACTTACTATGGATCTAGATAAAATGAAATCCTTGACAACTTCAATCTTTTTTCCACTTATCAGGATGTTGTTTACTGATCTAGTTGTGAAGATTTTTGTCATCTTTATACTGAAATGTAATCCATTCTGAAGCCCATAGTTTTTAAGTTTCATCAATGCTCATGGCCCCATCATCTCTATCCCAGAATATTCTTTAAGAATCTACTATTAGAATTTTAAAAGCCTATTATTAAATATTGTTATATATTCTATTATTATACTTGATTGTGATTATTTCAAACTTATATTCGTGCCACGAGGCAGTCGCCAGAAAAGAGCAAGAAAACACATAAAAATTGGGAAGGGTGTATTTCAAGGATCTCCCTATCTTTTCAATCTATATGCAGAACAGATTATGCAGGAGGCTGGGCTCTATGAGGATAAGTATCGTATCAGGATTGGAGGTAGACTCTCCAACAGTCTGCGTTATGCAGATGACACAGCCCTGCTTGCTGAAACTGAGGAAGACCTGAAGCACCTGCTGCAGAGGGTCAAGGACTGCAGGCTTCAATATGGATTGAAGCTCAACATCAAGAAAACAAACATTCTCACCACTGAGCTGATTTGTGACATCATTATGGATGAAGAGATTGAGATTGTTAACAGCTTCAGTTTGCTTGGCTCTACAATCAACAATCTTGGCATCAGCAGCCAGGAAATTAAAAAATGAATTGAATTCAGAAAGTCGGCTTTCAGGGACTTCTCCAGAATAAAGAAGAGCAACAAAGCCAATCTGGGGACTAAGGTGTGCCTGATACAGGCCACAGTCTTCACAACTGCTTTCTATCTGTCAGAAAGATGGACAATGACTAGCGATAATAGAAAGATAATTGATGCCTTTGAGCTGTGGTGCTGGAGAAGAGTGTTGGATATATCATAGACTGCCAGAAGAACAAAAAGTTTCGTCCTAGAGAGGGTAAAGCCATGCTGCTAGTTAGAGGAAAGGATTCTGAGGCTTTGACATACTTTGGGCATGTTGCAAAGAGGGATCGGTCCTTGGGGAGGGACATCATGCTTGGAAAGATGGAGAGACGGAGAAAGAGAGAGACTGTCGATGAGATGGATTAATACAGTGACTGGAGTAATGAGGGTAGGTGTGTCAGAGACAGTAAAGGTGGCACAGGATAGAGCAGGTTTCAGGGCTGTTGCATGTAGGGTCACTATGATTCACAGTGACTTGACAGCACATAACAGCAACAACAGCAACAACAACATATATCCTGACCTATCTTGGAAGAAAAATACTAATTAAAGTTTGTTTGATGGAGATATACATATTGGCTGGCATGTACTGTTCAGAACTGCATGATGTGAGTTTATTCTGGTCACATAGAGTCCACCAGTGCTTACCATTAGAACATTCTGTGATGACAGAAATATTCCATACCTGCGCTGTTCATTATAGCAGCCTCTACCCACAGATGTGCCTAAGACTAAGGTGCATTTGATCCAAACCATGTTATTTTCAGTTTTTTTCTATACATCTGAAAATTGTGCAGTGAATAAGGATGACATGAAAAGAATCAATGCTTTTGAATTGTGGTACTGGTGATGAGTACTGAATATACTACAGACTGTCAAAAGAACAAATAAATCTGTCTTGAAGGAATTGCAACCGGAGTGGCCCTTAGAGGCAAGGATGATGAAACTTTGTCTCACATATTTTGGACAGATGTTCAGAGACATCATGCTGGGAAAGGGAAAGGGAAAGGGTCAGTGAACGGGAGGAAGACCCTCAATGATCTGGGGCTGCTGTAATGCACTTGAACATGACAGATAGCGTGAAGATAGTGCAGGATAGGGCAAGGTTTGGATCTGCTGTTCAAAGGGTTGCTGTGAGTTGTAGTTGACTCAGAACTTTAACACAACCACAGCAGCCATGGATGTCAACTGAATCTTTGGCTGGTGTGACTAAGGAATTGCATTTAAAATTTTTGTTACTGGATAGGACAGAGCCAGGGAAAGTTCTCTTTGCATTGTCTCTATTAAACTCTGACAAAGCAGAAAAAAAGCATTAAGTGTCTATGACTGAATCTTCTGTGTTCTGAATATAACCATTGATTTGAAGAATATCTCTGTTGGGTAAGAGCTGTTACCCTAGAACCACTTCAAGGAATGAACAGTAAGCTCTGTATGGAGTCCAGGAGCCATGGCCCTGTTGCTGTGGCTTTTGTAAGAACCTGGAATTTTGCTGTCATAGTTGAAGGTTCCTCAGCATGTGGCTTGACTGGAGGAAATAGAAGAGAAAGTAAACAGTTCAATAGAAAATGCAAGAAGGAAGTAAGAACCCTTTAACTTAAATAAATATGATTAAGAAATGAGATTAGAACTTTAAGCAAAGTTAAAGCCAGCAATATATAAAACTTAACCAAAGTCACTGCTGTTAGTTTGGACTCATCGTAAGCCTCGACCAGTTTTTTGAGACTGTGAATCTTTACAGGAAGGTGCCTCTTTTTCTCACAAGCAACTCCTGGTAGAGTCAAACCACTGAACTTTATATTAGCAGCCCAACACAAAACAAACTTCTACCAAGACTAAAGACCACTGCTAAGCAAAAGCAAGGGCTGTGCCAAGGAAGAAGAACAATGCCATATCTTAGGAACAAACAGATAACCTATGAGCTGAAGCAGTGAAGTGGATAAGCCCAAGGTGCCTTTTTGGAAAATAATTTACAAAAAGGGTGCTTGAATGCATCCAATCTGAAGAGCAAATATGTAACTGACATGATTTCCCACTCTCTTGCAAACTCTTATTTTTTTTATCTTTATATCAAAATGTACTCATGGGAGACTGAGATACTCATTTTACAGAATCTCTACCTTTGAATACAGCATTTTAATATCACATATGGCAGAATGGCAAGAATTCATAACACTTTTTTCTTTTTTAAAGTTTTATCTTAATAATTTTAATGAACATTTACAGAGATTTTGGATTTCCATTCATTCATTGTTGTACTTTTCTCCCTGCCCAGCCATTTCCCCCTGCTCCCCTCCCCCCCAGTTTGCTCCTGTCTTTGAAAAAGTAAAATAAAAATTCTTTCCTTGGTATACAATCCCCCCACACCCTTCCCACCGCCCCAGGTACACTCCACTATGCACCCTTAATTCTGGACTCTTGTGATAACTATAATACCCTATCATATATGGCTTTTAAATTATTCTCTCCCTCATCTGTTTCCATGCAGTATGCATAATTTATCCAGGTTTTTCTCATTCTTACCCCAACCCTGATATCAGTCCCATTCTACAACAGTGGCACCATGCAGTATTTGTCCTTTTATGACTGAGATATTTCACTCAGCATAATGTCCTCCAGGGTGACCCATTTTGAATAATATTTCATGAGTTCCTTGTTTTTCAATGCAGCATAGTATTCCATTGTGTGAATATACCACAGCTTCTCTGTCCATTCGTTTGTTGATGAGCACCTAGGTTGTTTCCAACTCCTTGCTATTGTGAACAAAGCCACAATAAACATGGGTGTGCATATATCTGCTTGGATGTCAGTTATGGTCTCTTTGGGGTATATTCCCAGTAGTGGAATTGCTGGGTCAAATGGTATCTCTATTTGCAACTTTTTGAGAAAGTGCCATACCACCTTCCACAGTGGTTGCACCATTTTACACTCCCACCAACAGCGAATAAGGGTTCCATCTTTTAAGTACACATAATTTTTTTTTATTTTAGAGCAATTTTGTTGTTGTTATTAGGTGCCATTGAGGACAACTCACAGTGATTCTCTGAGCAACTGACCTGAACCCTGTCCTGTCCTGTGCCATCTTCCCTCTTGAGTCCATTGCTGCAGTGACTGTGTCATTCCATCTCATTGGGGGTCTTCCTCTCCTTTGCTGACTCTCCACTTTTCCAAGCCTGTTGTCCCTGTTCAAGGAGTAGCCCCTTTTAGCAACATGCCCAAAGTATGAGAGACAAAGCTTTACCATCTTTGTGTCCAAGGGACTCTCTGGCTGTACCCAAGACATATCTGTTTATTCTTTCGGGAGTCAGTGGGCTATTCAGAACTCTTCTGTAACACCACAACTTAGAGGTATTAATTCTTCTCTGTAATCTTCCTGTATTATCTAGCTCTTAGATGCATAGAAAATGATTGAAAATACCATGGCTTATATAGGCACACCTTAGTCTTCAAACTGACATCATTGCTCTTCTGTATTTTGGGAAGATTCCTGACAGAAGACTTGCCAGCGCAATATTTTTCCCAATCTCCTGACTGCTGGTACCAAGGGTATTGATAGTCGATCCAAGCAAGATGAAATAATTGACAACTTTAATCTTTTTTGCACTTATCATGATATTGATATTTACTCTTTGTGTTGTATAATTGTATGGGTTTGACAAATGCGTAATGTCATGTATCCTCCATTACAGAAGCACATAGAATAATTGCATGGCCCTAAACATTTTCAGTACCCCTTCTCCTAGCAAGCATGTTATCTTCTTACTGTCTATACGGTTTTGTCTTTACCAGACTATTACATTGTTGGAATCAGAGAGTATTTGGACTATATGTTTTACACTTAATGTTGCTAGGAGGAACTAGTCCTTGGAGAATGACAGACATCATGGTTGGAATGGCAGAAGGACAATGAAGGAGAGGAAGACCCTGTATGGGATGGATTGACACAGTTACTAGAATAATAGGGGCAAGTGTTTTGGAGTCGGTGAGATTGGCTCAGGATAGGCCAGGGTTCAGACCTATTGTGTGTAGAACTTGATGTCACATAACAACATATGAAATTTTAGAAAACATAGAAAGCAGAAATAAACCCCTTGTAATTCTAGTAACTCAGGCCAACTACTATTAAAATTTGATATATTTTCTACCAGTATTTTTTTCATAATTGTAATCATGCAAGCAGTAGGAATTTGTGTCATGCTTTCTTCCTTTAGCCTTATATTCCTCAAGTAAGAGTTCTTTCAAAGATGGCTGAGGATGATGTAGTAAATTTCTCTGCAGAGAACCTGGATTAGTTGTGTAAAAAGAATTGGAAGAGAACCAAACAAAACTGTTTATATTCTGTGTTGCTAATTTTATAGTGACCTGGTCAGTACTAATGGAAGCTTGGAATACACTTATTCTTTAATGCTTTGAATAATTTCATTTCCACTGTTGTTTGGGTTTGGGGATTGTTGGTTACTTTTAAATAAGAAGAACAATGTCACTTGGTGGATGTTTGAGCTGTAAGAGAGTGGGCACTGGAGGGACAGATGATCCCTGATCAAAAGCGGGATGCAGAAGGACACTCAACAGGAAGAAAGCCTGCTCAGACCAAGCGGGAAGACAAGGAAGCAGAGATAGGCAGAAACAAACAGCAGGATGTGAGGTACATCAGACTGCTCCATGCAGAAGACACAACCCTTTCATGATGATAGAAGCGTCCAAGTGGGGGAACGGCTCACAACACCACCAAACTGGAAACTAAGGAGAAAAAACCAGCAATGGACAATGGGCAATACATGATTTCAAGGTCCAAAGGAATGACCACTGTGAAGCTGAACTTTGTTGTGGTTATTATTAGTAACTATCACTTTGGCCCCATGCACAGATAGACAGATGAAATAATGGATGGTGACTTTATCCATTTTGAGAATGATGCAGGATGAGCAGATAAAAAGCTGTTCACTTTGCCCCACCCTCATAATGAATTTGGATTGGACTACTGCCATCCAAATCCAGTCTACTGGACTGATAGACAACGTCATATAGATGGAAAAAAGATTGAAAACTGTCAATAATTTTATCTTACTTGGATCCACAATCAACACCCTTGGTACCAGTCATCATAAGAATAGGAGATATATTGCACTGGGAAAGTCTGCAGTCAGGGACCTCGCCAAATTATGGAGTAACAATGTTGTCAATTTGAGAACCAAGGTTTGCCTGATTCAGGCCGTGGTCTTTCTGATCACTTGCTATGCATCTGAGAGCTGGGCAATGAATAGGGATGAAAGAAGAATAATTGATGACTTTGAGTTGTGGAGTTGGAGAAGAATACTGAATATCTCATGGATGGCCAGAAGAACAAACAGATATGTCTTGGACATAGTGCAGCCAGAGTGCACCTTGGAAGCAAAGATGATAAAGCTTCCTCCTGCTTCATACTTCAGGCATGTTACTAGGAGATGCTGTTCTATTCCTTGGAAAGAGACATCAAGCTTGGGGAGGCAGAGGGTCTATGAAGGAGGGGAAGACCCTAAACCAGACGCACTGATACAGTGACTGATGCAGCAGGCCTGTGTGTCAGACGTTGTGAGGATGGCACAGGATAGGACAGGGTTCATAAGGTTGCTATGGGACATACTCGACTCAATAGCACTTAACAACAACAGCATTGTTATCCTAGCATTTTTTCTGGCTGATTTTTGGGAGGAGTTGGCCAGTTCTTTTTCTCTAAATCTAGAAACTATTAAAACCTATTCAATGTCCTTGCAAAACACAGGCCTCCACTTACAGTTGCTGTGGCTATGTCCAACGTGCTCTGGGAGACAACTGAGTCTAGCTCTTCACACGAAAGGTGGGGATTCTACCTCTTGAATGCAATGTTAGATGCAGTATAAAATACTTTCTCAAGATCTCTTGAGACATATATTAGGGCACAAACTATCCTTGCCATCAAGTTGGAACCTACTCAAAGCTTACCCTCCAGCTGCTTTTCAGAGACTAAATGGCACGGGAGGAGATTATTCATCACTGTGCTACACAACAGCTGGTGGATCCAAACCACTTGCTCATGGATTGGCAGCATTTCTCCCTCTTGACTTGGTCACCAGAGCTCCCTGGCTGAGGAACAAGCCTGTGGGTTTCAGCAGGGATCTGGGTGTACTCATGACAATTTGGCAAGGAGAAAAATCTGAAGAGACCTGATTAGACTAACTTTTCATTTTCTCATGCTAGTGGAAAATTTTAAAATGACATTGATGTTACAGAATGAGAAAAGCTTAGACAACAGAAAAATGGAGTTGCTTTCATAGTTAAAAAAGTCATTGCTAGATCCATCTTGAAGTACAATAATGTCAGTGACAGGATAATATCTATACGCATACAAGGAA
>NW_006399994.1:2420989-2426493 GCF_000299155.1 Elephantulus edwardii
GATGTGATTGGCACAGGACAGAGCAGAGTTTAGGGCTGTTGTACATAGGGTCGCTATGAGTCGCAGGCGACTCGACGGCACATAACAACAACAAGAACAACACTGTGGAGGGAAAATGTTGACATGATTCCAGAAAGAATCTTGTGCATAGGCAGGCTCTGGAGATCTGGGATCTAGGTAAGTGGAAGCTGGTATCCTTTCTGTTGTTCCTGACTTGGGCCTGAGTTGGTTCTGATTGTGGTGACTCTGTGTTTCCTTGACTATAATTTTTATGGGAGCAGATCATCGGGTCTTTTTTTTCATGATGCTACTGGGTGGGTTAGCATCAGTAGCCTTTCAATAACAGACAGATGCAAACTCTTTGCATTACCCAATGACCTTAACCACTCTCATTTTTCTTGTTATTTGGTAACTGTGTATCTGTGTTGAAACATCAAGAATGTTCACTTTAACATAAAAGAAAAGAAAGACAACCATATCAGGAGAGAAATTTAGCAGAGCCTTAAAGTTTTGGCAGACCTTCTCTGTGTCCTTGGCTGCAGAAATCACTGGAGATTGTTCTTCTTTCTCTTGTCTTTTCTTTGGGTCCTTTTTCTATCACAAGCTAGAATTTATCAGTGAGTTGGACATGAAATAAAAGGGGATAGGGATGGAAAAATATCCCAAGAGGATCACTGGGAATGCAGATTTATATGGAGGAATTCTTTCTTGACCAATTTTTTGTTCACATCAGTTAACCTTTCTTATTGTGATTGATGAGATTTTAAAAATTGTTCTTGGTGGAGTAAAATGCTGAGTTGCTGCAATTCAGTTGCGTGTTATCAACTCAATTAAGATGTCTTATCATGCGTGTTCTGCTTTTTTATCTTTTTGTTGCTTCACTGTTTGGGTAACATTCTACTTATGGAATGAGAATAGAGCATTGGTGTACATTAGACAATGGGAATATTTCTTTCTTTTTTGGGGGAATATTTCTTGATAGAGTTTCATCCCACAAATTAATAGCATTTTAATCTATATAGTGAGCCTTGAAGATGGAAGAAACTTCAAGGCTTGATGCAGGATGTGTGATCTCATGGACTTATTCTAATCATTCAAAACATTGTGTTAAATCCCAAATCTAAAATCCAGGACACTGTCTGGCATAATGATGGGCTCAAGATTTTATCATTTAATCACAAATATAAATTTATATGTATATGTGTTGTTGTTGTTGTTGTTGATTGCTGTTGAATTGAACACAACTCATTGTGACCCTATAAACAAAAGGCCTGCAGCCTTTCTATAACTATTGACATTTATCAAAGTTCATATTTTCCAGAGGCATGCTGTTTAGGAAGTGAATGCATATATATATATATATATATTTAGATAAATATATACAAAACTATTAACTGTGTGACATTGTGAGTGATAGGATATTATCCATACAAGGAGGACCTGTTAAGATGGCTATTATTCAAATATACACTCTTACACCGAGAGCCAAAGAGGAAGAAACTGAAAATTTTTACCAAATCTTGCAGTTTGAAATGGACTGAATCAAGATGCGTTAATGATGATAACCGATTACTGGACTGCAAAATTTGGAAACAGTGAAGAAGGATAGTAATTGGAAAATATGGGCTTGATTATAGAAATGAGGCTGGAAATGGATTGAATTTTGGATTTTTAATAATTTATTCATTGCAGATACCTATTTTAAAAGAAACAAACAACAACTCTACATATGTCATTTGACTACATCTGTGGAAAGAATTGTTGGAGAACCTCAATATCAGCAGTCAGAACTAGGCCAGGGGTAGACTGTGGGTCAGGCCATCAGTAACTCATGTACAAATTGAGTTTCAAGAAAGTGAAAATAAGTCCATGAGAACCAAAATTTGATATTGAATCTAATCCATCTGAATTTCAAGATCATCTTAAGAATACATTTGAAGCATTGAACACTAATGATTGAAGACCAGATGAGTTGTGGTATGATATCAAGGATATCATCCATGAAGAAAGTGAAAGGTCATTACAAAGACAGAGGAGAATGAAAAAAACCAAAATGGATGTCAGAAGAGACTCTAAAGATTGCACTAGAACATTGAGAAACCAAAACAAAAGGAAAACATGCCTAAGTAAAAAAGCTGAACAGATGATACAAAAAGACAAAACAATATATTATATTGCAATGTGCAGAGATCTGAAGAATAAAAAGGGAAGAGCTCACTCTGTATTTCTCAAGCTGATAGAACTGAAAAACTAATTTAAGCCTTGAATCACAACATTGAAAGATGCTATGGGTAATATTCAGTATATAAATATCCCAGTCTATACCAGGAAATTTGGAGGACAGTTGTCTGGCCAATGGAAGAGGTCCAACAGAATGTAGAAACTATTGAACAATATCATTAATATTACATGCAAGCAAAATTCTGCTGAAGATTATTAAAAAATGGCTAGAACATACATAGACAGGGAAATGGCAAAAGTTCAAGCAGAATTTAGAAGGGGTCATGATGCAGGAATTATCATTGCTGATGTCAGATGAATCTTGGCTGGATGTCTATTTATGCTCTAGTAACTATGCAAAGGCATTTGACTGTGTGGATCATAACAAGTTTTTGCTAACACTACAAAAACGGTAATCCCTGAGCACTTAATTGTGCTCATGCGAAATTGATCCCTAGACCAAGAAAGAGACCGTTGTAGAAAGAGAGCAAGGAAACACTACATGGTTTAAAATTAAGAAGGGAGTATGTCAGGGTTGTATTCTCTCCCTCTCTGCCTGTTTAATCTGTATGCTGAGCAAATTATTTGAGAAGCTGGACTGTATGAAGAGGAATGTGGCATTAGGATTGAAGGGAGACTCATCAATAAGTTGTTTTATGCAGATGACCCAATCTTACTTGCTGAAAGTGAGGAGGACTTGTTGGAGAGGATGAAAGAATGCAGCCTTCAATTTGGATTGCATCTCAATGTCATGAAAACAAAGATTCTTACCACTGGACTGATCATCATGATAGGTTGTTGTTGTTTTTATGTGCCATCGAGTCCTTTGACACTCGTAGCGACCCTATGTACAACAGCCTTAAACCTTGCTCTATCCTGTGCCAATTGCACTGCCCCTGACACACCCATCCCAATTACCCCAGTCACTGAATTAATCCATCTTATAGAGGGTCTTCCCCTCTTGCGCCGTCCCTCCACCCTCCCAAGCATGATGTCCCTCTCCAAGAACCTGTCCCTCCTTACAACATGCCCAAAGTATGTCAGACGAAGCCCCAGAATCCTTGCCTCCAAGGAGTTGCTTGGTTTAATCCTCTCCAAGATGAATCTGTTTGTTTTCTTGGCAGTCCATGATACATTCCATACTCTTCTCCAGCACCACAGCTCAAAGGCATCAGTTCTTCTTCTCTCCTCCCTAGTCATTGTCCAACTCTCTGATGCATAACAAGTGATTGCAAAGACCATGGTAGGTAGAGAGGAAAAAATAGAAAGTGTCAGTATATTCTTGAATTGTAGAAATATGATTTCTATCTTTATTTCAACTGATTGCAAAAAGAATTAGTGGAAGCTTATTTGTATTGCACCTGGTAAATCTTCTGTCAAAGTTCTCTGTTAAAGCGCTAATATGCACAGATGCAATTTTAAAGACTGATGGTGCACTGACCCAAGCCATGGTATTTTCAGTTGATTCATATTTATATGAAAACTACATAAGGAATAAGGAAGACCAAAGAAAAATTGATGCCTTTCAATTGTGCTAGTGAAAAATACTAAATATTCCATGGATTTTCAAACCATAACACATCTATTTTTGAAGAAGTACAACCAGGCTGATCCTTAGAAACAAGGATGGTGAAACATCATCTCATACATTTTGGGTATGTTGTCAGGAGGGACCATTTCTTGGGAAGAAAACTACTAAACTGGGAAAGTAGAGAGAGTCAGCAAAAGAGGGGAAGATCCTTAACAAGACAGATTGACACAGTGCTACAACAGTGGGCTCTGAGACTATAAAGATGGTGCAATATAGGATGAAATGCAGATCTGTTCTTCATATTGTTCCTCGGAGTCATAGTTGTTTTACTGAGAGGGAAGACCTGAAGTGCTTGTTGCAGAAGATCAAGTACTACTGCCTCAATGTGGATTATACTTGAACATCAAGAAAACAGAAGTTTTCACTACTGGGCCAATAGGCAACCTCATGATAGAAGAGATTGAAGTTGTCAGTGATTTAATTTTGCTTTTAAGGGAGCTCTGGTGGCCTAGTGACAAGATGCTGCACTGCAATCCCAGAGGTACATGGTTCAAATCCACCAGATGCTCTGCTGGAGAAGGAGGGAGCAATCTCCTCCTGTACCAGTCAGATCTGATTTGACGGTACACGTAAAAATAATACAACAATTTTGCTTTAAGTCACAGTCAATGTCCCTGAAATGAAAAGACGAGTTGTATTGGGGAAAATCTGCTGTCAGGGACTTCTCTGGTGTAGTGAATGACAATAATGTTAATTTAAAGTCTAAGGTGTGCCTGATCCAAACCATGGTATTCTCAACCACTTGCTATGCATCTGCACAGTGAGTAAGGACCACAGAAGAGGAATTGATGACTTTGAGTTGCAGTGTTGAAGAACAGTACTGAATAGCCCATGGACTGCCAAGGGAACAAACAGGTCTATCTTAGAGAAAGTGAAACTGGAGTGTTCTTTGAATGCGAGGATGGTGGAAGTCTGTCTCACATACTTTGGGGATGTTGTTAAGAGGGACTTGCAAGTGGAGAAAGACATCGTGTTTAGCAAGGTCGAAGGTCAGCAAAGGAGAGGAAGATCCTCACCAAGATGAATTGACACAGTACTTGTAGCAATGGGGTCAGGTGTGTTGGGGATAATGAGGATGGTTGGGTTAGAGCAGATTTCCTGTGTGTTGTTCATAGGCTATGTATTGTACTCCTCTCAATGGCACATAACATCGATTTTCTTTCTTTTTAATTAATATTGTTCTAATTTTAGCAACTGAGAGATCTTTTACTTGACACCTGTGTCCTTTCTACTTACCCCCATCATTGTTGTTGTTGATTGCCTTCAAATAGAGGATGACTCATAACAACCCTGTGAACAAAATACCTGAAGCCCCTCTACAAGTATCTTTATCAAAGTTCATAGAGTTTCCAGAGGCATGTTATTGAGGAAGTGGATGCCACTCCTGCTTCCAAACCTGTAATAGTATGTTATTGTTTTTATGTGCCATTGAGTCACCTGGGATGTATAGCGACCCGAAGTACAGAAGATCTGAACTCTTCCCTGTCCTGAACCAGTCTCACTAACTCCGACACACTGACCCCCATTGCCCCAGTCACTGTATCAATCCAATCCATCTCATCCAGGGTCTTCCTCTCCTATGCTGTTTGTCCACCCTTCCGAGCATGATTTCCTTCTCCAAGGACCAACCCCTCCTGGCCATGTGCCCAAAGTGAGTCAGAGCCTCAAAATCCTAGTCTCCAAGGAGAGACTT
>NW_006399994.1:2429354-2433731 GCF_000299155.1 Elephantulus edwardii
TGGTTTCAAATCACATGCTTTTGAGTTGGCAGCATAACTCCTTATCAAAATAGATTTCTCATAATACAAGTGATTTCTTCTTATTAGCTTCTTACATCTATTTGTTTCCTCCCTGGAAAAGAGAGTGATGAACTTTCAAGAGAACATGGAGATTTCTTTGTTTAATGAAATAAAGGTAATAAAAGCAGGTAAGAAAGCAGAATAATTTTTTTAACATAAACAGGCCTTTATTGCATGGCCTAAGAGGGATGCCAAGTGGCCATGAGTGGAGAAGGTAAAAATGGCGAATGGTGCTTTCTTTCAATAGGGGTTTTAGGGAGGAGTAGGGAAGTTGATATTTTGCTTGGAATTTGAGACTATTAATTAACTTGGGTTTGGACTTTTGTGATCAGGCCAGAGCCTTATCAGTGTCCACTATCTGGTGTGGTCTTTGATCTGGGGGTCTTAGACATTATCAGGTTCTCAAGGAGTGATCAGGCCTGGGGGCAACTGCTTCCTCCATTCAAGACCCTAAAGGAATATGATGATTAGAAGTGGAGTTATCTCTAGCTACTTCTTAATGGAATGGGTGAAGTTGGGGAGCTGGTATTGGTTTCCTGTAAGGTCTGAAGGAAGAGCATTGTTTTCATGTGTTCTTGGGGAGGTGCCTGTGAGATGGCTATGAGGCAGTTTATTAAACATTTCTGAAGGAGATTTATAAAACAGGTAGCAAGGGTTATAAAAGAGAAGACTGACTAGAAAGGGAGTTAAGATGAGGAATTCCTAGTTGCCACCAGGTTTTTGTCTATTTAGGTCATTAGTTTACAGAAACAGTTTTCTCCTAGAAACAGGCAGAGACTAACATTTTTATAGTTAATAGATTAAGTCTTTCTGTTTTGTAATATAACTGCTGTAAGGGAGTCAATTTGTTCTTGGACTGCAATAAACTGAGTTGCAATATCGCCTAGTGACTCTTGGAGAATTTTTTGAGAGACACTGGGATTTCCTAAGGAGACCTCAAGACCAGCAATATTAGTAGCAGCTCTTGTTTATTGCCAGGCTGGACACTAAAGGGAGGAGTCCTATTATGGTTTGTTTGCATTTGAGGTGCTGGGTTAGAAGCCTAGGCCTTATAGTTCAGAGTTGGTGGTAAATGGAACAGGGGAAGTAGGTAGGCCAGTATGCGTGTTCCCGTCTAATTGGTTGGCAGGCAGGAGTTGATACTGTTTCCACAGGCAAAGGAGAGTCCACTTCCTTTTATAATTTTTAAGCAGTTTGATTATTATGCCAGGTGGCATAATATGCCTGCTTTATGTAAGATCAGCCTTGTAAACGCTGCTTAAAAAAAAAGGGAAGTAGGAAAAGACAACCTTTTGAACCGTAAAGCAGCTCCACTCGTCATCCCACTCAGTGACTGCACGTATGTGGCTGAGTGAGCGTGGCACTGAAGATGGAAATGTGCCGTCTTCACCAAAGGCTCTATTTTCTATTTTTCATAGTGAGAACATCTTGGCGATGACCCAGCCTTGCTTTTAAGGATAGTCATTTTCTGTGTGATGTGGCCTTTAAATCAATGTCAACTATTGGGTGCTCAACCGAAGAAGCATATCTATCAAAGAGCTGATGCTGATGCTGGGTTTGTTGAGAGATGATATACTGCATTCTGAAGGGAATTTTGAGGAGGTTGTGAGTGTACATGATTTTCACTCCACCCCAGGATGAAGGCTGCCTGGGATGGGGCACACCCTTGACTGGTTGCTGCGTGGCTGCCGTTGTTGAGGAAAGGCTTGTCGTGGCATCAGGTCTTGCCTCCTATTGTCTGGACATTTAGGACTTTCCAGGAATGATGTCTTACAGTGTTGAAGACCGTGATCTGTGGAGGCCAAACAAGGGAGCAGAGAAGCAAAGCAACCCTCCTCCTCTTTCTCCTTTAAAGTCTTGGCTGCACTTTCTCAGAAAGCCCTCACATATGGCTGTCTCAATTGTGACAATCATGTCATTACTTCTGAGATAAATAAAGCAAAAAAAAAAATAGGCTGTTTGAGGCCACCAGCTGCTTCGGAGGAGGAGGATGATGGGCAATCTCCTCCCATGTGATTAACAGCCTCTGAAAACCTGCTGGAGGGTCAACTATGGGTTACTCTTCTGTACACAACAACAATGACAAAGTGGACACTTTAGGGTCAATACTACAGAAGAGAAAAAAGAAAGGAAATTTATTTACTTTTAATAGTTCCTCTAAGGAACCCTGGTGGCAAAGTGCATATGACAGCTGATCTGAAGGCTGGTAGTTTGAATCCACCAGTTTCTCCAAGAAAGAACACTGGACAACGTTCTCCTCTTGTAAAACTTTACAGCCTCAGAAACCCAATGGACGGTTGCTGTGAATCAGAACTGACTTGACAACAGAGGATTGTGCTAATAGTTTAACCCAAACTTATTGAGTATGTACTCAGGTTAACTAACATTGTGGAGATTCTGGTGGCCTTGTGGGTGAGGAGCTGTGTTGTTGCCAACCCATGGGAAAGTGGTTGGACTTCACCAGCTGCCCTGCAGGAGAAAGAGGGACCATTTCCTCTGACACAGTTTATAACCTCTGACAACTCACTGGAGGGTCAGATCTAAGTTGGTTCCAACAAGCCAGCCAACTAATAATGTTAACTGTCATAATCTCCCTTGGATGTTCACAATAACCATTTGAAGTATAACTGTTATGACTGCATTTTATATGAGAAGACTGAGGCTCAGAAAGTATGAATGACTTGGTGAAAGCCACTAAGTATATACTTAGTGGCAGAATCTTAGTTTGAGCTCAGGCATATATATGTCCAAAGCTATGATTTTCCTCTCTTCTTGGGAATCCTTAATTATATGATTAAGACACAGTTCTTGCCCTGAAGGAATTTTAGATATACGTATATATTCATCTGAGGAAGCTTAATGTTATTAACACTGAAAGTTAACTGATGTGTTGTCCTCATGAGGATGCCTGAGGAAAGCATTTTTCCTTTATGGGTCTTCTAGAAAATAGAAGCCAAGGCAACCGCCTCTGTGCTAGACTGTTATAACCTCATGGAGATTGCTTTTTAAGCAAAATATTTTCAAATTAAGGAGTCCTTGTGGGAGGAGGACCCTTGGCAGTGCAGTACGTTATGTGTTGGACTGTTAATGCAGAGATAGCAGGAGGAGCTCTGTAGAGAGCTGTACTGCTAACCCAAAGGCTGGGTGCTTCTCTGAGGGTTTGAATCTATCACACACCACCAAGGGGAACAATAGGCAGCCTCTTCCTGTATGATTTATAGCCTTAGAAATCTGCTAGAGGTGGTTTGGATCCACCAGGTACTCCGCTGGAGAAGAAGGGGCTATCTCCCGTGCCAGCTGGATCCGATTCTATGAAACACCTCAATGATAAAAAAAATCTGTTAGAGGGTCATTGATGAATCAGAACCAGCTTGACTGCAGTGAGAGAGAACCCAAAGATGAGTGGTTCAAATCCCCAGCTACTCCTAGGGAGAAATTCTCTCCTAAGAAGTGTGATGTGTGATGGTGGGTTGCCATAAGTTAGAACTCATGCAACAAGAGTAGCTTTGGTTTTTGTTCTGGGTGATGCAAACCCTTGTCCGCTCTCTGCTGCTAGTGAAAGTACGCAGGTTACAGCCCACCTAACATTCTTTGGAAGAAAGGTCTGGCCATCTATTCCAGAGAAATTAGTCATGGAAAACCTTCTAGAGCATGTCTGTCCTCTGACACATGTGGAGTCCCAGAGAGTCAGGATGTGTAGATGACGACTCATTTGGTCATCAAATCTTCTCTGCTCTCCCACTCTAATGGTTGTATACTGTCTAGTGAGAAAGCAGCCCATAACTGAATTCTGCCAACTGCACTTACAATCATCTAGTCAGAGAAAGGAAGGAAATCAACCAACAGAAGGATATGTAGACAACTTGAATTAATTGAAATGGAATTGGAATGATGAGATTACAAAAGAAATCCACCTCAATTACTGTAGAAACAAGGAGGATGAAAGACATTTGGGAAGATTCCTTTGTGAGCAGGGAAATGAAGTGGTCCAAAAAGCAAAAAGAATGGTATAAGCACAATATTTCCTACACATTGTACGTGTTAGCTGAACTGTGTATGATTGCACAGTGGAAAGAGTTTCAGTCTTTAAAAATGTTGATAAATAGTAAAGGAGAATAAGGATGTTGCTAAATCTTTTGATATCTGGTATCTTTAACAAAAAACTTCTTTGTCAATTGTTGATTGATATTTAATTGGTCAATAATGAGTAAACTTTTGGGAAGAAATTCTTTTTTTTATTATTAAATTTTATTAGTTTTAATGAACATTTACAGGGATTTTGGGTTTTCATTCCTTCATTGTTGCACCATTCTCTCT
>NW_006399994.1:2434629-2466765 GCF_000299155.1 Elephantulus edwardii
CTGGGTCAAATGGTATCTCTATTTGCAACTTTTTGAGAAAGCGCCATACTGCTTTCCACAGGGGTTGCACCATTTTACACTCCCACCAACAGTGATTCAGGGTTCCAGTTTCTCCACAACCTCGCCAGCATTTGTTGCTTGCTGTTCTGTTAAATTTTGCTATTTTTTTTTACTTTTATTTTCTTTTATTTATTATTTTTTGTGCATGTACCATCAAATCAGATATGACTGGTACAGGAAAATTTTGCTATTTTGACTGGGGTGAGATGATATCTCATAGTTGTTTTAGGGAAGAAATTCTTTTAATGGAAAAAAAATATTACAGGAATTCCAGAACACTTGATTGTGTTAATGCAAAGCTTATACTTGGACCAGGAGGCAGTCATCAAAACAGAGCAAGGAAACACTGCATGGTCCACAGTTGAGAAGGGTGTATGCCAGGGCTGTATCCTGTCTCCATACCTTTTCAATCTTTATGCAGAACAGGTCATCCAGGAAGCTGGGCTCTATGAGGAGAAGTGTGGCATAAGGATTAGAGGAAGAATCATCAACAATCTGCATTATGCATGTTACACAACCTTGCTTGCTGAAACTGAGGAGAACCTGAAGAATTTGCTGTGGAAGATCAGGGACTGCAGTCTTCAGTATGAACTGAGGCTCAATATCAAGAAAACAAATATTCTCACCACTGGGCGGACTGGCAGCATCATAATGGAAGGTGAAGAGATTGAGATTGTTCACAGTTTTGGTTTGCTTGGCTGCACAGTCAATACTCTTGGCACCAGCAGCCAGAAAATTAAAAGACGTATTGTGGTGGGAAAAGTCTGTGGTTAGAGACCTCTCTAAAGTGCTGAAGTTCAAAGACATCAGTCTGGAGACTAAGGTGCGCCTGATAGATGCCATGGTCTTTGCAATCATTTGCTATACATCAGAGAGCTGGACAATGACTAGGGATGATAGAAGAATTGATGCTGTGGTGTTGGAGAAGAGTACTGAATATACTGTGGACTGCTAGGAAAACAAACAGGTTTGTCCTGGAGAGGGTGAAACCAGGCTACTCCTTGGAGGTAAGGATTCTGAAGCTTTGTCTGACATACTTTGGACATGTTGTAGTCCTTGGAGAGGGATGTCATGCTTGGGAGAGTGGAGGAACAGCACATTTGAGGAAGACCCTCGATGAGATGGATTGATTCAGTGACTGGGGTAATGGGGGTAGGTGTGTTGGAGATGGTGAGATTGGCACAGGATAGGGCAGAGTTTAGGGCTGTTGTACATAGGGTCACTATGAGTCGCAGGTGACTTGATGGCACATAACACATTACATATTTTTATTGACTTGCATCAGTCATTCATATTTATTGAGTTTCATGTATGCACATTCTGTTCTATACAGTATTTCCCTTACATTGTATTTAATTCCTGTATATTGTGGGTTATTTCCCCCCTTAGAATCATCTTACTGATAAGTACATTTGTGAAAGCATGTAAGCCAGCTATTTTATGTCTCGTTCCTTAATATCTCCGTTTTAGATAGCCCATTTCTCATTTGCCCATCCCTATCAAGCCAAGACTTTGAAGGCAAGCTAGCATCTCTATTTCTTATGATATTTTGTACAAGGTTCTTTTGTATCTCACTGTCTGTTTGGCCCTGAAGTGCACTTGATCTATCATGATTATTCTTTAGACTTGTCAATGATACAGCCTGGCGCAATGAAGTTACTGACTTGGAACTTCTCTGGCTCATAGCTAACCCTCCATTGGGTTTCTGAGGCTGTAAATTGCCAGGAAGGAGACTACCCATCTTTCTTCCATGGATTCACTGGTGGATTTGAACTGTCAGAGAGGCAAGGCCTTTGAGTTAGCATTGCAACACTCGACGGACTTGGGACTTCACTGTGCTTGAGAATTGTCTCAGGTTAGGAGATTCTTCTACCCGCCAATTCCTGCTCCACCTTTAGAGATTCGTTATTTTTTTTAAAAATTAAAGTGGTTTATTTACAAAATTCAAATACATCGTTTTCCAGAACAGATTTATTCAATTTCCAATCTAAAGCAGGAATCTCATCCTCTGCATTTTAAACATCCATCTCCCCTTTCTTCATTCTGGAAGCCCTGAGAAATTCTGGCCTGGACTCTGCTTGATGTGTAGTTGTAGCCTCTTCTGGCCTACTTGAAAAACAGGGAGCCTCTGCATTCCTTTTGTTCTATTTATCATATACTAAAATCTTGTCACCATTACCCACATCATGTAAGCATAATGTCTCATGGAAAATCGTTTAAGCATAGGATCTCAATACCTTCTAGAAACCAAAGAACTATGAAAACCATCACCAATTTTGGCTAAGTTTCTCTTTCAAAACTTGGTAAAATCCTTTAGGAATTGTTTTTGCTTGTTTCTGTGTGCCACTGAGTCAGAACCATGCGTGGCTGACCTTTCAGAGGGTTTTAGAGGTAGTAGGTCTCACAGGAGGAGACTGGCCCTCTTTCTCCTGTGAAGCAGCTGGTGGATTTGAACGATGTGCCTTTGGTTTGGCAGCACTTCCCACTAGGCCACCAGAGCTCTCACCTTTAGGAGGAGAACTTGAAAAAACCCACCACTATTTCTTGATACTGTGCTATATTTTTGTTTTAGTCACAATCCACATGGAAAAGTTTCCTTCCTTTACACAGACATTTTAGAGGTGATTCTATGCCCATCCTTGTATCCTCAGGGAGCAGTGGGGCAGTGGATGTTCTTAGCTTGTAACTAACTACTGCTATTCTCTCAGTTGTGCATAGAGACTGTTGTTAGGTGCCGTCGAGCCAGCTTCAGTTTATTGTGACTTGATGCACAACAGAACAGAACCCGGCCTGGTCCTATGCTAAGGCTAATCCAGTTATGCTTGGGAAATAATAAGCTTAATTTCATTTTATATTTTTATAATCTAAATGACTAGATGCCTATGTTGTCAGGGAAGTTGGCAGATTAATGACATGGGATTAATGATTAGGAAGCCGGTACAGAGCATAACCTGAGAGATTAGTGGAGTAGTCATGGTTAGCTGCTGTCTAGTTGAACAGGACTCATAGTACGCTATAAGCGACAGATCCGGACCCTTATAATCTCAGCTGTGTTTGCTTAAGCTCATTCTCTGGGACCAGTGACAGTTCATTTCATTGAGGGTCTTCCTCGCATTCAGTGACCCACCTCTTTTCTAAGAGTGATGTCCTTTTTCAGGGGTGAACCCCTCTGACAATGTCCTCAAAGTCTGTGAATTGAAATCTCACCATCCCCACTCTCTAACAAGCACTCTGTCAGCACTGCTTCCAGATTTGTTGTTTTGTTTTACCATCTGTGATACATTTAACATTCTTTGCAAATATCACAATACAAAGTCACCAGTTCTTCTTTGTGTTTGTTTGTTTTTTAATTCATTGTTTATCTTTCACATGTGTTTGGAGCAATTGAAATTACCATGGCTTAGGTTGTATGCAACCCACTCTTTAAATGGGCATCCCTGATGCTTAGACCTCCAGTGAGGTCCTTGGCCGCAGATTTGCCCAGTGCACTGTTTTGTTTTATTTCATGACTGTGTTTCCTTGAGTTTCGGTTGTAGGACTAAGAAAAATGAAATCTTTGACATCTCAATCTTTTCTTCATTTATCATGATGTTGCCCATTGGTCCAGATAGGAATATTTTTTTTTACTTTATATTTATTCCTTCTGAAGGCTAGAGTCTTTGATCTTCAGTAAGTGCTTCAAGTCCTTGTTACTTTCAGCAAGCAAGATTGTGCCATCTACATAATATAGATAATTTATCAGTCTTCCATCAGCTGAGATCCATGCATACACTCTCTGTTGATATTTAATAGTATGATTAATTCATCTTCAACAAATATCTACAATGAGCCTAGAACTACTATTGTCCCTAAAACTGAGAATTAATAGAAAGAATCATCCATGAGAGTTTTCGTTTTCCTTTTTAGGTCACTTGGAATAAAACTCTTTTGCTTAGTCTAAGAGTTAGGAGTAGTTGTTTTTACAATTGTACACAGCTGATTTAAAAAAATACATATTTATTAAATTGGCTTACAAAGTAGGAAATATAATAATGCTTATTTTCACTGTGGTGTGATTGGTTGAAACTATTTATTATGATTCATTCTGGTTCTATGGTACATAGCAAGTCATTTAAAAAGACAACAACGATTTATATATTTGTATTCATATAGTTCTGATGTATATATTTATATAGTTCTGATCTTGGCTTACATTTGCAAATAAGTGAGTTTCCGCCTTTTATCTGTCAGCCTTCATCCTTCCCAGCATCATGTCCCTCTCAAAGGAATAGCCTTTCCTAGCAACATGTCCAAACTATGTGAGGCAAAGCCTCATCATTCTTTCCTCCAAAGAGTACTCCGGCTGCACCATCTCCAGTATGTATTTGTTTGTTCTCTTGGCCGTTCATGGGATGTTCAGTGCTCTTCTCCAACACCACAACTCAAAGGTATTAATTCATTTCCCATAATCCTTATTCACTGTCCAGCTCTCAGATGTATAGTAAATAATCAGAAAGATCATGGCCTGAATCAGAAGCACCTTAGTCCTCAATCTGACATCAATACTCCTCAAGAATTTGGAAGGAATTGTGGAGGGTTGGTGAAGAAGAGGAAGACCCTCAGCCAGGTGGATTGATGAGGTGACTGCTGCAATGGGCTCTTGTGTGTCAGGAAGTGTGAGGATGGCACAGGATAGAACAGGGTTCAGATCTTTTGTTCCTAGGATCTCTATGAGTTGAGCTCGACTCAGTGGCACCTAACAACAACAGTATCTGCCAGCCTTAACGCACCCCTGTCGCATCAGCAAGATGAGCTGTCATTAAGCAGGATAGAAATCTGTTTTCTTACACTTGCGAGGCGCAATATGCCAACAATTTGGGAAATAATTGAAGTAGAAAACCAAAAAAAGTGAGTGTTAGTTAAGACCCATGTCCGTGTTCCAAATCTGTAGAGTTGAAAGGCCTCTCAGATTGTTTCCATTCTTCTTTATTTCACCTGCATGTCAGATGACCTCACAGGACACGTCTTACCATATCACTACTGTGAAATGAAATGACCAGTGATACTCTCCTGGGAGCCTTGGCATGTAGTTTTTCTTGCACAGATCTTGGCTGTGGTGCTCAATCTTATTTGAGGCATGAGAATGCGCGCGCGCGCGCGTGTGTGTGTGTGTGTGTGTGTGTGCGCGCGCGCGCACGTGTGCTTACATACACATATATTCTTGCCTGTGGGCAGCAGGGAAATCCGTTTGATCACAATTTGTTGGGGAGGCAGTAAAGGGCTTCTACTGAATACTAATTACCAGGGAGTTGTTGGGGGAGCCTGGGTAAGAAGCCAGATGGTTTGTGGTAAATTAGTCACCAGCTCTATTGAGGTGGGCAGAAAGTTTAGATCAGAGCTACAGAGGCGCCCGAATCTTTAAAGACTGTTGGCTAAACTTGGTAACACATTAAGGGAAAAAAATGCCTTCTTTGTGCTAAATAGTACTGGACTGCTTCATGAATCTAATGAGAGGTGTGCAATTTTGTATAAAAGTTAAAGCTCCCACCATTCGTGGGTTTTAAAAGATGGGGAGACTGGATTGTTAAATCAATTATCGGGGCTGTTTTGGCTCTTGGATCTGAAAAACTGCCCAAACTGCCAGAGGTATGAAAGAATAGATTGCTCCGGACAGAGCCCTGCCCTGAGGATGATGGCCTTTATTTGCCTGTGGATCACACTTTCTGGCTGTCCACACACATAAACCTCAACCTTTATCTCAGACTGCACAGGGTGGCTTTTCTGGGAAATGATCCTCTAGTTCCAGAGCAAAACAAGCGCTGCATTTGGAGCCTTTTCTCGAATCCCAGGCAGCTTTCTTTCCGTTCACAGCTACTTTCCTCCTTCATTTCTATTTCCAGCAACTTGGAGAGGGGAGTTAATGATTCATTTGCTCCCAATGACCTTTTGAATAACTGGACTGCGATGGATCAGCCCAACGCCTAGCTCCCTCTCCCTCTCTCTCTCCCTCCTCTATTTCCCTAGTTTGGCTTTAATATTTACAGCCTCCTTCTCGTCTACATGCCTGAACGCCTGAAGGAAGCAAAACATTTATTGCCTCTCTCTCTCTCTCCCCGGTGTTCACAAGCTGTCTCATCTAGCTCATTCCTTCCTTGTACATCACACGGGGGAGACTCCTCCTGGCTGGGACACCGGAGTTCTTCCCGAGTCGCTGCTGATTAATCTGTTTGATTCCACCAAAACACAAAGATGGATTCTGACTCTGACTCACCTTTTAACTACTCCTGGCCTTCCTTCCCCAGAATGAAGATTCGACGAAGGGCATCGAAACAAGGTATATCACCATATCTTTTATTTCCCCCAGAGAAAACAGACCAGACATTTTCATATTCTTACCTTTCTTTTCCTTGTTGCTTTGCCAGACTGTTTTCTGATGAAGTGCGTGCTAATACATGTCTTTGTAAAACTCTCTCTATACAATTCTTTTACATATAGGCTTCTGAGATAAACCTACTTATTTGTCTGTTTTTCCTTTCGGTTTGAACTTACTTAACTTTGTTTTATATTATGCATGTGCACTTTTCTTTAAAGATGGAGGTGGAGGACAAGGTACATGTTTTGGGTTCACTTAATCAGGGTTACCTTGGAGTTACCTTGGCAATAAAGAGTCTTGTTGATTTAAACACATCCAGTACTTGTGGGATTTACAGAGCTCTACGCATGCATTCAGTTTCTACTTTCTGCTGCTTTTGTGTTTTCCTTTTCAAGTATGGTGTAATTTTCCCTGCAATGTTTTGCATCCACAAAAATGATTCTTTTTTGGTTTACACTAGTTGACATGTAGATTTTTTTTTTGAAGAACAGATTTTGAAAGATCCTTTCAACAAGAAAGTCTGCATAACCCCAAGGGATGCAATCATAGAAAAGTTAATCAGCAGTAATTACCACAAAAGCCAACCCCTTCGTTACCAAAGAAAAAACAGTTTGGCCATGGCATAGTTAATAATGGAGTGCATTTACCTTGTTTATCCCCTCTGTGCACACTTTGGTCTTGGTACAGTGCAGACTTAGGAAACCAAGGGACAAGTTAGTCTTTGGGATGCAGCTGAGGTACCCCAGGTAACATGGCTGCACCATCCAGAGTGAAATGTAGCAGGTGGCAACTGTTACGTTCTCAGGTTTTAACGAGAGAAGTAGTGAGTAGCTCTTTCTTGTGTAAGGATGTCTGATCTTAATGAAAGGAGACTAGGAATATTTTTATGACTTTACAAGTGGAAGAGGTGACTCTGAACACAGGTTTCCTCTGCAGCACAGAGTTTTGGGAGAGCGCCTACAGTATACAGCTGGATCTCATTCCTGCAGGGCCAGCCTGTGCTTTCACAGATGGGAACGGATTCTGGAAGTTGTCAGCCTTGATAGTGATGTCCACGGTTTTTATCCTTCCTTATAAAAGAAAATAGAGGTGTGTGCTTGTTTATTCTCTGTCTGGGACCATCGCCAATCTCATGAATAAGAGGAGCTGACCATCCTGAATAGACCTCTCATACTGCTTGGATACTGTTCTTGAAATCTTATTTTAAAGAATTTTTTTAAAAAATATATTCAACATACTATTTTTCTACTATTCTTTTAATTTTTATTATTCATTTCAATGAACATTTACAGAGATTTTGGATTTCCATTCGTTCACTGTTGCACTTTTCTCCCCCTCATCCCCAGTTCGCTCTTTGAAAAGTAAAAAAAAAAAATTGCTTCATTTGTATACAATCCCTGCCCCCCCACCCCGAATATATTCCAGTATGCAACCTTCATTCCGGACTCTTATGATAATCATAATGCCCTATAATATATTGCTTTTAAAGTGTTCTCTTGCTCATCCATTTCAATGCAGTATACATAATTCATCCAGTTTTTCTCATTCTTACCCCAACCTTGATGTCAGTCCCATTCTACAGCTGTGTCACTATGCAGTGTTTGTCCTTTTGTGACTGAGATATTTCACTCAGCATAATGTTCTCCAAGGTCACCCATTTTGAATAATATTGCATGAATTCCTTGTTTTTCACTTCAGTATAGTACTCCATTGTGTGAATATACCACAGCTTCTTTATCCATTCATTTGTTGATGGGCACTTAGGTTGTTTCCAACTCCTTGCTATTGTGAACAAAGCTATTCTGATTTAAAATAGAAATAATTCCTATCTGAGGATAAAGAACAGTAGTGGCAAGAAGCTGTGCTGCAATCCCTAAGGCACACAGTTTGAGCCCACTGGCTGTTCATAGAAGAAGGAGGGGTAATCTCCTCTCCTGCAATTAACTGCCTCTGAAAACCCATTAGAGGGTTAGCTATGGCTCAGTTTCAACTCGACAGTACACAACAACACAATGATATATATACATTATATACTGTGGAGTTGGAACCATAACAGCTGACTCTCTGGTGGGATTTCAGTGGCAGTGCATTGCACAGAAGGAGATTGCCCATATTTCTCCTGCAGAACAGAGGGTGGTTTCAAATCACATGCTTTTGAGTTGGCAGCAAGCTTCTTACCAATAGGCCACCAGAGCTCCATCTTACTTACCATTGAGTGGTTCTGAGGATAATGAAAATTCTATCATCTATCTATCTATCTATCTATCTATCTATCTATCTATCTATCATCTATCTATCTATCTATCTATCATCTATCTATCTATCTATCATCTATCTATCTATCTAATTATCTATTATCTATCTATCATCTATCTATCTAATTATCTATTATCTATCTATCTATCATCATCTTGCCCCTGGATCATGTACCAGTGAGTGGTTCAGAGACAAATAAAAATATGCATTAGCACAAGCAACTACACATGCAAGCAAGCTAGTGTGCAAATACATGAAGGGGTAATATAATAATAGTAGGAAAATTTGAGTAAAGTGGATATAGATGTCCTTTGTGTTATTCTTATCCTTTTACGTTTCCATACAGTTTAATATTTCAAACCAAAGCAGTTGAAAGACTGTTAACCCAGAGATTAACCCCCGTGTGAGGTACAAGGGACCTGGGCTACGTCGCTGATACTTTCTAGTACATGTTATTGATTCTGGTACATTGAGGACATCTTGAGAATGTCAAATAAAAATGTTCTTTAAGACATGGGAACCATTGTGCTAAGGTTAATGCAGTTATGTTTTGGGAATAAGGAGCTTAATATAGTTTTGTATGTATATAATCTGAATGACAAGATGCCTATGTTGTCAGGGACTTTGGCAGATTATTGAGCAGCAGATATGGGATTAGTGATTAGGAAGCTAGTGGAGAATATAACCTGAGAGGTTAGTGGAGTAGTTGTGGTTAGGTGCCGTCTAAGTGAACAGGACTCATGGTGCCCTACGAGCAACAAACCTGAACCCTGTTTTAAGCTGTGTGATCCTCACCATGTCTGACACACTTAAGCCCATTCCTGCAGTCACTCTGTCAATACACCTGGTTGAGTGGGGTGGTAGGGAATGCATTTATCTTGTTCTTATTTTATATGTAAAGTTGAAGCATGGCTGGTTTCAGCTACATAAAAAGGTTATAAGAGTTTACTTAAACTCAATTAAAGTGAAATGCCACTATCTGGGATATGGAAGCAATGGACTACTTGCTGTTAAAAAGGAGAAGACGAGTGAAAATTAGGTTGGCACAAGAGAACTAAGGATTGTCAAGTTGTGTTTCTTTCTTCACTAAATGGTGGTGCCATCTTTGAGAAGAGCAAGTTTAGTCATGCTTTAAGGTCAGCCAGATGGAGTGTCAGAACCATAGTGCCTCAGAGCTTAATGTGATTTGATCCAGTTTCCTCATGCTCATGCTCTATTGGAGAAATCTCCTTTCCTGTGATTTACAGCCTCCTGAACCTGTTAGAGGGTCAGCTGTGAATCAGTTCAACTTGATGGCAATGAAAGAAGCTACCTTATTTACAGATTGGGATGGCAGGGGGCCCATCATGTGTCCCACAGGCATTTCTGAGTGTCAGGCAGTGTTCTAGAGGAGGAGGCATGTAATGAGCCTCGTGGGTGTGATCCTTATTACAGGGGTCAGAGCACTGGAAATGAGCCCCGTTATCTCCCATGACCTGGACATGCCATCTTCACATAGCATTAGAGGACCAGAGGCACCTTCTTTTTGAGCCTAATGGTTTCATTGTGAAGAAATAGTATCTGATTCCTTAAATATGTTAAAAGTAGTTTTTAATAAGTCAGTTAGTCAGTGCATAAAACAAAGACAGTGTGAATTTATTGTTCATGCTGTTTCCATTCTAATCACCATCAACATTTCTATCATCTCGGCTCTTTCTGAGAGAGTAGGTTCCGACAACCTGGAAACTTACAAAGGTGCTTTTGAGGGGTTGGAAGCTCTGAGTTATTAGCAACCTCTGCTTTATTTCATCAGAAATATACTTTTTATGTCCTCTACTATTTAATTCCATGTCCGGACACTCCTTTTTAGAGTCTCCTTTCTTATTAATAATATCCTATCCTGTGCTTGATATCACCATTCTTTGATAGCAGCACACAAACTAACACTCTACCGGTTTTACTGGTTTGTTTAGAGAGTGATGAAAAAATATAAAGAGAAGGCTTAGTAATTAAAAAAATTGATTATAAGAGGAAAAATAAGTTAGTAGGAATCCATTATTACATATTTAATAAGGAATCTGTGTAGTTCTTTCTTATTCACATGCCTTTGGAACGGAAGAGAAAATGTGTCTGCGAAGCAATGCCCTTTGAAATGATCATAGTCTAGATTTGAGCGTGATGTGAGTAAAACAGTAAAAACCAAACTGCCCACACTGTATTCCTGGGGTTCTCTTGCACAGGCTGCCCGGGCACTGTATTCTTCAGGTTCTCTTTCACAGGCTGTGCCCACACTGTATTCCTGGGGTTCTCTTTCACAGGGGCTACCCTGGCATTGTATTATTCGGGTTCTCTTTCACAGGCTGTGCCCACACTGTATTCCTGGGGTTTTCTCTCACAGGCTGCTCCAGGACACACTGTACTGGTGGCCTAGTGGTTAATGATCGGAGTGGGCCAGAATCCACGACCGTTCTGCTTCAAGGGCTGCAGGAATGCCTGGATTTTTGTTTTGTTGGTTTCAGTAGATTCAACCAAGAAATGTATTGTTTATTAAGCAAAGATTAAAAAGAAATTACAGGGGTTGGTCTTTTCTAAGGTTTTTGTAATTATTAAAACTTTTTAAAAAAAGTGTATTTTAAATCATTAGACCCCTGGAAGTATTCAAGGATTCTTTTTCTTTTCTTTGTGCATTTCACCCATTTTTGCAAATTCTCTTCATTTTTTTCTATCCTTGTTCATATTGTATCCCTTTCTAATGACAGGAAGTGTCAAGAAACCCTTTTTTTCCCCTTGTAAAAGAAGAAAAAAAATAGATTCTTCAAAAAAGACAATGTGTTTCAGAAAGCTTAGCAATCTTAGGGAGCTTACCAAGGACAAAACTTTTAATAATAATAATAATAATACAACTAATACTTATCTGGCACTATCAGTAATAATAGCTGTCATTTATCATGCTATAGTAGGTAGCATAGTACTAAATAGTATATGTTGTTGTTGTTGTTGTTGAGCACTGTAGAGTGAGAACTGACCCGTAGAAGAATGACTGGCATAGTCTAGAAAGTGTGTTTCATATATGCCTAACTATGTGTGACTCTCATCTTAATTTTTCACATAGTTACATTGAGGCTCAGAGAGGAGAAATGGATTATCCAGTAGATAGCAGGGGTAGTCTAGAACCAGGATACTTGGATTCAGAGGGCTGGTTCTTCTCACTCTGTCTTAGTACCCCCTAGTAGAGATGCTGAACTTGTGTTTAAAAGGTGCTGTTGTGTCTTACCATCTTAGTTTCTCTCTCCTTTGTGAATCTTTGATGAGGAGGAGAGGCACAAGGGGGTAAACCCTAGGGCGGGGTGGGAAATAGGAACATTGTCTTATGTCTTGTGACAACATACACACATATATAGCACTGATGCACATCGTAGTTTGGGCCTGGGAATAGCTGGACAGATGGACAGCTGACTGGAACAATGACTGGATGGCTGAGTTGTAGATGGTAGGACAAAGGACCGGTTGGAGCAGGAATACTTCTAATGATCCTGGAAAGAATGAATTTTTCCCAACAGCAAAAGAAATTAAGAGAGATTGAGATTGCTGGAAATGGAGATTAGAATCGTGAAACCTCTGTCTTGGCCCTTTACATGAGCTCATTTAATGTTTTGAGGATAAGGTCCCTGTCTGTACAATGATCCTTGATCCAGAAAGTACAGATATGTCAGAGGCATTTGAGAAGCTTCAGTGATAATATGTAAAGTTACTTTCATACTTACTCTCAGCCTTCCTCACTTCCTGGCACACTTGAAGCTTGTTTGAATCCACACATGTACACACCCCTGTGTGCATGTGTGTGCATGTGTGTATCAGTCCTGAATTTCCCCCGAAGGTGCTTGAATGCCATAAGAGGCATGAGTCACTGCAGAAATCCATATTAAGGAAGAGAAACATTTTTTCTAAAGGTGACATAACCTACTAAGATTTCTCTGGCTCACAATAAAGTTTGTGTTTAACCTCATGAAGAGCCGTTTTCGTTTCAGACTTGGCCTTGAGGCCTCCCTTTGTGTGCAGTTTGTGAAAAGTACAAGCACTTTTCCAAAGAACATGGCTACATTGTCCTCATGGCTCCCAGTAGTTAAACAAATACCATGTCAACTTTTATAAATGAAAATTTTTCCCTCCTCTGTTTTGGATGGGCTCAAATTCTTACACATCTTTCTCCATTATCTGTGTATATGAAGTGGAGGCAGTATGGAAATCTATTATCTTCGTGTTCAGAGTCCTCCTCCAGTTGCTCTTCCTCCACCCCTCCACCTCCTTATGCCTGTTTGGAGGAAGGACTAATGGTTGTTTATGTAGTCACATTAATTACATACAGTAGGAAGTGGTAAATTCCATAGAAAAGATCAGGAGACATGACTGTAGAAGTTCAAGGTAAAGAGATCAATTCAAACTGGAAGCATCATGAAAAATATGTCTTTGTAAGTATCCAAGGAAATGGTGAAGTTTAATATTAACAGAGTGGTCCCTCTTAAGACAGTGCACCAAACCAGTATAAATACCATGCATCAGAGTATTGGAAAGTAGTTCAGCATTATGCCTGTTGGTATGTAAGGGTTTGGAATTTCTTTGGAAGCTGTTGTTTTGACCTGGCCTATTAGTCTTTCTAAAAGACTAATGTTGTTGTGTTGTTATGTGCCATCCAGTCACTTGCAACTCACAGCGACCCTATGTACAACGTCCCTAAACCCTGCCCTGTCCTGTACCACTCACACCATCAATGACACACCCACACTGATCACCACCCAGTCCCTGAATCCATCCACCTCACAGAGGGTCTTCCTCTCCTGCACTTTCCCTCCACCCTCCAAAGCATGATGTCCCTCTCCAAGGACTAGTTCCTCTTTACAACATGTCCAAAGTATGTCAGTCAAAGCCTCAGAATCCTTGCCTCCAAGGAACAGCCTGGTCTAACTCTTTCCAGGATGAACCTGTTTGTTTTCTTAACAGAAGTACTCTTCTTGAGCACCACAGCTCAAAGCATCAATTCTCGCTGTATCCTCCCTAATGATTGTCCAACTCTCTGACACATGACAAGTGATTGCAAAGACTATGGCCTATATCAGATGCATCTTAGTCTCCAGAGTTACACCATTGCTTTTCAGTACTTTGGAGAGGCCCCTAACAGCAGACTTTCCCATTGCAATACATCTTTTAATTTCCTTGCTGCTGGTGCCAAGTGTTGACTGTGGAGCCAAGCAAACCAAAGCTGTGAACAATCTCAATCTCTTCACCATCCATCCTGATGCTGCTAATTGGTCCAGTGGTGAGAATCTTTGTCTTCTTGACATTGAGCCTCAATCCACATTGAAGGCTGCAGTCCTTGACCCTCTGCAGCAAGTGCTTCAGGTTCTTCTCAGTTTCAGCAAGCAGGGCTGTGTCATCTGTGTAACATAGATTGTTGATTGATCTTCCACCAATCTTGATGCACTACTTCTCCTCATAGAGCCCAGCCTTCCAGATAATCTGTTCTACATACAGGTTGAAAAGGTATGGCAATAGGACACATTCCTGGCATACACCTTTCCTAATTTTGAACCATGCAGTGTTTCCTTGCTTTGTTCTGATGACTGCCTCCTGGCCCAAGTATAGGATTCGCATTAGCATGTTTAAGTGTTCTGGGATTCCCATTCTTCTCAGAGTCAGCCACGGTTTGTTATGATCCACACAGTCAAATGCCTTTGCATAGTCAATGAAACACAGATAGACATTCCTCTGGTATTCCCTGCTTTCAACTAAGATCTATCTAACATCAGCTACAGTATCCCTAAACCCAGCCTGGATTTCTGTCAGTTTTCTGCTGATGTGCTGTTCCAGTAGTTTTTGGATAATTTTCAGTAAAATATTGCTTGCATGTGAAATCAATTATAATGATCTATGGTTTCCACACTCTGTTGGGTCACCCTTCTTTGGAATGGGAACAAATATAGATCTCTTTCAGTCAGTTGCTCAAGTGGTTGTTCTCTAGATTTTTTGGCACAACTTGGTGAGTACATCCAGGGCAGCATCTGTTAGTTGAAATACATCAAATGGCATACCATCTATTCCTGGAAACTTATATTTTGCTATTTCCTTCAATGCAGCTTGAACTTCTTCCTTCATTACCATAGGCTGTTGCTCATACGTTGTTTCATTAAATTCTTCTGTGTCTTCCAATTCCTTTCGATACAAGGACTCAGTATATTTGTTCCATCTTCTTTTAATACTTCCTGGATCATTTAACATTCTGCCTAAAACATCCTTGATTATAGCAACTCGAGGTTTGAATTTGTTCTTCAGTTCCTTGAGCTTAAGAAATGGTGAGCAAGTTCGGCCCTTTTGATTTTCTGAATCCAGCTCCTTGCACATTTCATTGTAGCCTTGGGAAAATCAGCTGTCAAAAACCTCTCTAGAGTACTGAAGAGAAATTATGTCAGTCTAGAGACTAAAGTGCATCTGATCCAAGCCATGATCTTTGCAATTACTTGCTATGCATCAGAGAGCTGGACAATAGCTAAGGATGATAGAAGAAGAATCTATGCCTTTGAGTAGTGGTGCTGGAGAAGAGTGTTGAGTATACCATGGACTGCTAAAAGAGTGAACAGGTCTGTTCTGGAGAGGGTGAACCTAGACTGCTCCTTGGAGACAAAGATTTTGAAGCTCTATCTGACATACTTTGAGTATTTTGCAAGGAGGGACTAGTCCTTAGAGAGCGACATCATGCTTAGAAGGGTGGAGGGACAACGCAAGAGAGGAAGACCCTGGATGAGCTGGATTGACTTATTGTCTGGGGTAATGTGGGTAGGTGTGTCAGAGACAGTGAAGTTGGCTCAAGGTCGAGCACGGCTCAGAGATGTTGTACACAGGTTGCTATGAGTTGAAATCAACTTCATGATACATAAAATCAACATTACTTTTGTCTGGCTAGCATTTTCCTTCCCTCCTTTGCACAAAAGTCAGGTCATATATTCTTTAGGAAGTGGCTCCTTAACTGTTCTGGTGGTGGTCCCATATGATGCTGCCATGTGATCTTTCTTCCCTGGTCTTAAGGCACAGCATGAAAGTAGACATCAAGACATCCCACCTTGTTAGACCAATCATGGTACCTCTCTTCCCTGTCCCAGTGACTGGCCTGGTTTGGACACATGACTCATACTTGACCAATCAAAGACTTTTCTTGAGATGTTACACACAAGAGTTTGAAGAAAGATGATTTCCTTCTCCGTGGCAATGGTCTGGGGATCTAAGTGGAGGCAATTATTAGCTAGAAGAAGCTAGTCTTTAGTAGGAAAAACTACAGTCATGTCAAGAGAAGTAGTGGTGAGTTATGGGCTCTTGTTCTGTTCTCAGACTTGTTCTAGTTTCTGAAGTTGCTTCCTCTCAAGACTTGGACTTAAATTCTTCTTTCAGTTCTGGAAACGGTCCTCACATATCTGCAGTATATCACCACCCCCACTCACTTTTATTTTTGTTTTGCTGAATTCAGGTATATTTCAGAAAACTTCAGGTTACCCTTCAAGATGTAGGGTCAAGGTCTTTTTCCTGGAAAGCTTTCACTGAATTCCCTTAGAGGTCATTCTTTCATTCTTTGTGCCATTCCCCGGCTCCTTGTATTTTGTAAAGATAGATCCTCGATAGATCCTCCCCTTATTTAAACTGTTATTATCTATCACCTCAAAAGTATTGAATATATCATGGATTACTAACAAACCAATGTGAAACCAGAGTGCTCCTTAGAGGCAAGAATGGTGAAACTTCATCTCACGTACTTTGGGCATGCCATCAAGGGGTGCCTGTCCTTGGAAAAAGACGTCATGCTGAGAAAGGTAGAGGGTCATCAAATCAGACGATTCTCAAGGTGTTGGATTGACACAGTGACTTCAACAATGAACTTGAGCATGGCAGAGAGGTGAAGATGGCATAGGATAGGACAACATTTGATTTGTTGTTACAGGGTTGCTATGAGTTACAGTAGACTCGATGGCACCTAACACCACCACAAACCGCTGTAAGGATTCTGATGTGGTAGTGGGTTACACGTTAGGTTGCTAACTGCAAAGTCAGCATTTGTAAAGATAAAGCAATCTGCTTCCATTAAGATTTGCAGCGTCAGAAACTCAACCAACGGGCAGTGGGGTGAGAGTTATTAGGCCTCAAATTAGACTCCGTAGCAGTTTAAGTTTGGCTTCTTTTATCACCTTAAATCACTGAATTCCTTGAAAACCATGGCTGACTGACACATTTTCTAGTCTTCTGAACCTGAGTCTCAGAAAGCAGACAGTGTAAATCGGAGGTGAGTTGTGGTATAAATTGACCCACAAAGCTCACAGCTCTTGTAGGGCAGAGGAGGAAATGGTAGAAAACTTGGGCTGATTCAGTAATGCAAACAGTCATTTTTAGTGCATACTGAGTGTCTTTAAGTAAAACATTTGATCTCCCAGTTTTCTTCTTCCTCTTCCTTTTTGCTAAGGTGGCACTGAGTATGCTTGGCTGGTGATGTAAGACAGAGATGTGATCCTTCAGTTCACACGGTACACCTTCTACACCCTGGTCTTTGCTGTGAATTGCCTGATTGGGCTCTCCCATGAGGCACCACAGTATTATTGCTGCGTGTTCTCACCAAAGAGCTGGGATCCACACCCTGGGGTTGATCACATGCTGTGGATCTTTCTTCCCTGACTTGGCCTCACTGGCCCTACAGAGACTGAATTTTTTTGCCTTTGGCCACTGAGGCAGGCCTGCCCTAAGAAACATCTGCTATACAATCCCTTTTTCCACACTCCGTACCATGGCGGGCCATATGCTAGCCTATTGGTGTTCAATTTAGTCATTTGCTGTTCCTCTCAGAGGCCTGCATACATATAGAGGTTGTTTCACACCATTTGGACAACTGAAAGCAGCCCAAGAAAGGTGGACATGGCCTTCTCCCTAACCTTCTTCTGCCACCAGGTGTGCTTTGAGGTGGCAGCCACTTGAAGGTGATGTGGATGGCCTGCAAGGTGCTCTCTTTAAGATATTTAGAGGGAGGGAAGAAGAGTCTGTCTACCCTCAGAGGAGTGCGGCCTAACTAATGCTGTTCTCTACAGGCCGGGAACTGCCTTGTTTTACCACTTTGAGAGCACCTCTCTCTTTCTCGTGTGTGTGTGTGTGTGTGTGTGTGTGTGTGTGTGTGTGTGTGTGTGTGTGTTTTCTTCTCCTACAATTCTGATAGAAAGGAAAGGAAGCAGTTGGCCTTCTTCCTTGGACCATGGCCTGAAAACTCCTTGCTGCCTTGTGCCATGGGCCTGAGAACTCCCTTACCTAACACTTTAAGTGCTTTTCCTCAGGCCTAGAGATAAATGAGAACTAAAAGAATTTAGAGAAGATCTCTCTCTCTCTCTCTCTCCTTACTGACTTAATTCATATCACAACTGTTAATGACTTTCCTTCCTGAATATCTTTTGAAAAACTATTTCACATTTGGCATAGTACATCTTTTGCGAGAGAGGAGCACATTGACTCCCGCCCTCATATTGTGTTTTAAATTTTTTATTAATAAGAGTACAAATAACACATTAACTTGATGTTTAGGGAAATGAATTTACTCTGTAAGGTCTGCTCATAAAGAAAATCTGTTACACACATTTTAATATCCAGTTTTAAGGCTCAACACTATAATGCTCTTTTAGTAACTTAATTGTAGTAACTCGATCTTATTACATCTGGTTAAAGAAACTTTTTAAAACAAACTTTGTAAGTAAATTAGTACAAAATAAAAAGTTCCATTTAAAAAAAAACCCAGCAAACAAAAACACTCCAAATCAACTAAATAAATCAGCTCTGTATGTTGTTGTTAATGTGTCAGGTTGACTCTGACTCATAGTGACCCTATGTAGAACAGAAAGGATACTGCTTTCTTGTGCCTCCTTATCCTCTCTGCTGTTCTCGAAACTATAATTGTAGCCACTTGGTCAGTCCATCTTGTGGAGGGTCTTCCTGTTTCACTCATGCTCCACTTGACTGTGCTTGATGCCTTTCTGCATATAAGAGCTATCAATACCAAGTATGTAGTTTGAATTTGTAGTTTCGGGGGAAAAAAACCAATAATTTTCTTGACACAGCAGTTTCTAATCAGAGTGAAATCTGGAAATTAAAATTGCAGGTTTCCTTTGAGTGAACTTCAAATCCTTTGTTTTGTCTACACACACCCTGAGAGAGAGAAAAAACTTTTCTTTAGTTCTGTGATAAATATAAGCTATTCCTATGTATTTTGAAACACACTTGTGATTAATTACGTTTTAAAGTATTTTACCGTAAATATTTCTCTTGGCTATAATTTTATTTTTAAATACAGTTTGTCTGCAAGACAATAATCAGCCTCCAAATTTCTGAAAGCACTGATGCAGAAAGAAGAAAAAAGAATGAGTGCAATTAACCTTGTTATATTGTATTTTTAACTACTGCTTATGTAATTTTATTTTCATGGCTCAATTATTAATTTTTTTTAAACCTGTAAGAATTGTTTGGGCTTCTTGGGTTGTGATGGACTTAATCACATTTCCCCCCCCAATTTTCAATGAAACTTCCATTTTTCTTTTATCACTTTTTGACTTGGTATCAAGCTTTCCAGGTATTAAGCTTTACATTAGAAGATGATATACATGTATATTAGGGCTAATGTGCTGTAATAGAGATAAAGAACCTAAAATTTGAGAGTTAAAATTGTTATGTTCTTAATTTCCTCTCCTTTGTGGTGATGAACTGTCATGCTTACGGGAATGTGATTTTAAGTTATCATGATACTTAACCCCTCTTTAACTGAAGCCATCATTTGCTTTCAAAAGGGCTCTGTGCTTTGATAATGAACCAGTTATACATTACTGGAGGTAGGACTAAAATTAATGCTTGTGGGTAAGGGATAAAAGCCAAATTAATGATTTGCTCTTCCTGTTGAGGTTATGTAGAAGCTGAGAGACTTTTCTTTAGGGTGGGATTAGCTAACTTGGACAATGGAGAGTCCTGGATATACATTTTAATGAATCCAATGTCTAGAATGTATCATGGTTTAAATTCAGGGTAAGTGTGTATTAAGGAACACCTTTTAACCATATTTATTCAATATGAATGCTGGAAAAATAATCCAGGAATCTATAGTAGAGGAAGAAGAATGTGGCATCAGAATTTAAAGAAGATTCGTCAGAAACCTATGTTATACAAATGACACGACCTTGCTTACAGAAAGAGAAGAAGGCTTGAAATCTTTACTGAAGATCAAAGACTTCAGTTTGGAGTGTACTTCAACATGAAGAAAATAAAAATTCTCACCACTGGACCAAGCATAATCTTGTGTCATGAGTCACTTGCGACTTATAGCGTCTCTATGCACAACAGCCCTGGACTCTGCTCTATCTTGTGCCAACCTTATTGACTCTAACACACCAACCGTCATTACCCCAGTCAATGAATCAGTCCCTCTCATAGAAGGTCTTCCTCCTTTGGGCTGCTCCTCCACCCTTTCAAGTATGATGTCCCTTTCCAAGGACTGGTCTCTCCTTGCAACATGCACAAAGTATGCCAGCCGAAGCTTCAGAAATCTTGCCTTCAAGGAGCATCCTGGTTTCACCCTCTCTCAGATAAACCTGTTTGTTCTCCTGGCTGTTGTTGTTGTTAGGTGCCATTAACCTAAGTATGACTCATAGTGACCATATGAGCAAAAGATGTGAACCTAGTCCTGTCCTGCACCATCCTCACACTTACTGATGCACAAGAGCCCATTGCGGCAGTCTCCTTCTCAATCCACCTGGTTAAAGGTCTTCCTCTCCTTTGTTGACCCTTTACCCTCTCAACATCATGTCCTTCTCCAAGGAATAGCACCTCCTAGCAATATGTCCAAATTATGTGAGGTGAAGCCTCATCATTCTTGCCTCCAAAGAGCACCCCAGCTGCACCCTCTCCAAAACATATCTTTGTTCTCTTGGCCACCCATGAAATGTTCAGTGCTCTTCTCCAACACCACAGTTCAAAGGCATCAGTTCTTTTTCTGTCATGCTTATTCATCGTTCAGGTCTTGGATGCATGCTAGTAATCAGAAAGACCATGGCCTGAATCAGACTTACCTTAGTCCTCAAACTGACATCATTACTTCTCAATAATTTGGAAAGGTCCCTAACTGCAGATTTGCCCATTGCAATGCATCTCCTTATTTTCTGACTGTTCGTACCAGGAGTATTAATTGTGGGTCCAAGCAAGATGAAGCTGTTTCAATCACCTCTCCATCTGTCATGACACTGCCTATTGGATCAGTGATAAGAATCTTCGTTTTCTTGATATTGAGATGTAATCCATACTGAAGGCTGCGTTCCCTGACCTTCTGCAGCAAATGCTTCAAATCCTTCTCATTTTCAGCAAGTAAGGTTCTGTCATCTGCATAATGCAGATTATTGATGAGTCTCCCTCCAATCCTGATCCATGGTATATTCAGTACTCTTCTCCAGCACCACAACTCAAAGGCATCAATTCTCTTTCTGTCATCTCTAGTTATTGTCCACTTTCTGATGCATAGCAAGTAATTGTGAAGACTATGACCTAGATCAGGAGCACTTTAGTCTCCATACTGACATCATTGCTCTTCAGTACTCTGAAGAGGTCTCTGACAGCTGACTTTCCTTATGTAATTCATCTTTTGATTTTCTGGCTGCTGGTACCAAAAGTATTGATTGGGGAGTAAAAATATTGAAGTTGTGGACAATTTCATTTAATTTGCATCCAAAATGAACAGCCATTAAAGCAGCAATTAAGAAATCAAAAGATATTGCATTGGCCAAGGACCTTTTTAAAGTGCAAAAGAGCAAGGGGATCAGTTTAAAGATTAAGTTGCATTAGACCCAAGCCCTGATATTTTCAGTTGCTCCATAAACTTATTAAAGTTGGACAACAAATAAGGAGGATGAGAGAAGAGTTGATGGCTTTGAATTGTGGTGTTGGTAAAGAATGTTGACTGTATCATAAACTTCCAAAATAACAAGCATGCTGCATTATTCACAATAGCAAGGAAATAGAAGCAATCCAAGTGCCCATCAACAAACTAATGTATAGAAAAACTATGGTATATTCACACAATGGAAAACTAGGCAGTACTGAAATACAATGAACTCATAAAACAGTACATAATGACGTAAGTGACCCAGGAGGACATTATGCTGAGTGAAATATCTCAGTCACAAAAGGTCAAATACTGCTTACCCCAACTGTTATTAAGCAGGACTGACATGGGGTTTGGGAAGAAACTAAAAAAGAGTGGATAGATTATGAACACTGCACTGGAACAGATGAAAGAAAAAGGGGTGAGGACAAGTGGGGGGAAAACCGCAGGGTTACACAATTTGGTGGGTGGAGGGAGAGGGAGTAAAGGAAATGGGAAGGATCCAGTATGGACCAGAAAAAAATTAATGCAAGATCCAATGGTGGTTGACTTTATAAAACACAATGCATGGGAATGATTGTATGAAACACATCATGAATGAAGAATAGCATGAAACATAATGTGTACAAACTTTTTGAGCAAACCAATGTAAAAGAAAATAACAAAAAATAAATCTATGACTGTTGTTTTTGATTGTCATCGAGTTGAGCATGACTCATAGTGACACTATGAACAAAAGACCTGAAGCCTTTCTATAACTAACGTCAGGCAATATATACATATGACAACAGTCCAGAATAAGAGATTTGTTGCATAGTGGACTGGGAGAGGGGAGGGAATTGTGCAACAATGAACTAATATTAAAAAAGAGAGAGAGAAAATGGACTCAGAGAAGGGAAAGAAAGGGAAGAGAGGAAAATGCATAACAATTAAAATGAATGAAAATCCAACTTTTTTGTAAACTTTCCCTAAAATCACAATTTTAAAAAAGCTAAAAAATACCCCCCCCCAAAAAAAAAAAAAAGAATCCCTGCCAAATCTTTTTTGGAAGAAGCCAGACAGGATACTCTTTAGAGGCAAGGGATGGGGAGATTTCACCTCACATACTTTGACCGTCTTGTCAAGAAGGTCCAGTCTTTGGCAAAGGACACTGTACTTCAAAAACGAGGGAGTCAGTGAAGAGTAGGAACACCTTGATGAGAGAAGTTGACGCAATGACTGCAACCACGGGCTTAATTAAGCACAGCAGAGACTGCCAGAGTGGTGGGGCTTAGTCAGAAGTGTGATTGGTTGTACATAGGGTTGCTATGAGTCTGAGTCACCTCAATGACAACTGACAGTAATCACATTCACTCACTCATTGTCATAGAGTTGGAACCCACTCATAGCTGTCCCTCCAGCAGGTTTCAAGAGACTGTAAATCAAACAGGAACAAATTGCTCATCTTTCTCCTGCATCTAGTGGGTTTGAACTTTGGGTATGCAGCACAACTCATTATCCACTAAATCCCATTCATGCCCACATACTCACAGATTTCCTGGCGTTGTTCAGGATATTAGAATGGAATTCAGAGCCTGTTGGTGCCTTTTAATAAGATGGTGTTACATTTGAGTTCCTTGTGATGATGACCTATATATGGGGGTGTCTTCCTCACTATTGTGAGGTACTGTTGAGTCGGCGTGGACCCAGCAATCCTGCATGCAACTGAAAGAAATCCTGCCCAACCTAGTGCCTTCCTCATAATCTCTGCGGGGCTCAAACTCATTGGTACAGTCTTTCTCAATACTTTGTTCCTATTTTTACCTAAAATCACTAGACTTGGTCTTCAAAATCCCACCACTCTATTTGGGGTCTTTTGTGGTGTTTTTATACCAGGTTAGGTGTTCTCCCCCTCCTTCATGTCTCTTTCATGTTGACTAACTTGCTTTAGGCCTTAGAAAACTACGTCAGGAAAGAAAGGAATTGTTGATTAAATCTAATCACACCAAAGTCCACACACTCCACATGACTGAATATCTAGAGGCAGCAAGGGCAAAGAAAGGTATTTACATATTTGAGAGCCTTTATGGGAACAAAAACATGCACTTTTGGAAGATTTTTTTTCAAGGTGTGCTACTGTAAATAGAAATGTACACTTGGAAAGATTCGGAGGAAAATTGTTGTTCTCAGAAAACTGTATTCTTCTCCATCCACCACCCCCTGCCCCTTGCATCATTTCCCCCTATGCTTTCCGTTGTGTTGTGAGAAAGGAAAAAAAAACCAAAAACCAAACACACTTTCTTCTTCAATGACTTTGATAATTGGGACTTTCAGAAGAGTAGAATATTTTTGAAATAGAATAGTAGAATAAGCTATTTTTCTTTTTTGTTCTTGTTGATATTGTTGTTTTTAAGATTTGACTTACTGTACCAAGTTGTAACTTGCTGCATAGAAGGATTTTAAACTCTACTGGTGCAAGGAGAGCTGAGGAAACACTATTTCTCCTGACAACTCTGATCTCCTTTTCCTTGTTCCCAGCTGTTATTGTTGTTAGCAGGCCTGGGCTGAGGCCCGATCTTATCCCAGGCTTCCCTTTTCTTTTTATAAGACCCCAGGAAGATGAAGTAAGTTCTGAGGGTGAATTGGGCGTTTCGATACATGTGAGAGATTTTCTAGTTTGGTGGACACAGATTTCCTGAATTCTCTGAGACATATCTTAAATTTGGACTAAAGTCTAGTGAGTAACTTTAGAGCACACGTGACCACAGGAAATGCCTGGGCTGAGGATAATTTTGGAATTTGGATAGACCCTCTCTGTAACCTCAAATCCAGCATACAAATGTGAGGCCAAGAGATTGTCTAGGCCAAGACTAATATCTGAGAAAGTCCTAAGGGACCTTTAGAGGAAGAATGGACAAGGAGATAAATGGTAATTTATCCCTGAAAATATTCACTTCTACTTGTCAAAGTTTTTCTTTCTTCTTCCATTAAGACTATAGGTAAGAAGGGCCTTTTGCAAGTGTCTGAAGTTGATAAGGTTCCTTCTGTAGGGAAATTTGGGAGACAGGTCACTGCCATGGAAAGCATGGGTTTGATCTCTGTCATTACTGTGTTTGCACACCTTGCTTGTCAGTTAACAGCCCGGGCAAGTTAATAACTCTGCTAGGGCCTCAGTTTTCTTATCTACGAAATACAATGACAAGATTATGCTTAATTATAGTAAGGAGGGATGGCAGATGCTTGAAAAAAAATAGTGTGTAGTATCTGGTAAAACTTTTCCAGTGAATGCATTTGCACAGAATTGATTTACTGATAACTAGCTGTTTTGCATGAAACATACAGCTGCTCTTTTATTCAAATAGGTAATATTTTTTAAATATGACTCATGTTTTTTCCTCTTAGCTTTACCTGTAAATATAGTCATGTTTGTTATGTACTGTTGAGTTGCCTGAGACCCTGTGTAAAGCAGCTCAGAACCCTACCCTGTCCTGAGCCAGTCTCAGTGACTCTGACACACCATCCCCTATCGCCCCAGTTACTGTATCAATATCCATTTCATCTGGGGTCTTCCTCGCCTGTGCTGTCCCTCCATCCTTATGAGCATGATGTCTGTCTCCAAGGATTGGTCCCTCCTGGTCATGTGCCCAAAGTATGTCAGACAGAGCTTTAACATCCTAGCCTCTAAGGAAAAACTTGGTTTCACCCATTCCAAGACAGACCCATTTGTTCTCCTGGAAATCCATAGTATATTAAAGACTCTTCTCCAGCACCACAACTGAAAGGCATCAATTCTTCTGTCATCATTAGATGTATCCAGCTCTCTGATGCATAATAGCAAGCAATTGCAAAAACCATGGCCTGGATCAGGCACACCTTAGCCTCTAGACTGACATTGTTGCATCAGAGAGATCTCTGACAGCAGATTATCCCAATGCAATTTGTCTTTTGATTTCCTGACTGCTAGTGTCAAGAGTGTTGATTGTGGAGCCAAGCCAGCATACACACACACACACACACACACACACACACACACACACACACACACACTAGTTTACCTACCAAGTTTGTATACATTGTTTTTCACACTAGATCTTTCCCATTTACTTTAACCCACCACTCGCACCACTAATCAAATTGTCCAATCCTATGATTACTTACGCCACCTGTCATCCTCCCCATCTGCTTTTTCCTTTCCCCTCTCAGATCCTCATACATGTTTTACTAGTTATCTATTTCTTCAGTAATGGTCTTATGCAGTATTTGTCCTTGTGAAACTGAGATAGTTCACTTAGCATAATACTCTCCTATTCCTCCCAAGTTAGGTAGTGATTTACAGACATTGTCAGAATTTTAGAACTTAGAAATAGTAGAAAGTTGAAAATGGGAACTCTCTGTAATTCCACCATCAAAGATAACAGCTAATATCTTAATTAACATCTTGAAATTTTTGCTGTCTTTTCTCTTGAGAATGTTGCTTATGATTAAAGAGAGAGTGGTCATATATTTGTGGTTTTGTGAATGAATTCTTTTAGCAAGTCTCACTTACCACCTGTCAACAACACGTGTGTAGGATGAGTCTCACAGGCCTGGGCAGAGGACAGATTCACCTGGATGTAAGTCAATCCAACATGTTAATGAACTTTCTTGATGAGAAGGTAACAGATTCTGCTCAGATGCCATTTTCTTTTTGTTCAAACAAGGATGTTTAGAACCTTCAATTATTATTAAAGCAACACTGAGTGACCTAGTACCGTGCTTAGCAAGAGGAACCAGTAATCAGTTGACTGACCTTGGACAGTTACTTAAATGGCACTTCTGTTTCCACCATCTGTGGCACAAATGGTTAAACAATTGACTGCTAGTCAGAAGGTTGGAGGTTCAAACCTACCTCGAGGTTCCTCAGAAGACAGGCCTGGAAATCTGCCTCTGAAAGGTCACAGCCATGAGAGCTCCATGGCGTATTTCTACTCCACACACATGGGGCTGCCACATCAGATTGATTGGGCAGCAAGAGCAGCAACAACAAGAATTATTTTGGGAATCAGTGAAATACAGAAATACATGTACTTGGTATGCTATGCTGCTAACTGAAAGGTCAAAAGTTCAATTCCACCAGTTGCTCTGTGAGAAAAAGATAGGAAATATCTTTCTAATAAGATTTATAACCCTGGAGTCCCAATAAGGGGACACTATGAATCATAGCTTACTTGAAGGCAGTGTTTGGGGTTTTTTCTCCTCAGTCATATGGAAGAGTGCCTGCTTCATAGTAAAGCCTATATGTGTTTTAGCTATAATAGTAGTAGCATCAGGATGGATGGCGAAGAGATTGAGATTGTTCACAGCTTCAGTTTGCTCGGCTCCACGGTCGACACTCTTGGCACCAGCATCCAGGAAATCAAAAAACGTATTGCCATGGGGAAAGTCTGCTGTTAGGGACCTCTCTAAAGTACTCAAGAGCAACGGGATCTCTCTGGAGACTAAGGTCCGCCTGATACAGGCCATGGTTTTTGCAATCACTTGTTATGCATCAGAAAGTTGGACAATGACTAGAGAGGATAGAAGGAGAATTGACGCCTTTGAGCTGTGGTGCTGGAGAAGAGTATTGAATGTACCATGGACTGTCAAGAAAACAAACAGATCCATCCTAGAGAGGGTTAAACCAGGCTACTCCTTGGAGGCAAGGATTCTGGGGCTTCGTCTGACACACTTTGGACATGTTGTAAGGAGAGACAGGTCCTTGGAGAGGGACATTATGCTTGGGAGGGTGGAGGGACAGCGCAGGAGGGGAAGACCCTCCATGAGGTGGATTGATTCAGTGACTGGGGTAATCAGAATGGGTGTGTCAGAGGCCATGCGATAGGCACAGGATAGAGCAGGGTTTAGGGCTGTTGTACATAGGGTCGCTATGAGTCGCAAACGACTCGACGGCACATAACAACAACAGTAGTTTTACGTGGTATAAGTAGCTAACATGTAATATTCTTGTTGTTGATTGCCTTCAAGTCAAGCATGACTCATAGTGACCCCTATGAACAAAAGGCGTGAAGCCCCTCTACAACTATCGATAGTTATCAAAGTTTCTGGAGGTGTGCTGTTTAGAAAGTGCCACTCCTGCTTCCAAAATATGTAATAGGCATTCAGTACTGCTGTGCACCATACAGTCAGAACCCTCTGCCAGGTTTTCAGAGGCAGTTAGTTGCAGAGGAGAAGATTGCCATACACCACTCAGATGGTGGATTTGAACCACATGCCTTTGTGATTACAGCACATCTTCTTACCATTAAGCCACCAGAGTTCCTGCCTCTTGTAGGACCTATTGTTTTTAATTCTACTTGTTTCACTATTTTCCTGATCATTTTCTTCTTCTCAGTACTTCTGCTGTGTAAGTCTGCCTCATCTGCCTCAGTTTACCTGATATTTTTAATGAAAGGGTTAATCATTAATACTGAGGTTACAAGTCTACCATCTCACCATGGCGTCTGCTGTCCGTATTGCTCAGTTCAGTCAGAAAGTCACTTGTCCTACCAAGAAGAACAAAATCAAACCCTTTTACTGGGAGTGTGACAAGTGACACAGGGCAGGCTACAGAGATAGCAGCCAGGAGGAGCGCAGAGAGGCAGGAAAGCCCAGTGACCATGTGGAGATGTGTCGGGGCCCTTTTGAAGAGTGATCGGTAAAGATGGTGCTTCCAGGATGTTTGTAAGGTTTGGAGAAGAGGCTGAGGGTCCTGGGATAGCATACTACTCAGCACTTGGTAGACAAACAATAAATGCTGAAAAAAATGAAGAATGAATGAAAGGATTAATGAAAGAGAGGGAGATGATCCCATCGCGTCTTGTAGAGCAGGAACAGTTAAGAAAGCACATTTAAACACACACACACACACACACACACACACCCAAAACAAAACATGCAAACAAAAAACCCCAACACAAATAAAACCAGCCCTCTAGAATCTGGGAAAACTTTACCGCACCATAAGAGAATGTTCTCTCAGCTGAACTGATTTAAGATTTTTCCTTTCTTCTTAATAAAAGAGTACCTGAGATTTATTCGCCCATTCAGAGTCTATTTATTGAGTATCTACTGTGTAATTTTAAGCACTAGGGAATACAGTGAACAAAGAGAGAGGGATTGGCACACTGACTGCAACAATGGGTTTAAGTGCAGTAGAAATTGTGGGGATGAAGGAGGACCAGCAGAGTTTCATTCTCAGCAGCAGTGTGTCTTTGAGTAGAGCTGGTTCCACAGCACCTAACAACATCAGCAACAACAGTCTCACGGATCTTATGTTCTAGTGGAAGGAAACAGCTAACATATAGTAAATATTTAGTATGGCAATTGGTAATAAGAGCTGTGAAGGAAAATAAAGGAGCTCATGGAGGATTTCTATGTAATCTATAATGATCAGGAAGGACCTCTTTCATAGATGGTATTTAATCAGAGATCTGAAGAACGTGAGGGATTATAACATGTGATACATAGAGAACATAGCAAGTTCAAGTGGTCTCAGGCATAAACCAGCAAGGAGATCAATGAGGCTGGAGGAGAGTGGACGCAGCATTTTAGAGATGAGGGCAGATTTTGTAAACTTTGTCATATACCACCATGCTGTTGTTGTTGTGGTGTACCATAGAGTTGGAACCGATCCATAGTACAGTAGGAGATTACCCACCCATCCTTCTCTCATGGAGCAGCTGGGGACCTTGAACTGTGTGTGCCTTTGTGGTTGATTGCATGTAGCACAGCGTCTTGTCACTAGGGCACCAGAGCTTCTGTAGGTCATGATAAAGTTTGGCTTTTAGTTAGAATGAGACAGGAAACTATTAAAGATAATGAACATTGCATTGAAACAGATGAAGGAAAGAATTATTTAAAAGGAATACATGGCATTATATATGTACAACAACAGCCCAGAATTAGAGGCATATTGCAAAGAGTACTGGGGGGAGGTAGTTGTGCAACAATGAATGAATATTTTTTAAAAAAGTGAACTGGGAGAGGGGTTAAAATGTGCAACAATGAATGAATGAATGAAAATCAACTTTTCTCTAAATTTTCACTAAAATCGCAATTTAAATAAAAAAATTATTAAACAAAAAGGATTTTGGAGGAAAAGCTCAGCATCATTTTAATAAAAGAAATCTTACCATGTTTGGGTGAAAGTCTACACAAGAAAAGTCATTCCTGACCTAGTGATTTATGAGCTGGAATTTACTCAGTGCCAGTGAATCTGAGGTTTTCTTCTGGATGGCTGATGATAATGAGCATCTCTTGATGTGTTTAATGGTCATTTGAAGATCTCCTTTCGTGAAGTGTCGGTGCCCTTTGTTCATTTTTAATTGGACTGTATGTGTTTTGATTACTGAGGTTTTGAAGTTTTCTATAAAATATACTCCCTTGTGAGAGAAATGGTAGAACATGATTTTATCTCTCTTATAAAAAGATTGCTTTTGACTATATAATTAAAAATGGAGAGGACCAGAATGGAATACTGTTATAACAGGGATGCTGTTAGGAGACATTCAGTCGTGAAGGTAGGAGATCATGCTGGTTTGTCCTGAAGGTGTTAGCAGAGATGATGAGAAATAATCAGATCCTGAGTCTGTTTGGCTTTTAGGAAAGATAATAGTGAGGGTCAAAAGAGTTGCCATTTACAAGGAGGGGCAAGGTTAGGAGGGGAAACTCAAGGGTCCTGTCTCAGATCTGTCATATTTGAGGTGGCTGCAAGATAAATAAGTGAAGGGTTTTTGTTTTGTTTTGCTGTAAAATTCTATCTGGAGATGACATCATCCTCCTAAAATGGTAGGTGACGTTGCATCATTAAGTGACAGCGAAGATGAATGGAGAGGTCTGAGCATTGACCCCAGGGCACCATGGCTGATAAAATCTGAAATATGAGGAAGAGCCAGTGACCAGGGACCAGAGCTGGAAAGGGAAGTGTGGTAGGGTTGGAGGAGGCCCAAGAGACAACAGTGTCCTGGAAGCCAAGGGAAAGAAGAGAATCGAATGCAGCAAAAGGTACTTTATGCAGTTCATATAAGGGAAGAGGCCTGAGAATTGATCACTAAATTCTGTCACAAGAAAGCCATTGGTGACTGGGATGGGTACTATTTGGGTGGAGTACTGGCTGTCACTCTCTCATGGGAATCTTGCACAGTTTATGGTGGCTGGTCATTCTCACAAGGCCTTTTATTTTGTTCATAAACTTATGAGTAGCCAGTATGAAGAATAGCTGGACTGAAAGGCCATCACCTAACTTTGACTAGCTGGAGCTTGGCACCCAGAGTGGGCCAAACCACGTCAGCCACAGGCTTGCAGGAGACTGCCTTAGCTGGCCTTGTTTATGTCTGGGTGTGGGTCTCTTAAATAATGAGTCAAGTAGGCCACATTTTCCTTTAACCACAAGGCCCTTCACTTCTCTAGGGAGAGTTGAATTTCTTTAGAAATCAGGTTGCAGAGGCCCTAACCTGGCCTGTGATGCTCGCTATTTCTTGCCAGATTTGGGGTATTTGTAAATATCAGGGGGAAAGGCAGCATCCATAGCGGACTTTCCTGCAACTGGTTCCTCTTCTTTCTGTGGGCAAAGGACACTGACTCGCCATCTCCCCTGTGCTGCCTTAGAGCAGCTAGGCTCTCCAGTGAATTGCTGGTGAGAATGTCTGCTTCAGGGAGCCCTTGTAGAGTTGCATGGATCATGTTTCAAAGTCCAGTGAATACCACTACCACTCAAATATATGCACCAACAACCAGAATCAAAGTCACTGTTTATCCTCTAGGCGCTCTGCAGTGAGAAATTGGCCCCAGTCCACTTCATCATGTCAGAACATCTTATTTTCTGAAATCCTCCCTTTGTTTGTTCTTGGGGAAATTCTTCTTCTAATCATTTGACTTTATTCTTTGTTAGTCTTGTAGCTTCAGCTCGTCTCCCATGAGCTCTCATCCTTAAGCGATTGAGGTAAACCTTATGGGCACATGGACAGCTTTTCTTTCTTCACATTTTTTTATGTTATGCTGCATTCATTGTTAAAGATGGACTTTATAAAGGGAATTAACATGAGCTAAATTTTAGAGAAAACAATCACACCATTTTTAACACTCTGGGCACCATAAAGCATTCCACTTGCCTTGCTGTGGTTCTCAAAATGTGAAATTATACCAATGTTTAGAGTAGCAAAAGTATCAAGATTAAACAATCTCATATATTTGTAATAACAATGTAATTATAACAATAATAATAATAAGCATTTACATAGTACTTACTATGTATAAGCTTCTGTTCTAAGCACTTAGAATAGTAATTTATTTAATCTTGCTAATAATCCTGTGCGAGGAGCTAGAGTCAGAAAATCAAAAGGGCCAAACTCATTCAGCATTTCTTAAGCTCAAGGAACTGAAGAACAGATTCAAACCTAGAGTGGCTGTAATCATGGATGCTTTGGGCAGAATATTAAATGATCCAGGAAGTATTAAAAGAAGATGGAAGGAATATACTGAGTCATTATATAGAAAGGAACTGGCAGATACAGAGGAATTTAAAGAAATAACATATGAGCAAGAGCCTATGGTGATGAAGGAAGAA
>NW_006399994.1:2468109-2504882 GCF_000299155.1 Elephantulus edwardii
AGTGTGGTTGGCGCAGGATAGAGCAGGGTTTAGGGCTGTTGTGCATAGGGTCGCTATGAGTCGCAAACGACTCGACGGCACATAACAACAACAACAATAATCCTGTGAGATAGATAAATTATCATCCCTAAACCTATACTTGGACCAGAAGGCAGTCATCAGACCAAAGCAAGGAAACACTGCATGGTTCAAAATTGGGAAGGGTGTACACCAGGGATGTATCCTATCTACAAACCTTTTCAACCTGCATGCAGAACAGATTATCCGAGAGGCTGGACTCTATGAGGAGAAATGTGGCATGAGGATTGGAGGAAGATTCATCAACAATCTGCATTATGCAGATGACATAATCCTGCATGCTGAAACTGAGGAGGACCTGAAGTACTTGCTGTAGAAGGTCAAGGATTGACTGCAGTCTTCAATGTGGATTGAGGCTCAATATCAAGAAAGCAAAAATTCTCACCACTGGACCAATTAGCAGCATCCAGATGGATGGTGAAGAAATATTGCTAATAGCTTTAGTTTGCTTGGCTCCACAGTCAACACTCTTGGTACCAGTAGCCAGGAAGTTAAGACACATTGCAATTGGTAAGTCTGCTGTTAGGACCTCTCCAAAGCACTGAAGAGCAATGGTTTCTCTCTGGAGACTAAGGTGTACCTGATACAGGACATGGTCTTTGTAATCACTTGCTATGAGTCAGAGAGCTGGAAAATGACTAGGGAAGATATAAGGAGAATCGATGCTTTTGAGCTGTGGTGTTGAAGAAGAGTAGTGAATATACCATGGTCTGCTAAGAAAATGAAAAGGTTTGTCCTAGAGAGGGTTAAACCAGTATGCTCCTTGGAGGCAAGGATTCTGAAGCTTCATCTGACATACTTTGGACATGTTGCAAGGAGGGACCAGTCCTTTGAGAAAGACGTCATGTTTGAGGGTGAAGGCACAACACAGGAGGGGAAGGCCCTCTTTGAAGTGGATTGATTCAATGACTAGGGTAATCGGGGTGGATGTGTCAGAGACAGATTGGCAACAGGATAGAGCAGGCTTTAGGGCTGCTGTACATAGGGTTGCCAGGAGTTGTAGGCAACTTGACCGCACATAGCAACAACAATAGCACTTTATAAATCAGAGATCAGAAAGGTTAAGAGTTATTACTTGCCCAATTCACACAGTTACTAGATGGCAGAGTAGGGACTTGAACCCCAGGAGTCTGTATCTTAGAGTCATGTTCTTGAATGTACTGCTCTTCACTAAAGATTTGCAGCCAGTTAAATGGAAGCTGAGGTTTAAATAACCTTTGTACTATCTTTAAAATAGGAGTTTACCAAATACTATTAACATTTTTTACTAAGAAATACTACATGACAACATTAATTTCACACAAATAATTGGTCTTATTGCCTTATTGTTTCTGTAGGCTCATTGAAAGTGACCTGAAGGACTTTTTATGTTTTTTGGCAATGATTTGTTCACTTAATTTGCTACTAAAGTAGTTACATATGGCAGTAATTAAATTGTATCTCTTTAAATTCTTAGAAAGATTAATCTCCTTCTATGAAACCATGGTAGCCTTGTCTTTGAATTGCCTGACACACAGTAGAGCAATTGGCCCCTTTTCTATGTGTTCGCAATGTATACTTGGAACTGTTTTTGAAAACAGATTTCTTTCCTTTCGAAAATCAATCTCGTTCTGCTGGATTTGATGGCATCCTTTCCACGGGCCCAGCCCACAGATAATTGTGCTACTTATTCCAAGCCTTCTCTGGCGATTCAAATCTGCTAACTTATTCAGTGAGAGAAAGATAGGCCTGTCCTCCCATGTGATTTATAGCCTCAAAATCCCAATGGAGGGTCAACTATGAGTCAGTTCTGACTCAACCACGATGAGAGAGTGAGTGAGCACTGAAGTGAGTAAAGGAGCGGAGGTCCTGTTAAGCCTGTTGGCCTGTGTTCACTGATAGGTTCTATTATCTTGAATATCTTTCAGAGAGTTGGAAGCTGTGTCTATTTCAGAGAGTTGCAGTCCAAAGGACTTGTGCATCTGTTTCATAAATAAGCATTTGCAGTGAGTGACACAGCTAAATCCACGTGACAGCTTAGGGATGGCACAGCTCGAGGAGAGACCAAGATTGGTCTCCTCACTGTCCTCGTGGACAGCACATCTGCCCTGACAAGAAAGACTTCAGGGGAATCAGTACCAGATTGAGGGGAAAATGACAGGATCTAGGCCAGTTTTCCAAAGAGTAGGATAACTTGGAAACAGGAGGTCTTGCAGATGGAATGCTGACTTAATATTAGGTAACAGTGGATTATGTAGTAAGATAAGTTTCTTTTTAAATTTTCTTTTGTTCATTTTACTGACATAAGGAGGAAGTCTCTGTTTAGTACTAGTGTGTCAAGGACTCTTCTCAGATCCATCACAAAAGAAGCCAGGTGATGCAGTGTTTAAAATGCCTGGCAGCTAACTGAAATGTTGATGATTCCTACCATCCTCTCAGTGTGGTCATCTGCTTCTGTAAAATTGCAGCTTTGGGAAGCTTACAGGTGAGTTTTATGACTTGGAATCAACTGGAAAGAAATAAGCTCAGGTTTTTATTTTGAATCCTTCAGTATGTCCCTTTTTGGCAAACATAAACAGTCTTTCCAGCTACACTGAGTTCATCCCACATTATGCTGACTCCACGCGTGTTACTATGGAACTGTGCCCCATAAGGTTTTCAGTGGCTAATTTTTTTAATAACCAGACATTTCTTTATTCCGCCATGAGAGGCAACTGGATTTAGTATGAATTTAACACCATTGATTTGTTTTTTAATTGCCTTGGTATGTGTAATCCAGCCATTTATAATGGAAAATAAGGCATTTCTTTAGAAAGAATTTTACTGAACGAAAAAAAAATGCATTGATCTGAATGAAGATAATCACTGTTGGTTTTGAGTCCTGATGCTCCAGTTCCACCTCACAGTGGCCCTGTGTACAACAGAGCAAAAGAGTGCACAGTCCCGCGTCATCCGCACAGGCACGCTCTGCCCGAGCCCATGGCTGCAGCCACTGTGCCAGTCCGTCTCCTTGAGAGCCTTCCTCTTTATAAAAGATGAGTATTAGAAGATACGGCAATATAGGTGTTATGGAGATAAGCAACCTTGTGCAGTTGATAGAGGAATGGCACGTTCTTTGACACTACCAGTCTAACATCTGATAAGGTTAATTTTGTAGAGGTCTGAAATCAGTTCTGACACCCAAAGGACCAGGTTTGGAATTCAGAATGTCAGATCCTTTTGGCATGGAGTTTATACCATGCTGCTGTGGTTGTTATGTGTTGTCAAGTAGTCTGTGACTCATAGCAATCCGATGTACAACAGCTGTGCACCCTGTCCTAATCTGAGCCAGTCTCACAGTGACACACACTTAATCCCATTGCCCTAGTTATCATGTCACTCTGTCTCATACGTGGTCTTTCTCTCCCCCTACCCTTCCAAGCTTGATATCCTTCTTCAGCAACTGGTCCCTCCTGATCACATTCCTCAAGTATGTGAAATGAAGCTTCAAAATCCTTGTGTCTAAAGAGAAACTTGATTTCACCCTCTCAAAAAAAGATTTATTTGTTCTTTTGGTGGTCCATGGTCTGTTCAGTACTCTCCTTTATCACCACAACTCAGAGACATCAATTCTTCTTCTTACATCCTTAGTCTTTGTCCAGCTCTCTGATCCATGTCATGTAATTGCAAAGATCATGGCCTGGATCAGGCACACCTTAGTCTCTATACCAATATCTTTACTCCTCAGCATTCTAGAGAGGTTCCTAAATAGCAGACTTCTCCAGTGAAATTAGTCTTTTGATCTCCTGACTGCTGGTGCTATAAGTGTTGATTGCAGAGCCGATCAAGCTGAAACTGTTAACAATCTCAATCAATCTCTTCTCCATCCATCATGGTGCTTCCAGTTGACCCAGTGGTGAGAATCTTTGTTTTCTTGATGTTGAGCTTCAATCTGTATTGAAGGCTACAGTCCTTGACCTTCTGCAGCAAACACTTCAGGTCCTCCTCAGTTTTAGCAAGCAAGATTGTATCAACTGCATAGCACAGGTTGTTTACAAGTCGCCCTCCAATCTTGATAGCACATCTCTCTTCATAAAGTCTAGCCTCTTGAATGATCTCTTCTTCATATAGATTGAAAAGGTATGGAAACAGGATGTCTCCCTGATGCACTCCTTTCCTAATTGTGAACCATGCAGTGTTTCTTTGCTCTATTCTGACATCTACCTCCTACTCTAGTTATAGATTTTGCATGAGCATAATCAAGTGTTCTGGGATTCCCATTCTCCTCAAGATTAGCCACAACTTGTGATCAACACAGTCAATTGCCTTTGAGTATTCAGTCCTTTGGTACTCTTTCTTTTCAGCCAAGATCCATCTGACATTGGCAGTAATGTCTCTAGTGCCATGGCCTTTTTAAATCCAGCTTGTATTTTTGGTTGTTCTCTGTCTATATACTGTTCTAGTCATTTTTGGATAATCTTCAGCAGGATTTTGCTTATGTGTGATATTAATGATATTGTTTGATAATTTCCACACTCTGTTGGACCACCTTTTTTTGGGAATAAGAATAAATATGAATCTCTTTCAGTCATTTGGCCAAGCAATTGTCCTCCAGATTTCTTCTCACCACTTGAGGGCAGCATCTCTTTGTTGAAATATGTCAATTTGTATGGCATCAATGCCTGGGGACTTGTTTATGTCAATTCCTATAGAGCTTCTTGAAGTTTCTCCTCCACCACATTTAGAGTTATTATTGTTGTTTGTAGTTCAGTGCAGTCGAGTCACCTGCAACTCATTGAGACCCTATGTACAACAGCTCTGAACCCTGCCCTGTCCTGAGCCAGTCTCACTAACTTCCACACACCTATCTCCATTGCCCTAGTTACTGTGTCAATCCATCTTGTCCAGGGTCTTCCTCTCTCACAGATTCCCTCCACCCTTATAAGAGTAATGTTCTTCTCCAAGGACCAGTCCCTCCCGACCACGTGCCCAGAGTATATGAGATAGAGCTTCAAAATTCTTGCCTCCAAGGAGAAACCTGGATTCACTCTTTGCAAAGCAGATCTGTTTTTTTTTCTTGGTAGCCCACGTTATGTTCAAGACTCTTTTTCCAGCACCACAACCCAAGGCATCAATTCTTCTTCTGTCATCCTTAGTCATTGTCTAGCTCTCTAATGCATAGCATGCAATTGTGAAGACCATGGCCAGAATCAGGTACATCTTAGTCTCTAGTGGCATTGCTAGTAGACTAGTAGATATGGCACCTGAGACTGAGCCCTCAAATATGGAAACACATATAGTAGATATGGCACCTAAGACTGAGGCCTCAAATATGGAAACACAAAGGAGGAGAAATAGTTGTAAATAAACACTAATGATGGAAATGTGGAATGTGAGAAGTATGAATGTAGGAAAATTGGACATTGTTAAGAAAGAAATAGAATGCATAAACATTGGCATACTAAGTATTGGTGAAATGAGATGGACTGGCATGGAACATTTTGAATCAGAAAAATCATATGGTCTGCTATGCCTGAGATTAAAAGGTGAAGGAAAATGGGGCCACTTTCATAATTTAAAAAGTCATTTCTAGATCCATCTTGAAATACAATGTTGTGAGTGATAAGACAATGTCCATACACATACAAGGAAGTCCAGTGAATACCACTACCACTCAAATATATGCACCAACAACCAGAATCAAAGAAGAGGAAATAGAATATTTCTACCAACATTTGCAGTCAGGAATTGATCTAACATGCAGTCAAGATGCATCATAATAAAGAGTGACTGGAATGCAATAATTGGGAACAGGGAAGAAAGATCAGTAGTCAGAACACAGACTTGGTGACAGAAATGAAGCTGGAGATAGAATGATAGACTTCTGTACAATAAATGATTTATTCATTGCAAACACATTTTATAAGAAACATAAATGCAGACTACAGATGGATTTCACCTGATGGTGTGCACAGGAATCATTGGAGAAGCTCAATATCAGTTGTGAAAACTAGACCTGATACTGGTACTGATGTGGAATAGACCCTCAACTACTCATATGCAAGTTCAAGCTTAAGCTAAAGGTTAAATTATATACACAGGAACCAAAATTTGATTTTCAGTCTATCCCACCTGAATTTCAAAACTTCAAAACCATCTCAGGAACAGGGTTGAGGCCTTGAACACTAATGAGTGATGAGTGGAAGGATATCAAGAATATCATCCAGAAAGAGTGCAAAAGGTTCTTATAAAGACAGCAGGAAGAAAAGACATAGGTGGATGTCAGAAGAGACTCTGAATATTGCACTAGCATGCCAAGAAGCCAAAACAAAAGGGAGAAATCAAGAAGTTAAGGAGCTGAACAGAAGATTTCAAAGGGCAGGTCAAGAAGACAAAACAAAGTATTATAATGAAATGTGCAAAGAGGTGGAGTCAGGCGGGTGGGAAAGGGCTGAACTCACTTGGCATTCCTTAATCTGAAGGAACTGAAGAACAAATTCAAGCCTTGAACTACAATACTTAAGGGTGTTTTGGGCAGAATATGAAATGATCCAGAAAGCATTAAAAAAAAGGAGTATACAGAATCCCTGTACCAAAGGAATTGGTTGACACAATAATTTCATGAAACAACATATGATCCAGAGGCAATGGTGATGAAGGTGGTTTATACTATAGATCAGATTATCCCCACAGGTGATATGGGAGTGATACTGGTATCAAAATGCTGATATTTTCATAGCAAGAGATATGAACATCCTCCTCAGTGAGGTCCAGAAAGCGTATGCATGGCCTCATAAGCATTCAAGTAGGATTTTCTTCGAAAATATGCTATTAAAAATCTTTTCATTGCAGTGCAGACTACATGTTTGTCATTTCAACAATGTATATAATCCCATGACATTAATTAAGCTTTCTCTATTGTGTAACCTACATGACTAATTCCAGTTTTTTAATCACTGTAACCACCAAATATTATATGAATCAGACTTACAGGAAAAATCTATGATCTATGGTTTTTGCCTGTTAGTTGTTGCTCTTAAGTGCTGTTGAGTCAAGTATGACCTATAGTGACCCTGTGAACAACAGATCTGAACCTTGCCCTAACCTGTGCCATCCTCACACTTCCTGACACACTAGAGCCCCATTGTGGCAGTCACCGTGCAATCCACCTTGAATTCTTCTTCTTTACCAACCCTTTTCCTTTCCTGAGCATCATGTCCCTCTCCTAGTAATAGCCCCTCCTAGCAACATGCACAAAGTATGTGAGGTGAAGCCTCATCATTTTTTGTGCTGAACCCTCTCCAAGACATATTTATTTGTTCTTTTGGCCATCCATGGGATGTTTAGTACTCTTCTTCAACACCATAGCTCAAAGGCATCAATTCTGTCATTATTCATTGTTCGGCTCTCCAATGCAACTGCAAGTGATAGGAATGATCATGGCTGAATGAGATGCACATTAGTCCTCAAACTGACATCATTATTCCTCAATAATTTAGTGAGGTGTCTAGCTGAAGACTTTCCTTGCAAAATGTCTTCTGGTCTCCTGACTGCTGGTACCATGGATGTTGATTATGGATCCAAGTAAGATGAAGTTGCAGACAGTTTCAATCTCTTCTCTATCTACCATACTGTTGCCTATAGGTTCAGTGGTTAAAATTTTTGTTTCCTTGAGGGTAGATGCAATCCTTATTGAAGGCTACATTCTTTGATCTTCTGCATCAAATACTTCTAATCCTCCCAACTTTCTGCAAGCTAAGTTGTGGCATCTGTATAACACAGGTTATGAGTGAGTCTTTACCCAATCTTGGTGCATATTCTTCTTTATAGAGTCCAGATTCTTGAATAATTTGCTCAGCATACAGATTGAGTATGTATGGAGATAGAATACAACCCTGACATACTCCTTTCTTAATTTTAAACCATGTATTGCTTCCCTGCTCTGTTCGCACAACAACTTCTTGGTGTAGGTACAGATTTTGCATGAGCTCAATTAAGTGCTCTGCGATCCCCATTCTTTCCATTGCTAGCCATAACTTATTATGATCCACACAGTCAAATACCTCTGTATAGTTAATAAAGCATAGATAGACATTCTTTTTGGTACAGTGACTGTATTTCCTCCATCTTCTTCTGATGCTTCCTAGGTCATACAATATATTGCCCATAATACCTTTCAATATTGTGACTCAAGTTTTAAATTTGTTTTTCAGTTCTCACAGCTTGAGAAATGTGGAGCAAGTTCTTCCCTTTGTATTCTCCAATTCCAGCTCTCTGCACATTGCATTATAATAATTTGCTTTGTCTTTTTGAGCTTCCCTCTGAAGATTTCTGTTCAGTTCTTTTACTTTCACATATTTTCTCTTTGTATTGGCTCTTGAATTTTTAGTTAAGTTTTTAGAGTCTCTTTTGACATCCATTTTGGTTTTTTTCTTTCTCTTCTGTCTTTGTAATGACCTTCTGCTTTCTTCATGGATGATACCCTTGTTATCACCCCACAACTCATCTAGTCTTCAATCATTGGTATTCACTGCCTCAGACATATTCTTATAGTGATTTTGGAGTTCAAGTAGAATAGACTCAAGGTCATGTTTTGGTTCTTGGAGTCTTATTTTCATTTTCTTCAGCCTCAATATTAATTTGCACGTGAGTAATTGGAGGGTTTGGCCCACATTCCACTCCTAGCCTAAAACAGACTGCTGATAACAAGCTTCTCCATTCCTTTTACAGATGGAATAAATCTAATTTCTATGCAGCCCATCAGATGAGGTCCATGTATAAAGTCACCATTTGTGTACTTTAAAAAAGGTATTTGCAACTAATAAATCATGCAAAATACAGCATTCAGTCAGTTTATTTCCAGCCTCATTTCTATCACTGTATTTTCTGACTACTATTCCTTTTTCACTGTTTATATCCCAGAACATTTGATTATGCTAATGCGAAACCTATACTTGGACCAAGAGGCAGTCGTCAGAACAGAGCAGGGTAACACTGCACGGTTCAAAATTGGGAAGGGTGTACGCCAGGGATGTGTCCTATCTCCATACCTTTTCAACCTGTATGCATGCAGAACAGATGATCTGGGAGGCTGGGCTCTATGAGGAGAAATGTGGGGTCAAGATTAGTGGATGATCTATCAACAATCTGCATTATGCAGATGACACAACCCTGTTTGCTGAAACTGAGGAGGACCTGAAGCACTTGCTGCAGAGAATCAAGGACTGCAGCCTACAATATGGATTGAGGCTCAATGTCAAGAAGACAAAAATTCTCACCATTGGACCAATTGGCAGCATCAGGATGGATGGTGAAGAGATTGAGATTGTTCACAACTTTAGTTTGCTTGGCTTCATAGTCAACACTCTTGGCACCAGTATGCAGGAAATTAAAAGGCGCATTGCCATGGGAAAGTCTGCCCTTAGGGACTTCTCCAAAGTACTGAAGAGCAATGGTGTCTCTCTGGAGACTAAGGTGTGTCTGATACGGGCCATGGTCTTCTCAATCACTTTCTATGCATTAGAGAATTGGACAATGACCAAGGAAGATAGAAGGAGAATTGATATCTTTGAGCTGTGGTGGTGGAGAAGAGTATTGAATGTACCGTGGACTGCTAGGAAAACAAACAGATTCATCCTGGAAAGGGTTAAACCGGGCGGCTCCTTGGAGGCAAGGATTCTGAGGCTCCTTCTAACATACTTTGAACATGTTGTAAGGAGAGACCAGTCCTTGGAGAGGGACATCATACTTGATAGGGTGGAGGGACAGTGCAGGAGGGGAAGGCTCTCTATGAGGTGTATTGAGTCAGTGACTGGGGCAATTGGGATGGGTGTATTGGAGATGGTGTGATTGGCACCGGACAGAGCAGAGTTTAGGGCTGTTGTCCATAGGGTCCCTATGAGTTGCAAGTGACTCAACGGCACATAACAACAACAACATATAACTTTTACATTTTATTCACCAGTTATCATTATTAACAAACCTTGCTTGGATGTTCAGTAATTTTGGATTGCAAGATTTGGTAAAAAAAGTTCAATTTTTTTCTCTCTTTGGTGGTAGATGCATGAACGTATATTTGGATAATAACCATATTAACACATCTTCCTTGTATATGTATGGATAGTATCCTATCGTGCAACAAAATTGCATTTCAGGATAGAATTTGAAATTGACTTTTTGACTATGAATGCAACACCGCTCTTCTTTTTTCAGTCCCAGGATAGTATAGCATGTAATTATTGATTCAATATGACCAAAGCTAGTCCATCTCATCTCACTAATGTCTAGAATGTCAATGTTCATGTGCTCCATTTCATTTCTTACAATCTCTAGTTTTCCAATATTTAGGTCCATCCAATTATTAAAGGACATTTGCCATTACTTTTCCTCATTTTCATTGACTTCCAATATGAGCTCTATCATTAATAGTATAACTACCCACATTCCTCTACTGTTCATAGAGGGACAGGTTTTTACCATAATACATTGTGATTTTCTAGTCCCATTATTCTGTGCACAGAAGAGTTTTCCTCTATATTTGTATCTCTATGGGGTCATTGATTCATATTTTATTTAGTAAGAACATGACCTAATGGTAATGAAAGAGGAAGTGGAAACTGCATTGAAGGCATTCGCAAAAAATAAGGCCCCAGGAATCGATGGGATACCAAGTGACTTGTTTTGATTAACAGATGCAACCTTAAATGCACTCACCAGTCTATTCCAGGAAAAAAATTTGGAGGATGGCTGTCTGGCCAATGGATTGGAAGAGGTCCATATTTATTCCTGTTTCTAAGAAGGGTGATCCAACTGAATGTGGAAATTATTGAACCAAATAATTGATATCACATGCAAGCAAAATTTTGCTGAAGATTATTAAAAAATGGCTGGGACAGCACATAGATAGAGAATTGCCACAGGATTAAGTGGGACTTAAAAGAGGCCATGGCACCAGGGATACCATTGCTGATGTCAGATGGATCCTGGCTGAAAGTAAGGAATAACAGAAGAATGTCCCTTTGTTCCTTATTAATTATGCAAAGGCATTTGACTGTGTGGATCACGACAAGTGGTGGCTGACATTGAGGAAAATGGGAATCCCAGAGCACTTGATTGTGTTCATGAGGAACCTATACCTGAATCAGGAGGCTGTTGTGCAAATGGAGCAGGGGAGCACTGCATGGTTTGGAATTGGGAAAGGAGTGTGTCAGAGATGTATTCTCTTTTCAATCTATATGCTGAACAAATTATCTGAGAAGCTGGACTCCATGGAGAGGAATGTGGCATCAGGATTGGAGGGAGACTTATCAGTAACCTGTGTTATGCAGATGACTCAATCTTACTTGTTGAAAGTGAGGAGGATTTGAAGTACTTGTTGCAGAAAATTAAGGAATGCAGCCTTTAGGATGGATTACATCTCAATATCAAGAAAGCAAAGATTCTTACCACTGTACCAATAGGCAGTACCATGATGGATGGAGAGGAGATTGAAACTGTCAACTGCTTTATCTTGCTTGGATCTACAATTAACACCCTTGGTATAAGTAGTCAGGAAATAAGGAGACATTGCACTGGTAAAATCTGCAGTTAGGGGTCTTTCCAAATTATTGAGAAATAGTGATGTCAGTTTGAGGACTATGGTGTGTCTGATTCAGGCCATGGTCTTTCCAATTACTAGCTATGCTTCTGGACAATGAATAAGGATGACAGAGAAAGAATTTATGCTTTTGAGTAGTGGTGTTGGAGAAGAGCACTGAACATCCCATGGATGTCCAAGAAAGTGAATAGATATGTCTTGGAGAGGGTGCAGCCAGGATTCTCTTTGGAGGCAAGTGTTGTAAACCAGAGATATAGAAAAGGTGGGGACACTAAGAATTTATTTGGCTTCCCACAGGCAAGAATGATGAAGCTTCACTTCACATGCTTTGGACATATTGCTAGGAAGCACTATTCCTTGGAGAGGGACATGATGATGGGAAGGGCTGGAGGGTTGGCAAATAAGAGGAAGATCCTCAAACAAGTGAATTGACAAGAATGGGCTCTTGTGTGTCAGGAAGTGTGAGGTGACACAGGACAGGACTGGTTTCAGATCATTGATTCATAGGGTCGCTGAGTCGTACTTGACTCAATAGCACCTAATAACAACAACAAGAAGTTAGAATTCTTGATTTTGGTGTTCAGAGTAATCAGACTTGATCTATAGGACCTTCAAACTATTGTCAGTGTTCTTTTGCTATGTCTCCTATCACTTTTTGAGAGTGTCATTGAAAGATATTAAGGCTGTAGAGCGCTCTAGTGGCCTTGTGGTGAGAAACTGCACAGCAATCCCAAAGGAATGTGGTTGGAATCCACCAGATGCTATTGGAAAGGGTGGGCAATCTCCTCTCTTGTGATTTACTGCCTCTGAAAACTCGCAGAAAGGTCAGCTATGAGTTTGTTTGATCATGACAGCAAAGAACAACAACCACCACCATAACAGTTCTGAAGTCAATCATTGCTCTAAGGAATTTTGGTAAAGAACAGCATTTAGAAATTAGAGCTCTCTAGATCTTAGAATTACAGATAAGGGACTGTGTGCCTATATTTGGGGAAAAATGAAAATAATATCCTGCAACATTGATCAAATTAACCATGCAGAGAACATGACTATAGCTTGATCAAAGTATCAAGACACTGCCATCTTTTACTTTATTCTGCTCCCGTGTAGAATTATCCATGTAGAATGATCCAGGTGTAAGGATTGATCCAGTAAGTAGCACCATGATAAACGGGAAAGTATTGAATTTGTCCAGAATTTCACAGTACAGGTTTCAAGACAGGGCAATGTTTTGTTGCGTTAAGTATAGCCATGTTTTATGCTAGTTCTATTGTGCCTGTCATGTAGACTCATGCTATGTGCAGTCATGTTATCTGCTAGCTCTTGTTATGTGTAGTCTTTTATGTGCTGAGTCAGCACTGACTTGAGGGTATCTGACAACGACATCATCTCTAACCTGACACATACTATCAGGTGGATTTTATCTGCAGAAGGAAAGTTGAATCCAAGTACTTTTACTTGTGTAAATTAAAACAGAAGTAGCTGCAGTTCTTGCCCTTTCCTGAAGCCAGTGGTTGGTATGCTGAACACAGAATGACTGTCTTTTGATCATTCACACCTTGCCAGTCAGGTGACCAACAAACAGCCTGTGCACTCCCACCACGTGCTTATGGGTCATATTTTACTTGGTTCTGTTCTTAAAAGGAAAGCCATTAATTATTTGCTATTGTCTCAAATATCTTGTTAGTTCTAAGGTAAGTCTTATTATCAACAAAGTCTTATTGTAGCATTGATGGCAGAGTCATTAAAAAGGAGGATGGACCGTTTTCTAAGGGCTACGCCAGTTACACCAAGTGTGTTATAGTCTGTGATCTTAAGACAGCAGAGCAGAGTTAAGCTGGATTGATTACATCTTGTGAGACCATGATTGTTTAAAAAACCATCCTGTAAAATGACAAATGAGCAAGCAAGTATTTGCTTACTTCAGGATATGTTGGAAGTATTTGGGTAGGTTCTTGATTTATAACCAATCGTACCTATTTTTCTTTCATGTAATTAGAATGGAAATGCACAGTGATTGATTATGAAGCTTGTAACTGTGAAGTATTTGTGTGGTTTGAATGTTCAAGTTGTAGTTATTTAATACTTTGGTTATCCCTCTACATGTCTTATTTCTTTGAGGTGCTTCATAAAATCTCTTTAATAGGCAAAGGCAGATTTAGATGCAGAATCTGAAGCCAAGGCCATTTGACTAGTAAAATTCATACCTCTTTGTAATGTTTATAATGATCCAGGATTTCTATGAACAGAATTGAGTTCTTTCCTGGCATATCAGCTCAATAGTTACTAATCTTTTCTCATATACTAATTAACTCTCATGAGTTTACCCAGATTTTATGCAATAGTCTAACCTAGACAGGTTGTAGATTAAGTGCAATTTCTCATGAAATAAAGGTAATACTAACTTTTTCACTCAGCCTACTAAAATATAATGGGCAATGACATTAGTTATGGGTATACTTTTGAATTTATTCTTTTTAACCATTTGTTGTTGTTATTATGCACCATTGAGTTGGAACCAACTCATAGGTGACCCTACAGTGGGTTTTCAGAGCTGTAAATCATATGAGAGAAGGCTACTCATCCTTCTCCTGTGGAGCAGCTGGTGGATTTGAACCATGAGCCTCTGGACTGGCAGTGCAGTTCATTACCACTCAGCAAGCAGAACCCCTTTTTAAAATAATTTACAGATATTTGTGACCTATTACTGCATAGTACACTATGGTTAGCACAATATCAAAACTTTTGTACTTTACATGGAACATAACTAAGAAATATGAATAACAAATACAGTAATACAAATAAAAGCAATAACTAAGACTTACTGATAACCTCCCAAAGTGCCAGAGATATCAAATTCTTTGAATGATAAACTCACTTAATTCTCCTATCTGCATGTGGAAAGCATAATCATAACTTGTTTTTATGGATGTGAGATGTCTGTCTGTGAATGTGGACAGAGATCTGATTATTCATCCGAAGTCACAGGAAGTTAAAATTCTGGTTCCATATTTCATTGCTTGCAACTTTTTCTTACCTTCTAGGTATGCGAGGGTCTCTTGAGAGCAAGCTTCGAGCAGCCTCATCTGCTTGGACAAAGCTGGGAATACAGGAACAGGCAAATAGGATTTATAATTTAAATTAAAAGCAAAACTTTCCAAGTGCTTGAGATAATTCTTATTTAGCAGTCAGTGGACAGTGCTTGGTGGAGCACTCCGATTAAAAGAAGCTTGGAAGCAGGAGTGGCATCCACTTCTGAAATAGTTTGCCTTTGGAAACTCTATGAACTTGGTGAAACAATGAAAGTTATACAAGTGTTCAGGTCCTTTGTTCAAAGGGTCGCTCTGAGTCGTCTGTGACTCAACAGCACTTAACAACAACAACTGTTATAACTGTACTGGAAGCACTGATGGTCTAGTGGCAGTGAGATGCACTACCATCAAAAGGCATGTGGTTCGAATCTACCACCTGCTCTGAGTGAGAACGATGAGCAATCTCCTCCTGTGCAATTTACAGTCTCTGAACAGCCACCAGAGGGCCAGTTATGAGTCAGTTCCAATGTGAAGGCACGTAACGACAATGACAGTTGTAGCCACTAAACTTAGTACTAATTTAGGCCCTTTGGTTAAACACCAGTGAGCCTGTGACACATTTGTGATACAGTTACTCACTTGAACTCCACCTCACTGCCTTTGAGGTACAGTCAACTTATAGCTGACCTTCCAGTGGATTTCTGGATCCTGTAAACAGCATAGGAGGAGACTACTCATCTTCCTCTCACAGAGCTGCTGGTGGATTTGAACTGTCAGAGAAGATCAGCCTTTGAGTTAACAGCACAATTCCCTATAAAGCATGTCACTAGAGTTCCTTGATACAGCCCCTAGTGTATTAAAAATATAAATAAAGTTAATTTCATTTAATCTGTTAGGAATTGAAGGCAAAAATCTAGTTTAATAAATCTCCATCTAATAATGAATAGTTTGTTCTATCTATAAAATAAAGAGATAATAGGCATATATTAAGACATGTGAATAGAAAGGCAAAATGCAATAAAGGGATAATCAGACATTGTAATTAGTTATTTGCATTAATTCAAATAAAAGGTGTATGAATTAATGTAAAACCAATATGATTTGTAAACTTTCCCTCAAATTATAATAACAATGATCCTTTTCCCAACTCTTTAAGTAAAAACCAAATGCTCTCCTTGGCGGTGGCACCATTTTACCTTCCTTCCAGGAAATAAAGGAAGTTCCCATCTCTCCATACCCTCACCAGCATTTCCACTTTATTGCCAAAGTAAACTGGGATGTTGGTGCTGATGTGAGAAGGTGTCTTGTTTTGTTTTGTTTCTTTCTAATAGCTGATGTTGTTATGTGCTGCTGAGTCAGAACTGACTCATAACTGACCCTCCTGGGTTTTCAAGGTGCAGTAAAACGTATGGGAGGAGATTTTTCCTCTTGTTTTCTTTGGATCAGCTGGTAAATTTGAGCTCTGTGCCTTTGGGATTGCAGTGCAGCATTTACCCCACTCCCACCCTCTGCCCCTGCCCCCCAAGGCCACCAGAGTTCCTAATAGTTATTATCTTGATCTTTTCTTCTTGTGTTTATTGCCTATCTGACCTTAGTCCACATGCACAATAGTTTTCTAGAACTGTGCATTCTGTATGAAGGCTCTGGGGAGCTGAGAACATTTCAGTGTGCGAGAGAAAACACTTGTATGCAGATCTCACAGTGTAACGGATATGACATGCAACTTTATAAACAATTTTTAAAATGCCATCTTGGCTTTTCCCTTATGGTCTAACTGAAAAAGTAATGTTGAACTGACTTTTTATTTATGATTGGAATTTTTTGTTTCCTTCTCAGATCGTTCCTTTGAAGAGCTCAAAAAATCTAAGCATCCCTCAACATTCCTTGCTGCAGGTCGGCTTTCTGATATGCTAAATGGCGGTGATGAAGTGTATGCAAACTGCATGGTGATAGACCAGGTAAAGTCCCAACTGGCACTGGAAGGTGGAAACCCAAGCGTGTGAGAAGTCAATTCCACATTATGGAATTTTTCGTAAAAATTTCAGCTAAAACCAGCCAGATCTTACTATTACGGCAATTCAGTAGATAAGCAGTATCCTAGGGTGGCACAAACAGTTAAGCATTGACTACTAACAAAAATCTTGGAGGTGCTAATTGAAGTAGGGGTACTTGGCTAGGAGAAGAGTGGACAATCTTGCAGACAATTACAGCAATTGGAAAAACCCTTTTGAGTAATTATACTCTACACATACAGGGTCACCATAAATTAGAATCAGCTTGGAAGCAGGTTTGACTTTTTATTTCAGAACACAAAATACTTTAATCCATCAAGCTGTATTGTTCACAATAGCAAAGATATGGAAGCAACCTAAGTGTCCATCAACAAATGAGTGGATAGAGAATCTGTGGTATAGTCACACAATGGAATACCATGCAACACTGAAAAACAAGGAACTCATAAAATATTATACAAAATGGGTGACCCTGGAAGGGTCTGATCCTGAGTGAAATATTTCAGTCACAAAAGGACAAATACTGCATAATGCCACTGATATAAAACAGGACTGACATGGGGCTTGAGGGGAAACTAAGAAAAGAGGGGATAAAAAAAGGACCCTGAATTTAAATAATGAGGGAAAGAACTGTCTAAAAGAAATATGATTGTGTAGTATTTGCATGACAACAGTCCAGAATAAGAGGTGCATAGAAAAGTGGACTGGGATGCTGGGGGATGGAGGAAATTGTGCAACAATGAAAGGATCCTTTTAAAAGTAATTTTAATGGAAGTTTACAGAGACTGAGGATTTTCATTCATTGTTGCACTTTTCTCCCTGCCCACCCCTCATCCCTCAATTCACTGCTCTCTTTGAAAGGTAAAACAGAAATTCTTACATTTCTATACAATCCCTACCCCCAAGTCCACTCCACTGTGCAGCTTTCATTCTGGGCTCCTGTCACGATAATAATACCTAATCTTTTTAAAGAGAAAAGTCGGCTAAGGCAGGGGGGAGTAAGGAAAAAAAAGAAGAAAAAGAAGTACTGCCAGGGAGGAGTCTTGAGACATTGCCAAATAAGAGGGATAATGATAACTATTTAGTGGGATACAATGGGAAATGACCACAGGGCAATCAGTTTTCTCCACAACTTGTGATAAAACAGTGTGTATATTACCTGATGAGCCAAAGTTTATGTTCAAATCCAGGACACAGTCATGGACAAGTACTGTCAAATAAATTACGTTTAATCTTTGAATTCCTATTAACATGTTTTAAGAATATAGAATTTACTGAAAGTAAATACCATCGTGTCATGTTACAGGAAAGCTGAGACATTTTAGAATCCTCCTGATAGAGATTTGTGAGTTAAACCTCATAAAAGCAAAATGGCTTGAATGTGTAGATATCTACACATAGACGTCTTTTTTCATATCTTCCTTTGGGTATATGATCCTCAAACTTGAATATTTATAGCATATGATAATATCTTTATACATTAATTCATAGGCAACATTTAGGGATTCTCAAGAGTAATTTTGGCCACCTGCTTTAAAAAAAAACACAAACCCCTCCTAACAACTTTATCCACTGATATTTAACCCTTATCCATAACTTCAAAAACTCATTGCTGTTAGGGTGGAACCAACTCATAGCTAATCCGCCATTGGGTTTCTGGGGGGATAAATTGCATGGGAGGAGATTACCCATTTCCTGAGGAGCCCCTGATGGATTTGAATCACCAGAGAGAGGCAGGTTTTGGCTTATCAGTTTAACTGCCTGAAGACTATACTGGTGGCCTAGTGGTAAGGAGCTGCACTACCAATCTGAAGGCATGTGGTTCAAATTTGCCAGCTACTCTGTGGGAGAAAGATAGGCAATCTCCTGTGCAATTAAAATGCCTCTGAAGACTCACTGGAGTAGTCTGCCATGAGTCAGATCCGACTCGATGATACACAACAACCATCTGAGAACTGCAATACCAGAACTCCTTGATCCATATATAGAATGCACCATAAATATGCTCATTACACAATGAGATATGTTATCCTTTCTCCCCTTCTTTGTTAATATATATATTATATATTTTATATATTGTTGTTTTTGTTGTTATGTGCCGTCACATTACCTGCAACTCATAGTGACCCTATTTATAACATCCCTGAACTCTGCTCTAGCCTGTACCAACCCTGTTGTCTCTGACCCACCTACCCCCAGTACCCCAGTCACTGAATCAGTCCATCTCATTAAGGTCTTCCTCTCCTGTGCTGTCCCTCCACCCTCCCAAAGCATGACATCCTTCTCCAATGACTGATTGATCCCACCTTCAGTATGATCAAAGTATGTCAGATGAAGCTTCAGAATCCTTGCCTCCAAGGAGAAGCCTGTCTTCACCCTCTCCAGGACAAACTTGTTTGTTCTCTTGGCAACCCATTCAATATATATTATGTTGTTGCTGTTGTTGTTAGGTGATGTCAAGTTAAATATGACTCATAGTGACCCTATGAACAGCAGATACAAACTCCGTTCTGTGACTTCCTCGCTATCTTTTGACATACTCAAGCCCATTGCTGCAGTCACTGTGTCAATCCACCTGATTGAGGGTCTTCTTCCTTTCCATTGTCCCTCCACCTTTCCAAGTGTGAAGCCCCCCTTGAAGGAATTGACTCTCCCAGCAACATGGCCAAAGTATGTGAGATGAAGCTTCATCATTTCGGCTTCCAGGGAACACTTAATGATATTATAGTATGTTGTTGTTATGTGCAATTAAGTTGTCTGCAACTCATAGTGACCCTATGTACAATAGCTCTGAACCCATGTTCTACCAAAGCCAATCTCACTGTTTTCAACACACCTACTTTTTTAATCCTAGTTGCTGTGTCATTCCATCTCCTTCAGGGCCTTCCTCTCTTGTGCTGTCACTCAGTTTTTCCAATCGTGATGTTCTTCTCCAAGAACTGGTCCCTCCTGGTAACATGCCCAAAGCATGTCAGTCAGGGCTTCAAAATCCTTGTCTCCAAGGAGCAACTTGGGTTTACCTTCTTCAGGTCAAACTTGTTTGTTCTCTTTACAGTCCATGGTATGTTCAACACTCTTCCTCAACACCACAACATAAAGGCATCAATTCTTCTTCTGTCATCCTTAGTCATTGCCCTAGCACTCTGATGCATAGCAAGTAATTGAGAGCAGCATGGCCTGGATCAGGTGCATCTTATTCTCTAGACTGACATCTTTGCACTTCATCAATCTGGAGAAGTCCCTGACAGCATATTTTCCCAGTGCAATTTTTTTTTTCAATTTCATGACTGTTGGTGTCCACGAGTGTTGATTGTGGACTACAGCAACCTGAAATTATTAAAAACCTGAACTTCTTCTCCATCCATCATGGTGCTGTCAATTGGTCCAGTAGTGAGAATTTTTGTTTTCTTTATATTGAGCTTCAATCCATATTGAATATTACAGTCCTTGACCTTCTGCAGCATATGCTTCAGGTCCTCCTCAGTTTTAGCGAGCAAGATTGTGTTACTTGCATAGCATAGGTTGTTATGATTCTTCCTCCAATCCTGATGCCACATTCCTCCTCATAAAGCTCAGCCTCCTAAATTATCTGTTCTGCATATAAATTGAAAAGGTATGGAAACAATATGCATCCCTGATGCACTCTTTTGCCTATTTTGAACTGTGCAGTGTTTCCTTACTGTGTTCTGAGGACTACTTCCTGGTCCAAGTCTAGGTTTCTCATGAGCACAGTCAAGTGTTCTCGTATGCCCATTCTTTTCAGTGGTAGCCACAATGTGTTGTGCATGCAATTATTATATTTTATTTATGTGACTTGTGTATGCTTATATATGTTTCTTATGAAGATTTTTTGTGATATAAATGTGTTTATTCTAATATATCTCAATTCCCATGTTTTAGTTGAATGTCTGTTTCTTTTGTCTTAAAAAACATTCTTACAAGAAAAACACAGAATAAATAGTATAGGTTATAATGATATTCAGAATGGAAGACAAATTATTAAGTCAGAATGGATATTGTCTCCAAAGAATTTGTATAGCTATTCTGGTATAAACTAGCTATATGATTAGTGTTGAGATCTAGAATAAGGCATGGAGTTCAGGATAATATAAGAATTCTGGGGACATTATTTAATAATACAGTGTAATTAGATTTGTGCTCTGGCCAAAATTCTGATTTTATTCTGTTGTTTTCTCTCAATATTGCTAGTGAAATACTTAAAATATCAGGGGGAAAATTATATTGATACTTTTTTGGGTTTGTGGTAGTTTTTTTTTTAGAGTTGTTTTTATTTTTTTAAGTACAATGGAATGTGCAAGGAGCTGGAGTGAGAGAATCAAAAGGGCCAAACTTTCTCAGCATTTCTTAAACTGAAGGAACTGAAGAACAAATTCAAGCCTTGACTTGCAATACTAAGGATGCTTTGGGCAGAATATTAAATGATCTAGAAAGCATTAAAAGAAGATGGAAAGAGTATATAGAGTCATTGTACCAAAAGGAATTGGTGGACACAGAAGAATTTCATGAAACAACATATAAGCAAGAACCTGTGGTGATGAAGGAAGAAGTTCAAGCTGCTTTGAAAAAATTGGCAAAAAACATGGCCTCAGAAATTGATGGCATACTGACTGACATATTTCAACAAACATATGCTGCCCTGGATGTTCTCACCAAGTGGGCTCCAAATGTAGGAGCGTATATTTGAATAATAGTGATGTTAACGGATTTTCCTTGTATGAGTATGGATTATTATCACTCACAATATAGTATTTCAGGGAAGAACTTGAAATTGACTGGCTATGAATGAAACACTATTCTTTTTCTGTTTTTCATTTGCAGTATAGTCAGAATCTGAATGAAAGTGGCCAAAATTGGTCCATCTCATCTCACTAATGTCTTGTATATTGATGTTCATGTGTTCCATTTAATTTTTAACAACTTCCAGTTTTCAACATTCAAGCTACATACATTGCATGTTCCATTTATTAAATGATGTTTGGTTTTTTTTCCTCAACTGACTTTCAATCTCGGGTCTACCACTACAGTACTGTAACTATCCTCATTCCTCTAGTGTTCATAGGTCTGTTATTTAAGAAGTGGATGGCCAATCCTGCTTTATAGACTGTCTTAACATGGGAGCCTGTCCACTATGGATAACCATTACGGCATTTGACACACCAGTGGCATAGCTTTCAGTATCACAGCAACCCCAAGTTATCTCAGTACAGCAAGCTGACTGACAAGATTCTCCCTGAACACAATTAAACAAAGGGCTTCCAACCCACAGCTGATTTTTAACGAAATCAAAATGACCAGTCAGCTTACATGTGATTGTTAAAGAAATAAAAAATGATCATCATTCACTCATATGCATTATATTTTGTATTTTATGTAATTAGTTACCATTGTTCTATGATTGTATGAAACACAAGGTGCATGAATAAAATACACCTATCAATGATTGTTAAAACACACAAAAATGTACAAAACATGATGCATATGAATGATTTTATGCAAAGTACTAAAAATAATTTAGATGTAAATATCACTTATGTTCCAAGAATCAGAAAAAATAAAAATGACCAAACAGTTTACACCCAACTTTCAATTAAATCAAAACAACCTACCATCAAGAATCTAACTGCTTCACACAGGAGGCTCCAAACAGGAGACTCAAGCAGGATCCAAATGACTTTTAAATATGAAGGACCACGAGGGCCCCCTTGGTTTAAACAAGAGGCTTCCAGCCCATAGCTTATTGTTAACTAAATCAAAATGACCAATCAGCTTACACTTGATTGTTAAAGATATGAAGAAAAAAAAACCGAATCAGTTTACACCTGACTTTTAATTCAGGCCATAGTCTTTCTAATCACTTGTTATGCATCTGAAAGCTGAACAGTGAATAAGGATGACATAAGAAGAAGTGATGCCTCTGAGCTGTGGTGTTAGAGAAGAGCACAGAATATCTCAGGGATAGCCAAAAGAATAAGCTAATGTGTCTTAGAAAGAGTGCAGCCAGAGTGTTAGAGGCAAGAATGATGAGTTTTTTACTCAAATAGGGCATATTGCTAGGAGGGACTATTTTTTTAGAGAAGGACATGATATTTGGAAGAGTGGAAGGTCAGTGAAGGAGAGAAAGACCCTCAAGGATTGACACAGTGACTGACAACCACAATGGGTTCTTGTGTGTAATGAAGTGTGAGAACAGCACAGGGTAGAACAGGTTTCAGATCTTTTGTTCACTGGGTTACTGAATTATACTTATCTCAACAGCACCTAACAGTAACAGGAGCAACAATAATAATCCAAGTCACTAGCTCTAATAATTCACAGAATTTGTCAATCTTTTCTTGAGATGCAAATGTTCCCTGGTGCAATATTTTCAAATGACCAAGTATTACTTCCTGGTAAGAAAATACATATGATTGTTAAAAATGCTTCTTCACTGCTGAAAAAAGTCTCAGAAGAAAAGAAAACTGAATTTTATGCTGTTTATTTTCCCCTAAGTCATCAAGCTTTGCACCGAGATCGCTGTCATCTTCCACAGGAGGCTCTCCATCTTTGCCATGTTGATATGTTTTATTATTGTTGTCATTAGATTCTATTAGGTTGGTTCTTATTTACATTAGGTACAATAGAAAGTAAAATCCAATCATTGGCAACTTCAGTCTTTCCTCCCTTTATCATCATGCTGCTTATTGATCTTGTGAAGATTTTTGTTTTCTTCATATTGAGTTGCAATTCAAATAGAAATCTAGTCCTTTTTTTTCTCCCTTCAAAAAGTCCCATGGAGGAAAAAATCCCATGGGACCATACTTATTATTTTAACAGTTCTTACCACATCCTATCCTGTATTGTAATCAGTTATACACATGCCAAGTCGTTCTTCTTTGTAACCACCCAGAGCCTAATCCCATTGATCAATGCAAAAGGAACTCAAACTGGTAACAGACAAAGCAATTGAAGTCATTTTTATTTATTTGTCCCCATCCAAAAACAAACTTGAGAAAGAAGAGACACAGATCGTTGGCTCCATCCATGCCAGCTTGACTGATTGAAAAATGCTCTTATAGTTGGCTTGGTCATTGTTTCCAATAGATATTGAGGGTTTTGCTGGTTGAACTAGATTTCATTTGGTTCATCTTGTTTTCTATGTTGAAAAGTCTTCTATCTAATATGGATAGAATACATGTAATAGGACAACTACTCAATAATCAGTGAAGAAAATGATTAGTAAAATGTCATCTAGCTTTAGGCCTTCTAAAAGAAAGGAAAGAGGACTAGCAAGTACATAACACTTTAACATTTCCATACCTTTTACATACATTCTCATTTGATCCTCACAACAACTCTGCAAGGTAGGCAGCATGGATAATTCAACAGATAAAGACCATGACTTTCAGAGTAGTTAACTGACATACTCAAGGTTGTAGTCAGTAAATGATTTGTATTAACATCAGTCTTTGGCCTACAATTTCAACAGCCCCTCAAACTTGCCCTATATATTTCACAGGGATAGTGAAGATAAAATGAATTTGAGGCTAGAAAAATATTTTGAGGAAAGTTTGTTCTCTCTATATATATCAATATATAGATATCTATATATTCATACCTCCACAAACAGTGATCTCCCATGATAGATATATGGCTTGTTCTTATTCCAGCTTGTTGTTGTTATGTGTCATTGAGTTGCTTGCAACTCATTGTGACCCTGTGTACAACAGCCCAAACTCAATCTCACTGTCTCCAATATACCCATCCCAATTACCCCAGTCACTGAATCAATCCACCTAATAGAGGGCCTTCCTCTCCTGCGCTGTCCCTCCACCCTCCCAAACATGATGTTCCTCCCCAAGGACTGGTCCCTCCTTACAACATATCCAAACTATGTCAGACGAAACCTCAGAATCCTTGCCTCCAATGAGTCATCCGGTTTAATCCTCTCCAGGATGAATCTGTTTGTTTTCTTAGCAGTCCATGGTACATTCAATACTCTTCTCCAGTACCACAGCTCAAAGGCATCACTTCTCCTTCTATCCTCCCTAGTCATTGTCCAACTCTCTGACACATAACAAGTTATTGCAAAGACCATGGCCTGTATCTGATGCACCTTGGTCTCCAGAGAGACACCATTGCTCTTCAATACTTTGGAGAAGTCCCTAACTGCAGACTTTCCCATCGCAATACGTCTTTTAATTTCTTGGCTGCTGGTGCCAAGAGTGTTGACTATAGAACCAAGCAAACTAAAGCTGTGAACAATCTCAATCTCTTCACCATCCATCCTGATACTGACAATTGGCCCAGGGGTGAGAATCTTTGTCTTCTTGACATTGAGCCTCAATCCATATTGGAGGTTGCAGTCCTTGACCCTCTGCAGCAGGTGCTTCAGGTCCTCTTCAGTTTCAGCAAGCAGGGTTGTGTCAACTGCATAACGCAGATTGTTGATAGACCTTCCACCAATCCTGACACCACACTTCTCCTCATAGAGCCCAGCCTCCTGTATAATATGTTCTGCATATAAGTTGGAAAGGTATGGAGACAGGACACATCCCTGGTGTACGCCCTTCCCCATCTTGAACCATGCAGTGTTTCCTTGCTGTGTTCTGACGACTGCCTCTTGGTCCCAGTGTAGGTTTCTCATTAGCATGATCAAGTGTTCTGGTATTCCCATTCTTCTCAGAGTCAGCCACAGTTTGCTATGATCTACACAGTCAAATGCCTTTGCATAGTCAATGAAACACAGAGGAACATTACTCTGGCATTCCTTGCTTTCAGCCAAGATCCATCTAACATCAGCTACAATGTCCCTAGTACCATGACCCCTTCTAAACCGAGCCTGGACTTCTGGCAGTTCTCTGCTGATGTGCTGTTCCAGTCTTTTTTGGATGATCTTCAGTAGAATCTTACCTGCATGTTAAATCAAAGATATTGTTCTGTAGTTTCCACATTCTGTTGGGTCACCCTTCTTTGGGATGGGAACAATTATAGATGTCTTCCAGTCAGTTGGCCAAGTGGTTGTTCTCCAGATTTCTTGGCACAACTTGGTGAGCACATCCAGGGCAGTATCTGTTAGCTGAAATATGTCAATTGGAATTCCATCAATTCTTGGGGCTTTCTTTTTGCCAAGCCTTCAGAGCAGCCTGAACTTCCTCCTTTATCACCATTGCCTCTTGATCATATGTTGTTTCTTGAAATTCTTCTGTATTAACAACTTCTTTTTGATACAATGGCTCTATACTCCTTCCATCTTCTTTCAATGCTTACTGAAATAATTCACTATTCTGCCCATTGCATCCTTAAGCATTGCAACTCACAGCTTGAATTTGTTCTTCAGTTCCTTCAGCTTAAAGAATTCTGAGTGAGTTCAGCCCTTTTGGTTTTCCAACTCCAGCTCTTTGCACATTTCATTATAATATTTTATTTTGTCTTACAGAGTTATCCTTTGAAATCTTCTATTCAGCTCCTTAACTTTTTGATTTCTTCCCTTTGCTTTGAATTCTTGGTGCACTAGTGCAATATTCAGAGTCTCTTCTGGCATCTATTTTGGCTTTTTCTTCTTCTTCCTTCTTTGTAATGACTTTTTGCATTCTTCATGAATGATATTCTTGATATCTTCCCATGGCTCATCTGATCTTCCTTCATTCATTAGTGTTCAAGGCCTAAAATCCATTCCTGAGTTGGTTTTTCATTTCAGGAGGAATAGACTAAAGATTAAATTTTGATTCCTGTGGATATGATTTAATCTTCTTTGGCTTTAATTTGAACTTGCATATGAGCAGTTGATGGTCTTTTCCATAATCAGCACCTGGCCTAGTTTTCACTGCTGATACTGAACTTTGCCAATGACTCCTTCCACAGATGTAATCAATCTGATATCTGTGCATCTCGTGACGTGAAATCCATCACTAATATCACACACTAGCAAAATCCTGCTGAAGATTATCCAGAAATGACAGGAACTTTGCATTGACCAAGAACTACCAGAAATACATGCTTGGCTTAGAAGAGGTCATGGCACTAGAGACATTATTGCCAATGTCAGATGGATCTTGGCAGAAAGCAAAGAGTACCAGAGGAATGTCTATCTGTATTTCATGGATTATACAAAGATATTTGACTGCATGGTTCTCAACAAATTGTGGCTAACCTTGAGGAAAATGGGAATTTCAGAACACTCAATTGTGTTTACCCTATCAGGCAAAACCTATACTTGGACCAGGAAGCAGTCCTCAGAACAGAGCAGGGAAACACTGCATGGTTCAAAATTAGGTAATGAGTGTGCCAGAGATGCATCCTGCCTCCATACCTTTTCAGTCTATATGCAGAACAGATAATTCAGGAAGCAGGGCTTTATGAGGATGAATATGGCATTAGGATTGGAGGAAGACTCATCAATAACTTATGTTATGCGGATGACACAACCTTGCTTTCTGAAACTGAAGAAGACTTGAAGCACTTGCTGCAGAAAGTCAAGGACTATAGTCTTTAATATGGATTGGAGCTCAACATCAAGAAGACAAAGATTCTCACCATTGGGTCAATTGGCAGCACCATGATAGATGGAGAAGAGATTGAAGTTATTAACAGTTATAGCTTGCTTGACTCCACAATCAACAGTCTTAACAACAGCAATCAGGATTTAAAAAAACCACCATGAATTGCCTTTGGAAAGTCTGTTGCCAGGGACCTCTAGAGTGCTGAAAAGCAACAATGTCAGTCTAGAGACTAATGTGTGCCTAATCCAGGCCATGGTCTTCACAATTACTTGATATGCTTCAGAAAGCTGGACAATGATTATGGATGACAGAAGAAGAATCGATGCCTTCAAATTGTGGTGCTGGAGAAGAGTCTTGAATATATCATGGACTACCAAGAAAACAAATAGTTCTGTCTTCGAGAGTGTGAAATAAGGTTTCTCCTTGGAAGCTAGGATTTTGAAGCTCCATCGCACATATTTTGGTCATGTGGCCAGGAAAGACGGATTCTTGGAGAAGGACATCATGCTTGGAATGGTGGAGGGACAGCTCAGGAAAAGAAGACTTTGGATGAAATGGATTGATAGAGTAGCTGAGATAATGGGGGTTTGCGTGTCCAAATTAGTGAGACTACCTCAGGACAGGGCAGGGTTCAGAGCTGCTGTGCATAGGGTCACTATGGATTGCAGGTGACTCAATGGCACATAACAACAACAACAACAGCAAGGAACAGTGTGATTTTGTTTTAAGTTATACAAATTACGATCAGGATAACTGTTGTTAATAGCAAATAAAATAATAATACAGCAAGGCCAATATGCAAGTAGGACTCACTGAATCACACAGCAGACAAGGCAACATTATCAGATAGCATGATTGCATTGAAGGAAAATGTATTGTCAGAGTTCAGCCTGGTCCACACAGTTATTTAAGGCACTGTCACTTCTGTTAAGCAAAGTTGTATCATTTCATATCATAGATTATTAATGAATCCTCCTTCTCCAATTCTGATGCTGTTCTTCTTCATGTAGTCCATCTTGTCAGCAGGTGAATTCAGTAGATATGGTGAAAGACTACAACTTTTGAAACATATTTTCCCTGATTTTAAACCACACAGTATCCCCTTGTTCTGTTTGAATAACTGTCTATTGGTCTTAAGTACAATTCTGCAGGGCGTAATTAAATGTTCTGGAATTCCTATTTGTAATTATCAATACTTTGTTATGGTTTACACTGTTAAATGCCCTTCCATAGTTGATAAAGCACAGGTAAATATAATTCTGGTATTCTCTGATTTCATGTAAGACTCATTTGGCAATAGCTGTTCCTTGTCTTGTGAGTCTGATTTAAATTTCCAACAGTTCCCTATTAATGGACTACTACAATCATTCTTTTAAATTGTTTTTCACAAAAATTTACTTGTCTGTGATTTGAGTTACATTGATTGATAATTTTTGTATTCTGTCAGATCTCCTTTGTTTGTAATGGGCACAAATTCAGATCTCTTCTAGTTGGTGGGCCATGTAGCTGTTTTCTAAATTTCTTGGCATAGAAAAGTGAACATTTCCTCTGTTACATCATTTCTTGAAATATCTCAATTAATACTCTGTGAATTCCTAGAGGCTTGTTTTTGCCAATGTTATCATGCAGCTTGAACTTCTTCCTTCAAACTATTAACTTTTTTCCACTTTGCAATATATTTTTTCTTTCTGTTTTCCATTTTTTAATTATTTGAGTGAAGGTTTACAAATTATTTGAGTTTTTATTTCAAAATTGTATTCTGTTTTCATGTAATCAGAGATATTTTGTATTTTAGCATTATTACTATTGATTACTATATGATCAATTGATTAATGGTAATTGATCAATTTTAAACTGTAGAAGTTGATAAAAATTTTTCGTTTTCATCTTTGATTTTAGTCATTGAGGTATAAATATGAATAATAGTCACCAGTAACTGGTGTTCCTTGAAAGTGCATCAGTGTGATCCTATCACTGACAATTGTATTTCAGGATGGATCTTGAAATGTTCCTTTTGACAATGGCATGCCTTTCTCATCAGTTTGTCATACCTGCCATAGTAAGACCATATGATTATCTCATTCAAAGGGCTACTACAAGTCTATTTAAACTTGGTAGTGCCTAAGATACCAATCTTTATGAATTCCATTTCATTTCTTGACCACTTCGATTTTTCCTTGATTCTTACTTCATAATTATGTATTCTTGTTAGTAATAGACATGCACATCTGTATCTTCTCACTTGGAGTCACACCACATCAGCAAATGAAGATATGGGAAGCTTCATCTACATTATTTAAATTGACTCAGCTTTGAAGATACTTCTTTCCCAAGTCTCTTAAGGCCTTCAAATCTGAGGGCTTCATCCCCTGGCACTGTATCAGACACTGTTCTGCTGCTACTCATGTTTTCACTGGTCAGGTTATTTTAATTTGAAAGTAGATTGACGATTCCTTCTTTCTATTCTTTAAGTCTAGAAGCTTTGGAGAAACTTGTCCAAAGTTGGTCATCTGGTGCTCTTTGTAATACCAGTGGCCAAGCTTCCAGCAACATAGCAAGGTGCCAGCTACCATCATATGAAAAATTGATAGATAAAAAATGACTACTTTTTAAACATATATTTTGCATTTTTAAAGTGAGGATAATATATAAATTTTATTTGAGGCTATACAACTCAATGGCACATAACAACAACATAGAAAGAGCTCTCTTGGCCTAGTGGATAGAAAGTGATGCTATGAAGCCAAAGGTGGGTGATTTTAATCTGCTGCCCTCAGGCCTGGTTTTAATTGTATTTGGTCAAACATTCTTCTAAATGGTATAGCACTGGTCTGTCCATTTTCTGTACAGAGGTAACTTGTGTTTGCTGTGATGCTAAACACTGTGACACTGATGTGCCAAATGTGATAATAGTTACCCATGGTGGACAGTGGTGGAGCTCCCCAATTAAAACAAGCTTGGAAGAAGGAGTGGCATCCACTTCTGACATAGTTTGCCTCTGGAAACTTTATGAACTTGGAGAAATGATTAAAGTTATACAAGGGTTCAGGTCTTTCATTCATAGAGTTGCTATGAGTTGTCTAAGACTCGTCTGCACTTAACAACAAAAATATACACACTCAGTAGCTGTACCCTAGAAATAATGTTTCATTCTTCCTCAGTGTGTTGCATTCTTTGCCCATGACTCGTTATTTTATCTTTGTTTTGCCAGGTCTGTTTGCAGTAAAATTACATTTAAAAAATATGAACTCTTTCTTGGATTGGTACTTCTGAGTCCTCTAAATAAACTGTTACTCATTAGATCTCACCAGCTACTTTGCTTTCTTCCATCATTTTTACTAGTCTTTGCCAGGAAATTTGGAGGACAACTGTCTGGCCAATGGATTGGAAGATTTCTATATTTGTTCCTATTCCCAAGTGGGGTGATCTAATTGAATGTGGAAATTATTGAACAATAAATATCATTTATATAACATACTAGCAAAATACTGCTTAAAATCATTAAAAAATGACTTGAACAGTACATAGATAGGGAATTGCCAGAAGTTCAAGTAGGATTTACAAGAGACCATAGCACCAAGGATATCACTGCTGATGTCAGATTGATCCTGGCTGAAAGTAAGGACCATCAGAAAAATGTCTATTTGTGCAAAGGCATTTGATTGTGTGGATCATGACAAACTGTGGTTGGCATTGTGAAGAATGGGAATCCCAGAGCATTTTATTGTGCTCGCGAAGAATCTATACCTGAACCAGGAGGCTGTTGTGCAAATGGAGCAGGGGAGCACTTCCTGGATTGGAATTGGTATGGGAGTGAGTCAGAGATGTATTCTGTCTTCATGCCTGTTCAGTCTATATGCTGAACAAATTTCCGAGAAGCTGGACTCTATGAAGAGGAATGTGGCAGCAGGATTGGAGGGAGACTCATCAAAAACCTGTGTTATGCAGTAGACTCAACCTTGCTTGCCAAAAATGAGGAGGATTCAAAACACTTGTTGCAGAAGATCAAGGAATACACCGTTCAGTATGGATTGCATCTCAGTATCTTACAACTGGACCAATAGGCTGTGTCATGATGGATGGAGAGGAGATTGAAATTGTCAACAGCTTCATCTTGCTTGGGTCCACAATTAACACACTTGGTATGAGCAGTCAGGAAATAAGCAGATGCATTGCAATGGGAAAATCTACAGTTAGGGACCTTTCCAAATTATTGAGGAATAGTGATGTAAGTTTGAGGGCTAAGGTGTGTCTGATTGAGGCCATGGTCTTTTGGATTACTACCTATGCATCCGAGACCTCCACAATGAATAAGAATGACAGAAAAATAATTGATACCTTTGAGCTGTAATGTTGGAGAAGAGCACTGAACATACCATGGGTGGCCAAGAAAATGAATAGATATGTTTTGGAGAGGGTGCATCCAGCGTGCTCTTTGGAGGCAAGAATGATGACGCTTCACCTAACATACTTTGGACATTTGCTAGGAAGTACTATTACTTGGAGAGGGACATGATTTTGGAAAGGATGGAGGGTCAGTGAAGGAGAGGAAGACCCTCAACCAGGTGGATTGACAAGGTGACTGCTACAATGGGCTCTTGTGTATCAGGAAGTGTGAGGATGGCACAGGACAGGACTGGTTTCAGATCTTTAGTTCATAGGGTTACTATGAGTCGTGCTCAATTCAATAGCACCTAACAACAACAGCATGGTTTTTACCATAACAAATTATTTCATGCCCTGCCAGCGCCAAGATGGCGCCTCTCTGGCAGTTTGAATCCACTTGTGGCTCCATGGGAGAAAGATGGGCCACTCCTCCCGTGTGATTTACAGCCTTTAGAAAACCCACTGGAGGTTCACTTGTGAGTTAGTCCTGACTAGAAGGGAATGAATTTGAGATTTGAGTTTTATTTTTGTCATTCCTTTTTTTTCACTAATTGGCATTCTTAGTAAGGATGTTTTCCATATTTCCCATATGAGTTCTCATTTTTGTTAATAGGCTCTGACCTTTTACTGTTATTCCCTTTTTAGGTGCTCAGATTATGCTAGCTTTCATCCACTTTTTCTGAGAATTTCACTGCTGAAACAGGAAGATATTACAGTTCTGAAATCAACAATTTCTTCAAGGAACAATGGTTCCTTGTTGTAAAGGCTGACATTTCAGAATCAAATCTGGGCTAGATATGTCCATTGCTACTAGAAAATCCATATTGAAGCTCAACACCAAGAAAATAAAGATTCTCACCACTGGGCCAATTGGCAGCATCATGATAGATGTTAAAGAAATTGAGATTGTTAACAGCTTCAGTTTGCTTGGCTCCACAATCAACATTCTTGGGACCAGCAGCCAGGGAATTAAAAGATGAATTTCATTGGTAAAGTCTGCTGTCAGGGACTCCTCCAGAATACTGAAGAGCAATGATGTCAGTCTGGAGACTAAGGAGCACCTGATCCAGGCCATGATCTTTGCAATTACATACTATGTGTCAGAAGACTGGACAATGACTAAGGATAATAGAGAATTAATGCTTTTAAGCTGTGGTGCTGGAGAAGAGTATTAATATACCATGTACTGCTAGGAGAACAAACAGGTTCATCCTGGAGAAGGTGAAACCAGACTGCTCCTTGGAGGCAAAGATTCTGAAGCTTTGTCTGACATACTTTGGGCATGTTGCAAGGTGTGATCAGTCCTTGGAGAGGGGTGTCATGCTTGGAAGGGTGACAGCACAAGAGAGGAAGACCCTTAATGAGATAGATTGATTCAGTGACTGGGATAATGGAGGGTAGGTGTCTCAGAGACAATAAGCTTGGCACAGGATAGAGCAGGTCCTGTGCCAATCGCACTGTCTCTGACACTCCCATCCTGATTATCCCAGTCACTGAATCAATCCACCTCATAGAGGGCCTTCCCCTCCTGCACTGTCCCTCCACCCTCCCAAGCATGATGTCCTTCTCCAAGGAGCGGTCTCTCCTCACAACATGTCCAAAGTATGTCACATGGAGTCTCAGAATCCTTGCCTCCAAGGAGCCACCCGGTTTAACCCTTTCCAGGACAAATCTGTTTGTTTTCCTAGCAGTCCATGGTATTCTCAATACTCTTCTCCAGCACCACAGCTCAAAGGCATCAATTCTCCTTCTATCATCCTTGGTCATTGTCCAACTCTCTGATGCATAACAAGTGATTGAGAAGACCATGGCCTGTATCAGACGCACCTTAGTCTCCAAAGAGATACCATTGCTCTTCAGTACTTTGGAGAGGTCCCTAACAGCAGACTTTCCCATGGCAATGCGCCTTTTAATTTCCTGGCTGCTGGTGCCAAGACTGTTGACTGTGGAGCCAAGAAAACTAAAGCTGTGTACAATCTCAATCTCTTCACCATATATCCTGATGCTGCCAATTGGTCCAGTGGTAAGAATCTTTGTCTTCTTGACATTGAGCCTCAATCCATATTGGAGGCTGCAGTCCTTGAACCTCTGTAGCAGGTGCTTCAGGTCCTCTTCAGTTTTAGCAAGCAGGGTTGTGTCATCTGCATGATGCAGATTGTTGATAAATCATCCCCCAATCTTGACCCCACATTTCTCCTCATAGAGCCCAGCCTCGCGGATAATCTGTTCAACCTTTTCAACCTATATGCAGAACAATACCTACAACAAGAAAATCTTTTTGACCTCTTAGTGGACTTGGCTTGAAAATACACACATGCTTCTGAACCTGTATCTTTTTCTATATTTGAAAAACCAATTCCATAAGTTAGTTCTGATTGGTCTCACATTCCAGAGGTCACCATTGTAATAGACTTTATTCTATCTTCCCAGTTCCCTTGTTATTTTCTGTTTTCTTACAGTAAGGAATCTGGCTCCCATTTTCTGTAATATATTAACTAGTTTACTCTATCCTAGAATGCGCAGAATGTAATTTCAGGATTTTAAAGCCCTAACTCTGAAGAAGAAAAAGAAATAAAGCTACCTGCCAACTCTAAGTTAAATATTTATTTGAAATTCTTTTTGTTTTCAGCCTGCAGGTATGTAGTTGAGACACTTTGTTCTATGGTTACAACAGACACAAATCCTTATCGCCTCCCCCTCCCCCCCACCCCTTGCTCCCACTTCTTCACTGTAGTTATGATAGTGATTGCAATACAGTTTAGGTTATTTTTTCTGTTTTTAAATCACTTTCTTGTTCACCTTTTTGGGTTTCCTTCCCTACACTCTTTCTTCCTCTTTCCATCCCTACATATATATGTGCTCTCTCTTTTCTTGTAAAACTTGAACATGGTTCCAAAAGACAGTGTTGCATCCTTGTTGTACACAGAAAAGCGTAAAGGTTTACCCTTCTTAGTTTTTCTTTTTTTTTTTTTTTGTTTTTGTGTAAGTAAATACATGTGAAGTATATATGTATAGTTTTATTTCCACTTCTTTCTTACACAAAAAGTAGCACAGTAAGTATTCTTTTCTACGTTCTTGTTACTCTGTACCATTAATTCTGAACCAACTCATAACAGATCCTCATCCAGGTTTACTGAGGCAGTAACTCACACTGGAGAAGACTGCCCATCTTTCTTCCATGGAACAGCCAGTGGATTCAATCCATGTGCCTTCGGGATTACAGCACAGCCATTTATCACTCAGCCATCAGAGGACCCTTATTACTTAGTTTACTTCCCCAAATCAGTCTACTTCGATTCATGTCATCTTTCTCATTCCTTTTTTGCACTTGGTACCACGCCTCTCTGTGGACGCACATTCACTTGTGCTTTTCTGTGTACATATTTTGGTTGTTCCCAGATCTTAAAGTTTCAAACAGATTGCAACAGGCACCTACATTGTTATAGGTGTATCTTCAGAGTAGAATCCTGTCAAACCAGCTTTGACAATAGAATGAAACCCAGCCCATGTAAGCCCATTTTTTTGGTCACCGTTTTCCTCTCGTTGAAGGTCTTTCCTTTTTTGGCTGACCCTCTTAATTTCCAATTACAATGTCTTTACTTAGAATGACTTCTCTCAATGGTCAAAAGATAACCACCAATGCAGTCTTTGTAGATGTGGCCACATTTTCCCACATCAATCTCAATGGTGTCACAAAAACTGATGCCATTCAATGCAGTAAATCTTTATTGGCTTCCCTTGTCATGGCCAATCTCCCATGCAGAATCCTTTTTAATGGCTATTATAAATTTTGGAAATAAAATATATAGTTAATATAGTCTTAAATATAATATTTCTTATATGAATACTGTTGTTGTGATGTGCTGAGGAGTCACTTGTGACTCATAGTGACCCTATGCAGAACAGCACTGGACCCTGCTTTATCCTGTGCCAACTTTATTGTCACTGACACACTTACCACCATTACTCTAGTCACTGAATCAATCCATCTCATCGAGGTCTTCCTCTCTTGTGTATCTCCACCCTTCCAAGCAGGATCTCCCTCTCCAAGGACTGGTCCCTCCTTGCAACATGCCCAAAATAGGTCACATAAAGCTTCAGAATTCTTGACTCCAAAGAGAAACCTGGTTTTACCCTCTCCAGGACGAATCTGTTTGTTCTCCTGGCAGTCTGTGGTATAGCCAATACTACTCTCCAACACCACAGCTCAAAGGCATCATTCTCTTTCTATAATCCCTAGTCATTGTCCAGCTTTAATAACAAAATTATTTTGTAAAATCTTTCTACATTGAATTACAACATTATTAGTTACAATATTATAATGGAAAAGAAACTATTAAAAAATGTTTTCCAATCATTACTACTTCATTCTCTAAAAAAGTATTGATACTGATCCACAAATACTAATTATCACAATATTGTAGCTAAGACAACAGAAAATGTAACAAAATTAATAACTCCTTATGAATTAGTGACTCTCTGTAGACTATCTCACTAGGGCTTGGAGAGGGACATCATGCTTGGGAGGATGGAGGAACAGCACAGGAGAGGAAGACCCTCAATGGGATGGATTGGTTCAGAGACTGGAGTAATGGGGGTAGGTAGGTGTGTCAGAGACAGTGAGACTGGCACAGGCTAGAGCAGGGTTTAGGGCTGTTGTACATAGGGTCGCTATGAGTCGCAGGTGACTCAACAAGACATAACAACAACAACAACATTAAATATTGTATTGAAGTCTTACCAAGGGCAGTGACGTAAGAAAAGAAAATAAGATGCATCCAAATTAGCTAAGAGGAGGAAAAACTATCTCCATATGCAGATGATATGATCATATACTTAGAAAATGCTAAAGATTCAGCAAGAAAACTATTGGACATAGTTAACCAATGCAACAATGTAGCAGGTTACAAGATCAACATGCAAAAATCAGTTGGATTTCACAACAGTGACAGAGAATATAGAAATAGATCTAAGAAAAAACAGTACCAATTAAAATGGCTAATTACAAGATGAAACACATAGACACAAAAATTTTTCTTTTACTTTTCAAAGAGAAGAGCAAACTGGGGGTGGGGGTGGGGTGGGCAGGGAGAAAGGTGCAACAATGAATGAATGTTGTTGTTGTTGTTATGTGCCGTCGAGTCGTTTCCGACTCATAGCAACCCTATGCACAACAGCCCTAAACCCTGCTCTATCCTGCGCCAACCGCACC
>NW_006399994.1:2506617-2526942 GCF_000299155.1 Elephantulus edwardii
TTCTGACATCCATTTTGGTCTTTTCTTCCTCTTCTGTCTTTGTAATGACCGTTTACACTCTTCCTGAATGATATCTTTGACATCCTCCCACGAATAGAAATCCAAAATCTCTGTAAATGTTCATTGAAATTAATTTTTAATAAAAACCTATACAAAGAATATTGGAAATCATTGCTATAAGAAACAATAGGAGACCCAACAGACACATGAAGAAATGCTCTAACTCAATGGCAGTAAGAAATGCAAATCAAAACCACAATGAGGTACTATCTCACTCCAGTGGCAAAGTTTATCCAGACAGCAAGGAATACATGTTGGAAAGGATGTGGAGATAGGAACTCTTTTTTTTTTTTTTTTTTGCAGTCACTTGGCCAGGTAGCTGTTTTCCAAATTATATTTTTTTTTTAATTTTACACTGGTTTATTTACAAAATTCTAATACATTGTTTTTCATACCAGGTCTTTCCCATTTCCTTCACCCCCCACCCCCATCAAATTGTGCTACCCTATGATTAACTCCCCCCGACCCTATCCTTACCTCTCGGCTTCCACCCCACTCCCTTGGATCCTCATACTCATTCTACAGTAATGGTTTTATATAGCACTTGTGAGATAGGAACTCTTATGCACTGTTGGTGGGATTATAAAATGGTACAATCATTCTGGAAGGCAGATCCTCAGAAAGCTGACCATAGATATTCCTTATGACCCACTTATTCCACTGATTGGAATATACCCTGAAGAAATGAGAACTATAGTACAGAGACTTCCTTTTTAAAAAAAAAATTTACTAATTTTAATGAATATTTTGGATTTCCATTCATTGTTGCACTTTTCTCCCTGCCCAGCCCTCCCATCCCCAGTTTGTTCGTCTCTTTGAAAAGTAAAATAAATGTTTTTCTTTAGTATACAATCCCCCCACACCTCTCGCACCACCCTGAGTACACTCCACTATGCAACCTTAATTCTGGACTCTTTCCCTCATCAGTTTCAATGCAGTATACATAACTTATCTAGTTTTTCTCAGTCTTACCCCAACCCTGATGTCAGTCCCATTCTACAACAGTGGCACCGTGCAGTATTTGTCCTTTTGTAATTGAGATCTTTCACTCAGCATAATGTCCTCCAGGGTCACCCATTTTGAATAATATTACATGAGTTCCTGTTTTTCAATGCATCGTAGTATTCCATTGTGTGAATATACCACAGCTTTTCTATCCATCCATTTGTTGATGGGTACCTGGGTTGTTTCCAACTCCTTGCTATTGTGAACAAAGCCGCGATAAACATGGGTGTGCATATATCTGTTTGGATGTCGGTTATGGTCTCTTTAGGATATATTCCCAGTAGTGGAATTGCTGGGTCAATTGTTATCTCTATTTGCAACTTTTTGAGAAAGCACCACCCACTTTCCACAGTGGTTGCAGCATTTTACACTCCCATCAACAGTGAATAAGGGTTCCAGCTTCTCCACAACCTCGCCAGCATTTGTTGCTTGCTGTTCTGTTAATTTGCTATTCTGACTGGGGTAAGATGATATCTCATAGTTGTTTTGGGCACAGAGACTTCTACATCAATGTTCATAGCAGCGATATTCACCATTGTAAGAATGTGGAAACAACCCAAATGTCCTACCACAATCAAATGGATTGAGAAATTAAGGAACAGTCACATAATGAAATACTATGCAGCATGTGTGAGCAATGATTTTGTAAATTACTATCTAACTTGGGAGGGACTGGAGAGGATTACGCTAAGTGAACTAACTCAGTTCCATAAGAACAAATGTATGAAACTGTATGAAACCATTATTGTAGAACATGTTTGAGGATCCAAAGGGGGAAGGTGGGAGCAGAGGCGTGAGGATGAGTGACGGCTGGTGGTGGTTATATACTTATGTTGTTGTTGTTATGTGCCGTTGAGTCGCCTGCGACTCATAGTGACCCTATGTACAGCAGCCCTAAACTCTGCTCTTTCCTGTGCCAATCGCACTGTCTCTGACACTCCCATCCCAATTATCCCAGTCACGGAATCAATCCACCTCATAGAGGGCCTTCCTCTACTGCGCTGTCCCTCCACCCTCCCAAGCATGATGTCCTTCTCCAAGGACCTGTCTCTCCTCACAACATGTCCAAAGTATGTTAGATGGAGCCTCAGAATCCTTGCCTCCAAGGGTTGCATAATTTGATTGGTGGAGGGGGCATTGCGGAAAGGAAATGGGAAAGATCTAGCATGAAACACAATGTATACAAACTTTGTAAATAAACCAGTATAAAAGAAAAAAATATTTTTAAAAGAGAGAGCTAGAGAAATGGAGAAATATACCATGCTTATGGATAGGAACACCCGATATAATAAAAATGACAATTCTACCAAAGACAATCTACAAGTTCAGTGCAATCCCAATACAGATACCAATTTTATCCTTCCATATTTTTTTGATGTTTCCTGAATTATTCAAGATTTTGCCCATAACATATCTTAGTATTTCAACTTGAGGCTTGAATTTGTTTTTTAGTACCTTCAACTTGAGATCTTCCCTTTTTATTCTCCAACTCCAGTTCTTTGCACATTCTTTATCTTTTTCTCAATATAACAAAATATGTTAATATTTTTATAGAGATTACAATGACTATAAATTAATGTAGGGAGAATGGACTTCTTTATGATGTTGGCTTGTGCTATTAAAGAATAAGAGCTGTCTTTCCATTTATTCACATTCTCTATCTTTCAAGATTTATTCAGATGTCTATTTATTTCACACTTCTTTTTAGATTTATTCCTAATTAGTCAGCCATCTTTGTTGCTCTTATCAATGACTTTTTTCCTCTACCCTTGTATTGTTTGCCTTATTTCTTTGAATAAGTTACTGATTTATGTGATCTTGTTATCTTACTGATTTTTTTAATACTAGACAGAATCTTTTGTGTTGCTACTGATTTTAAGAAAACTGCCTCTGTTATGTCATTTTTGTCATGTATGGTGGAATCAGAACCAGCTGACCCTCCAGCAAGTTTTGAGAGGCTATAAATCACATAGGAGGGGATTGTCCTTGTTTCTCCTCAGGAGCAGCTGATGCATCCCATCTGCATGTCTTTGGTCTGACAGCACAGCTCTTTATTACTAGACCACGAGAGGTTCCTCTTACTTGTTGTTATGTTCCATTGAATCAAAACTAACTCATACCTGACCCTCCAGTGGGTTTTCAGAGACAGTAAGTCACATAGGAGGAAACTAACCATCTTTCCCCCACAGAGCAGCTGGTAGAGTCAAACTGCTTGTCTTCAGGTTGACAGCATAGTTTCTTACTTGTAGACCTCCAGAGCTCCTTCTAGAATCTCCTTATTAGATAAAAGCCTAATGTTATACCCAAAAATCAACTCAAGGTGGGTTAAACACCTAGGAGTAAAGTCCAAAACTGTAAAAATCACAAGAGACAAAGTAAAACTGAGCTTAGATGGCCTAGCCCATGGTATTAAAAGGCTGAAAAACACAGCCAGAAATACACAACCATGTGAGGATTAAATTGATGAATGAGGCCTTCTAAAATATTAAATCACTGTGTACATAAAAAACTTTTCCCAACAGGGTGAAAAAATAGCCTACTGACTGGGAACAAATATTTGACAATACCATCTTAGACAAGAGTCTCAACAAAAGTTTATAGAATACTATAGAGCCTCAACAAGAAAAACACTGATAATCCAGTTATAAATGAATGAAAGACATGAAAAGAATTTTCACAGAAGACGACATTCAGATAACTAGCAAACACATGAAGAAATGCTCAGAATCACTGGCAATAAGAATTGCAAATCAAAACCACAATGAGATACCATCTCAACCCAGTAGCAGTGGCAAAGTTTAACAAGACAGCAAACAATGATAGCTGGAGAGGATGTAGAGAGGTAGGAACTCTTATACACTGTTGGTGAGATTGTAAAATGGTACAATCATTCTGAAAGGCAATTTGGCTTTTACTAAAACAGCTGAACATAGAAATTCCATATAACCACTATGCCACTGCCTCGAATATATACCAAGAAAATTAGAACTAAGACACAAAACACAATTCCATCTTGATGAAGAATGGGATTGGTATCTATGTAGGAATTACATTGAATTTGAAGATTGCCTTTGGTAAAATTGTCATTTTCACTGTAGTGAGTTTTTCTGTCCATGAGCATGATGTATCTCTCCATTTCTCTAGATCTCTTTTTATTTCTTGTAGTAATGTTTTATAATTTTCTTTTTATAGTTCTTTGGCATTTCTGGTTAGATTTGTTCCCAAGTGTTCATGGTACTCTCTAGACTCTTATTTATTGGTTCTTTTAAAAGTGATGGGCTTACTTGATTTTCCATTTTCACTCTTTCTTCTCTCATTTTCGTAGTAGATTATTTTTATTTGTTCTCAGTATTACAGTTGATCTCATTTTCACCTTCATTTCTACCTTTATGTCACTTTAAATTTAAAATTAAAGTTTATTCTCAATATTTGCTGAAATGTCCCTAGTAATTTTTATTTGAAGAAAGTGAAACTTTTAGTAGATTCCTCAAAGAATTCATGTGTGGTAAATCCTTAGTCCTTTCATGTCTACAACTATCTTTCTGTAGACTTAATACTTGAAGTTAGATTTAAAGCATTGATTTACACTTTATTTTCTCAAGTTTATAAAATTTTTTTTTCATTGTCCTCTTGCTCTGCATGTTATATTTGAGGATTCTGATTTCTGTCATACTGTCTTACCAATCTGTGTTAATTGGTATTTTTGCATAGAACTGTAGTATTTTTCCCCTTTGCTTTAAAAAGGGAATTGTTTTACTAGGCTATGTCTTGGCGTTAATTGTTTCGAGTATACAGAATGCAGTAGTTAGCAGTCTTTTTCAGTTTGTTTATTAAATTTTTCTCTTTTTTTGGTGTATATTTTCTTGACATTTGTTTTAAATAATTATTCTGTTTTGTTGTTTCTCTTTCAGACTCCAGCTACACACACACACACACACACACACACACAAGTCTTTTGTGACTGTCTTCATTTCAGCAGTTTTCTGACACTTTTTATTTCCTTTTAAAACTATTTTTCATATAATATATTCTTTCTGTTACATTTTCTTTTTACTTTATTCATCTTTTTTAAGTGCCTTGTAAGTATAGTCTTCATTTCTCAGGTAGTCTTGTTGTTTCATTTTATATTCTCATCAACGTTTTTCATTTTTTTTGTATCTCGTTACTTCCATATTTATTTTATGCATATCGAGGTTTTCTTGTTTTTAAGGATGTGCAGAGGGAATTTTTTCAGCTGAAACCCCCCTGTTTCCCCTCCTCACCTCCCATTGGGATGTTATGTTTGGAATTGAGGTGATGATAATGCACTATGGGAAGCATTCCTCATTTTAAAGAAGTTTTTCTTATGATTACTTGGTGTAGATATGGTTACTTTCCCCACTTATTTACTGAATTTGAAATGGTTTTCAAGGTTTGTGGTTCAAGAGTGCCCTCTTTTGACAACAAAATACAGAACATTTTCTCTAATGATGTCATTTTCCTTTGATGGTGGGAGGAGAGATTGTGTGTTCTTTAATTTAGGACTTCAGATTTTCCACTTGATTCTTTTTACCTTCACCACCCAATCTCTGAAGGATGTTGGTCACTTCTTTTTACTGTCTTCCCCAGAAGCTACACTTTTTGATAACTGCCATTTCAATCTTGTGTATTTTCAGTCCTTTTCTTAAACTAAGCGCTTTGATCCATCAGGACTCTTTTTCGCATGTGTGTGGTGAAATTCCTTTTTCCATTGCTGATTTTTAGATTAATTTTAGACCTCCCCATTAGGGTCTCTCCCCTCTCTGCCATTTACATTTATCCAGATGGCCATTTCCATTGAAGGCTTGTAGGAGGTTAAGAGATTGTTTGCTGAGATTTGATGTTTATTTTACTAAAAGTAGTTTGAAGTTTATGAAATGTTCTTGTTTCTGCTTAATCAGAGTATATTTTTTTAGTGTAGTTTTGTCTATTATTTTTGTATTTAGCAAGCTCTGATTTATGCAGCTGTCGTATTACCTTAATTACCTGAATTCTCATTCTTTTTTAAAATAAGTTTATCCAATCTTTAGTTTTTATCTCAAATGCCCTGCATTCCCTTCATTTTGAGTCATCAATTCATTAAATGTTAAAAGCCTAATCAGTGTCTGAGTTGTAAGACTTGTGAAACACTCGGTTGGTTTTCTTCCATTGTATTAATTATAGTAGCCTACTGAAAGAAAATAGATCCTAAAAGAATTGAACTTTTGTTTACATAAAATAGAAACAAGAACAGACAAGATAATAAAGATTAACAGAGTGAAAGGGTTTTTTTTTGTTTTTTTTTTTGGACTCCATACTATCTTTATTCATCTACAGATTTTCAGCTGTGGTCAAAAAGGTACTTGATGTACCCTAATCACATCTCCTACTTTGCTTTTTCCTCACCCTTCTGCAGTTCATTCTCAACCCCTTACCTCTTCTTTTTTCCTCTGCATCTGTACAGATTCTATTTATCTTTCTTTTTTTTTCTATAATTATATTTTATTAATTTTCATAAACATTTACAGAGATTTTGGGCTTCCAGAGTGAAAGGTTTTTAAATTGGGAAAACTTTATTCCTTTTTAGCCAAACCAGTTTTTTTTCTGTTGTTTTTGTTTTTTGTTTTTCTCAGAAAATGTTTTCTCTTTTCTACTACCAGGTGGGTGATTTGGATATTAATTATATTAATATAGAAGGAATCACTGCCAATACCAACCTTGAATCCATGGGGGCCACTCTTGAACCTCAGAGCTGCAAGAACAGCCTTTCCAGTGAAGTCAGTGCTGGTATGAACCCACGCAGGGACAGCAGTGAAGTGACATCAGATTCTGAAGCCCGGCAGTGTTTCATCTCACCGTCTAGCTCGTGTATTTCTAATATGCATCTCTCTTTTGGTCCACATGGATTTGAAAAGGAACAAGGCCATTTGAAGAAAAGAAGGTAAAATGCTATCATTTAGAAGAAACAATGCAGAACATCAAAGAACTTAGTAGACTTGAAAAATTCTATTTTCTTTTTTTATTATACAATATTACTTCATTCACTTTTGTTCCTACATTAAAGTATTGGCCCCTTTTACATTTCTATATATGACATTTCATATCTGATGGGTTGAAAATAAGACTAAACTGAAGTAAAATAATGAAAAGCCATAATGAAAAGCAATTTTGTACTTACTAGATTGGCAGAATTAAGACATCTAGTACATAGCTTCTTACAACTAGACCACCAGAGTCAGCAATCATATCATACTTCATCAAGAATGCATATAATGAATGTACTTCTCTATTACTGACAGAAATGAGTAGAAAGTGTTAAAACAGCTTTGGATAATAGTATATCATCATACTGTGGAGCCCTGGTGGAGCAGTAGTTATATACTGAGGTGCTGACTGAGAGGTTGGTAGTTTGAACCTTCCAATCAGTTCTTTTCTTTCATCTATGATTGTTATGAACCAGAATTCACTTGATGATATTAGGTTATTTTTCAATTTTTTTGTTCTGTATAATTCAACATGAATATACCCTGTAACTCAGCAATCCAATATCTGTATACTAGAAAATATTTGCAAAGAACTTAAAATGGGCAAGTATACAGAAATTATGGGAGAGTTACATAATGGTATACAGTGAAAATGAATGAATTATATTTGCATTTAAAAGTGTCCCTTTTAAATGTATGGTATGATTGCCTGTTTGTTCATTCATCCTTGTGCCCATTTTCTTTAGGAAATAGCCGATTTTTCCTAAGTTCCATATCCTAGCTCTAGGATGATATGTTCGCGTTAGCATATTTAGCCATGGATCAAAAATTAAATAGAGCATACATGTATGAAGGTATGCATATAGATGTTTTCTGTGCATAAATATCCACAAAGGTGGATGAATATTTAGAAAATATTTGTCAGAAAGGAGAGCAAGAGAATGCAGGTAGCCAGTCATTGTTCTCAGTGCTTTGTGCTCATTTATAGTATCTTGAGAATGTCAGATGTTAAGAGGCAGGTTTTGATACCTAAAGACTTACATGGAACCCATAAATAACAAAACCTTTTTCTTTAGATTTATATTTTTTTATTTTATTTTATTTTATTTTATTATTCTTGTGTGCATGTACGGTCAAATCAGATCTGACTGGTACAGGAGGAGATTGCCCCTCCTTCCCCGGCAGAGCATCTGGTGGATTCGAACCATGCACCTCTGGGACTGTAGTTGCAGCTTCTTGCCACTAGGCCACCTGAGCTCCCCTTAGATTTATATTTTGTGAATTACAACATTGCTAGAAATGGAATTGATAGAATATTTGAATATTTTAGAATTTCAGCATTAACTACTTGGAGCTATCAGCTTCTCCATCATGGCCAGAGGTTGCCAGCTAACACAAGCTTTTATATAGTCCTGCAGAAAGCAGATTTAAGTGTGAGTGATTAACATTGTCTGCTAGAACCTTTAAGAGCATCAAGGTTTTGAACCCCAGGTCTTGAGAAGTGAATATGATTCTTACTGGAGGCACTCTACAGATGCTAGTGTTGGGTGCTGTTGAGTTAATTTTCTACCTATATTGATCCCTGTGACAGACTAGAACCACCCAAAGGTTGTCTAGGTTGTAATTTTTATGGAAGCAGGTCTTTCTCCAGTGAAGCAAGTGAGTGGATTCAAACTCCCAACCTTTTGATTATAGTTGGAAGGGCTCCAGTACTCTAGGGAGACGAGGAAGAAAAAGACATAGACAAACTCTCTGTTCTACTTACGCATATATTCATAGGTTATCTAAATTCATCTTCTTTTTAATTTATTATTGATTTCAATGAAAATTTACAGAAACTTTGGATTTCCATTCATTCATTGTTGCACTTTTCTCCCTTCCCAACCCTCCACCACCTAGTACACTACCCTCTTGGAAAAGTAAAAGGAAAATTCTTTCATTGTTTTGCAAACCCTCCCCCAGGTCCACTCCACCATGTAGCCTTTGCTCTAGACTCCTGTCATGACAAAAATACCTAATCACATATCCCTTAAACAGTTTTCTCCCTTATCTGTTTCAATGCAGTATACATTATTGAACTCATTTTTCTCAGTCTCCCCCCAACCCTGAGGTCAGTCCTGTTTTACAACAGTGGCACCATGCAGTAAATTATGATCTTTGTGCTCTGATAAATTTTAACATTTCCCTGCTGGAGTTAGAATTGTACCTCTATAGATAAACTATTTAGTCTGAGTCGAGGTAATTAGTAACCTTTGTAAAGAATTCCCAGCTCAAAGAAGAACGTGGGGGGACAAGAGGTAAAAAGAAGCCTTAAGAGGAAAACAGTGAGAAACCCTGGTGTCACAGTAGTTAGACATTCGGCTGCTAACCGAAAGGTTCATGGTTCTAAACCACCAGCTGCTCTGGAGGAGAATGTAGCAGATTGCTTCCATAAAGGTTACAGCTTTGGAAACCAAATTACAGGGCTTTGCACATATCATTATGATACTTGGGGTTTTGTAGTGATGGAGAAATAGTGTATATATTTTGAAAGATTTGTGTTATACTAGGATACTATGCAGGCAACCAAGTAGATATTGACCTAAAATCTCAGCAGTACAATGGTCACAAGTTGAAAGACAATGCAAACTTTGATCCCCTTTAAAGTCTTTTGTTTCAAGAGAACACTGTTGAATAGAAAACTGCATGATAACGAAAACAACTCATTGCTGTCAAGTAGGAACTGACTCGTAGCTGACCCCCCAGCAAGTTTTCTGAGACTATGGATAACACCTGTTGCAATGACCCATCTTTCTTCCTTTGAGCATCTGGCAGATTTGAACTGCCAGCCTTTGGGTTGGCAGCACAACTCCCTACCCCTAGGCCACCAGAACTGTCTTAAAAACAATGTAGCTCCTTCAAATAACCTGTAATTAAATTACTGTGAGAATCAAAGCATCAACCTTTATTAGAAAGGTTTTCTAACACAAGACTTCAGTCTTTTATGAGAAATAATTTGATACATTAAAAAATATTTGAGTCTTGTGTTCAGGTAAAATGTAAATTCCAACTCCTTTTTACCTCTTCCCCTCAGAATTCTTGGTGAATCCTCAAGGGAGGAAATCTCACTTTTTGAAGTCCTCAGGGGTGCCAAATGTGACTCTTGATTAACTGCTCCATCTACCAGTGTTCAGAAGTATCTAAGATTCAAGGCGTTAGACACTGATTTCAATGTTCACTTTAGAGACCTGGATTAATGAGATCTCTGTTCAAAGTGTTATATGAATCATTAAATTTGTTTTCTGTGGCCATTAAATAGCCTGTGATTCTTTAAGGTTTATAACTCAAACAGACTGATTCCAGGTGTCATTTTTCTGGGCTTTTAAAAATATATTTTACATCAAGACAGTTTCATTGTGTTTTGGTTAAAATTTTAGTTGCAGAATGGTAACAAAGAAAAGCACCTTTATTAATCTGCCATCTTTAACATGTCTGTGGAAGCTGTTGGCCTTGAAGTCTGAGCAGTTTGAAATGTAAATGTTGTGGAATGAACTAGGAATGTGACAGGTCAAATTCTTTGCGTTTTATGACTGTGAAAGTTCCATGAGGAAAGAGAAGGAGTTGAACAGAAGCACTTCCTGTTTGTGAGGTGGAATTCTTACAGGAATCGTTTTGAAGTATTTCTGTAAATAATAATCAAATGTGGCATGTTTGGAACTTAATGCTCCGCTAACTTCTGACCTGTGTCTTGATAACAACTGAGATGTAAGAGCCTTGAAAGCTCTTGTTTCCTTTTGTCCACTGGAACTTTTCTGCTAAGAGATGGAGAAAGAATGCCATAGTGTGTATGTCACTTGCAAATTCTACCTGATGAAAAAGCTACATAATAGTCAGTGACTCTGTTTTGTCCGTATTTAAATACTTAACCTTTCAGAGGCTGGAGAGCGAGAGAATGGTGAACAATCTCCTCCCAGATGATTTACAACCTTTGAACACCTACCTTCTGGAGGGTCAGCTATGAGTCAGTTCTGACTCGACAGCATATAACAACTACTTAAAGCGTATAATTATTACTTTCACAAAATAGAACTCACGAGGATTTCTAACTTTAACTAGTTTTTGTTTCTTGAAGTGCTTGAAATATTTTTGGTTAGAAAGAAATGTTCATTTGAGAAAATGTCATTTCTTTTAAGGAGCTCAAAAGGCAGAAATAACAAAAATGACTTAAGTATAAATTTCTTTGAAAAATAGCTGAGTGTTCTTTGTACCTCATACCAATGAGAGGACTTAAATTCAAAAGTGTAGAAACCAATGACTCACTCAATTATTTGTCTGTCGGTGTATCCATCCATCCACTTACCTCCCCACCCATCTATCTGTGTAATTAATTACTTATACACTTACCCTGTGTTTTAGCTCTAGTCTTGATGCCTTGGATGCTGACAGTGAAGGTGAAGGACACTCTGAGCGATCCCATATGTGTTATACTCCAATTTCCCAGAATGCCTCAAGAACTGGGATTCCTAGTGGCGACGAATTAGATTCTTTTGAGACCAACATTGAACCAGATTTTAATATCTCCAGGGCTGAATCACTCTCTTTCTCAAGTAATCTTCAGCCAAAGGTATTCTTATGGGTATTCCTTTGTTTATTTAAGTGTGGAATATATGTTGTTTAAATTTATTAATCGACATCTGAAAGACAAATTCTGTTCCTTCGTGTGATAATGTAATCTAAAGATCTGTAAGAAGTTTTACATACTTTAGACATATTGTCAGGAGGCACCGGCCCTTAAAAAAAAAAAAAAAGACATCATCATAAGAAAGGTCGCGGGTCAGAGAAAAAAGAGGCCCTCAATGAAATAGATTGACACAGTGACTACCACACTGGAGTTGAGCATGGTGGAAATCATGACAATGATGAAGGGTAGCCTAAGATTTTGATCTGTTGCTCACAGGGTTACTTTGAATCATATGAGAGGTCAAGTCTTTTTTTAAGTTTTCCTTTTTCTAGAACTTGCTCATAAATCCTGATTTGTATGTTCTCTAACTCTTCACAAGTTCATACAATGTTTCACATTCTTGGAAATCTTTTATGATTTCATACCATAGTCTTTTCCATTATCCCAAAGGAGGAAAACTGGTAGTATTAAATGGATGCTAGTTGTCAGACTTTCTTTCCTCACATACATTTCCACATGTATGACATTAGTGAGTGCACTGTGCTAGTTGCACGGAGGCAGTACTTGTTACCTTTCTTGATTGTGTGACCTAACTTGGAGCATCATACATTTTGTCAACTTTTCCCTAAAAGTCAGGCTTTTCTCTTACTTGCCAATTCATATTGGAATATATAATGTTATGATTGTTTCTTAAAATAACTTTACTGCTCTAATATTTTTGAACAACCTGTTTGGTTTTTTAATGTAAGTCTTCTTCCTATTTTATTTCTATTATTGTTCATTTGTTTTCTTGTAACATGAGCGTACTACTACAAAACAATACATCCCACAACTCTTCTTACGATGAACACACAGTTATTATAATAATGCTTTCTTTTTGGACCATGTCCTAAAATATACAAAACATGTTTTAAGGGTATATATAATGTATAATTTTCTCATAACTCTTTTGAACATAAGTAGTGCTTTTATTTATTTATCTATTTATTTATTTTTCTATCTATTTAAAATTACTTTTAAAGTTGTGTACAAATATTAGTTGTCTCTTCAGGTTGTCTGTGCTTATTTATAGATGACATAAAACAAAAAACAACCTTTAAGTAATAATTCTTCTGTCAAGTTCCTCATTTCTGAAGCAAGTAGAACTATTATTATCCTTTAAACAAAGTCATGTGATATTTTTGAGAAAAAGGACATGGGTGTGGTTGTTAATGTGGATATTTTAAAATTTTCCAGCTTGAATATAATTATGAAAAGCTCATTATTACTTGGAGTGTATTTGGTTACTCTTTGCATAACAGCCCCATGTTACTCATTTTTAAGAAAAATTGTTGTTACTGTGCACCACAGAGTCTTAACTGACTCATAGCTGACCCTCTGGTGAGTATCGGAGTCAGTTAATCACATTGGAGGAGATTGCCAACACTTCTCCCATGGAGCAGCTAGTGGATTTGAGCTGTGTACCTTTGGGACTGCAGTTCAGGTTCTTGTTACTAGGCCACTAAACTCCCTAAGAATTATTTTTGTTGTTGATAATGATTGCTGTCGAGTCGAGCACAACTCATAGCGGCCCTATGAACAAAAGGACTGAAGCCTTCCTTTATCTGTCATCTTTTCTCCAAGTTCAGCATTTCCAGAGGCATGTAGTTTAGGAAGTGGATGCCACTCCTACTTCCAAACCTAAATCAATCTGAGAGTTCCACCAAACACTGTCCATGAGGGATAGCCATGATGGTGTTTACACATCTGTGGCACAGTTGTTCCATTATGGCATTTGAAACCCCAATGGCACAAGATTCAGTAAATAGATTACCTCAGCACAGAAAATTGACCCAAGTGCTGTATGACTTAGAAGAATATTCCTCCAAAATATAGTGACAAGGGATTAAAATATAATCCCTCAGTCCCAACTTTTAAATATAAGGGTCTTCCGGGAGGTCTTGTTGACTCTAAATAAGAGTCTGAAATAAAAACCAACCACACAATCCACACAGATCCTCAACCAAAACAAGAACACCATCTTACAGAATCCAGCTGCTTCATCCAACTCCAAAATGGAGACAATAACCTGGTGTTATATGTTGTTGTTGCTAAGTATCATCAAGTAGCAACCCTATAAACAAGCCTGTCTTAATCTGTTAGCTCTACCAAACATTGTCAACCATGTGTAACCATTATGGCATTTGATGCATCATTAGCATGCTATTTAGTGTCACAGCAATCCCAAGTTACCTCAGTACAGCAAAATGACAGAACAGTACTGTACTACATAGGAAAATGTTCATTTCAAACACAAAACTTGGCCAGAGGGCCTGCAGCCCTCGGGCCTGAATGAATTTTAGTAAAACCCCAGCCAGCACACCAATCTGTCATTGGCTCCAACAAGAGGCTTCTTGCCCACTCTCTCACCAAACAACTGGGCCACAGCCAACCTCAATCCAGCACCAAGAAGAATTAATCTCATGAAATATACCCTGCCTCATTTCCATAAGTACCTAATGTAACTTTTTGTAAAGGGATCTAGAAAATTTCCCAAGTGCCCTTATTATGAAAAAATTATTAATGTATGAAACTCCAGTATAGAGATAGCTAACTAAGGCCCCTGGTGCCCATGCCACTGTTGGCACCATAAGACAGATGGAGCTGGCCTCTCTGACATGGATTCCAGGCTCCTGGGGCTGGGGCTGGAGAGAGACAGATAGGAGCTGGGGAATGTGATTCTGACAAGACAGTAGGGAGCCACTGCTCTGCACCCTTTGCTGCATAGTGCGTTTCCTGCTTTCTACTTTCCTCCAAGCTCTTTAACTAAATGTATGAACTTAGGTCAACTGTCCATTTTCACTTAGTGGAAACTAGAACCCTCACATAGTGGTTCAAAATTTTAGTAACAGATTTTTACATTATTTCTTTTTAGCACTAACCTTAAATGTTACCTTGAAAACATGCATTTTATCATTCCTAAAGTTTCTAGGCATCTTAGGGATGTGAGTTGGGTACCATGAATGATCTTAAGGAGCTGTATTGCATATAAGTTTTACATTTCCTAGAACACATAAGTCAGTGAGACTGGCTCAGGTTAGGGCAGGCTTGAGAGCTGTTGTACTTAGGGTCTGTATGAGCTGCACATGACTCGATGGCACATAACAACAACAACAACAACAACAACAACAAATCCCAACCTTCTCATTTTACTCTTTCCATGCGTAATAATCTTACTCATGTGAATTATTTTGGTAGTGTGTGTGTAGATATAATGGTATTTAACATAGAAGGATTAATGAGAACCCATGTAGTGTAGCCGCAGTGACCATGCTTGTCTGATGGCTTGAATCCACCAGCGGCTCAGCAGTCCCCTCCTGTTATGAGTTAGAGCCATGGAAGCCCAACAGAGAGCTGCAATGGGTCAAACTCCAGTCAATGGAAATGAATACCAAGATAATCTAAATAATATGCAAACAGGAAAATAGAAACAAAAAGAAAAGTCATTTAAAAGAAATAATAAGTCATCAGAGACTAGAAATATTTGTATATTGACTGGATGTGTCCTTCTCAGGAGATTACAGCTATCAGTATCCATTTGAATAGCTGTTTAGAGGTTTAGAAAAATTTTGATTATTGCAAATGGCTGGTCCTCTAAGTTCTAATAATCTTAAGTATAAAAATAACAGTTAATAAAAGAATTTTGTTTGAATGTTATTTATTTATTTATTATAATGTTATTTATTTAATTACCCTTGAACAACTTGGGGGTTAGGAGGACCAACCACATGTACATTTGGAAATCTGTGCCTAGTTTTCAATTATGCCTTGAACAACAGGGGTTTTAATTTTGAAGGTCCACTCACAGTGGGTTTTCTACCTGTTGCTAGTGTGGTGCACTTAGGTGTTTCTAAGTATCCCCTTAAAACACTCTGTGGCACTGAGCATCTCCACATGAACAGTGCAGGGTCAACTGTACAGTATTCATAAACAACACCAAAATAACTGGTTGCTCAAGTTGGGGGGGAAATCTGCCAAACTCTCTGTTGAATGTAGGAGAAAAAGTCCATTTGACCAGCGTTTCACTTTTATTCAACTTGGTTGAGATGTCTCAATTGCATTTGAAGGAATACATTAAACTAATCCCAAGGATAAAATATTAAAAAAAACTAATCCCAAGAGCTCAGTTTTACTAGCATTAAAGCATCAAAAAGAAAATAATATTTTAAGTGTTGTGAGAGACAATGGAAAACAAATTATTTCATAAAATTATATCAGAAATTTTCAGTTTCATCTTTTCCGATAGACACTGACTTAGTGACAATATGGTTCATGTTTTGTGTAGAGTTAGTGCTGTTTTTAACCTCATTGTGGTCTCTTTTAGGAGTCTTTGATTTCTGGAGTCCGCTCTCGTTCTTACTCCTGCTCATCACCTAAGATTTCCTTAGGAAAGTCTCGGTTGGTGCGTGATTTCACAGTATGCAATTCAAGTGAAGGTATGCAGTCTTCACCATTTGGCTTTGAAAGCATTCTATTTTAGAGAGGATATTCAGTTAATGAAAGTAAATAATATACCTAAGGGCATTTGGTCAGAAATCTCGAAATATATTTTTCCAAGTTTGACAAAACATTTGTGTCATTGAATCTTAGTGAGATATTTGCCTATCTCTTTATTCCTTTGTTCTTTGAATAAAATACCAAACTAAAATTGGTTCTAGATTTATTATCATATGATCTGAAGAGGATTTTATTTAAGTATATTGTAAAACATTACTTTTATATTCAAATTGCCTGAATGATCTAACTCCTCAGGGGTCAAAACACTACAAAATATATTTTTCCTTACTTTATCATTTTCTTTTTTAAAAGCAAATAACTTGAGAGAATTGGAATAACAGGAGCAAACAGTATTTGAAACATAACTATCCATTTTTTTATGTCAGTGTAAGCAGAGATATTCCTTTCTTGCAACAAACTTCAGTTTAACTATAGTATTTGCACACAAATCATCATTGTATAATTTAATGAAATTTCATATGTTAATTCAGATGAAAAAATAGTTATGAGTAACTCAAGAAGTTCACATATATGTCTTCCCAATTATTATCTCTGTTTCCAACTTTATTTTGGAATGTAGTTGTCATATTTTCTGTAAAAAAATATTGTAATATACTATACCATGATATGACAATTACATTTAAAGGCATATTTGAATTTATCTTTCCTAATCTTTAATAATGGTATTGTACAAAAATTACTTCTCAGTATTTTAAATACTGTCTTTCTTGATTATATCCATAAGAGTCTTGAAAGATTAAAAAAGCAGGAAATGAGCTAAAATACTTAGATTGCATTATGAAAGAGTTAAGCTAGGCTTTTTTTTTAACTCCTCCTTTCCCTAATTATCTTGCTTTTATTATTTTTCTATTTGTTCCCAACTATGTGAATCTGAATAGTAAAACTAAAATCTTTGTGCATGAACTACTATACTACTTTAAATGGATAGATGTTCACTAATGTTTGTTGAATGAATTATACTAGACAAAATGCATGAAACACAAAACAAGAGCCAAGTGTGGGGATTTACTTCCTCTTCTTTCTGGGAAATAATTCTGGATGACGAGAGGTCAAGCCTGATAGTAAACCTCTAAATTTTATTGTTGGACTAGGAAAATGGAGACACAATTAAGAGAAAATAAGGAAGGATACCATTCTCTTGAGAGGACAGGAAAAGAAAATAGTCTGACTTGACCCAGGACTCTTTCTATATCCCAGATCTAAATACCCCAGTCTCCCTAAGTTTAGTTGAGGTTGGAATGTCTTTGAATGACAGCTTGCCATTCTTTTAGTGAGCTGTTGTTGTGTGCCATTTAGTAGGAACCAATTCACAGCTGATCCTCCAGGAGGTTTTTGGAGGCACTAAATCACACAAAAGGAAAATGCACATCCTTTTCCCTTGGAGCAGCTAGTGGATTTGAACCATGTACCTTTGGGATTACAGTGCAGTTTCTTACCACTAGGCCATCTGTTACACTGTAATAGTTGGAAAACACTTGGAGATCCTTTGTGCATTGAAAAAATGATAGCCTTGCCTTCATGTCTGTGATATTCCTGACTTGTCAGAGTGTGGAAAGATTGAAGAGATGATTAAGAGGGAGTTGATTGTAAGAACAAAAGGCTCTGGCTTAGATGTTCTTTAGTGAGTAAGAGTAGGTATCTTTGCCTTATGTACAATTTGTAAAACTTTGCTTTGAAATTAGAAAGAATTTGAAAGAATTAGAAAGAAGTTGACATCAATAACTTTGGTTTTTCTGTGAATAAAATCATGTGTTTAAGTAGTATATTTAACATTTCAGCAGTATATTTTAAAATAGTCTATCTAAATAAAGTTTTATAATATAAAGAAGGTAAAGATTATAAACAGGTAATTTTATTGAAGCTAAAAATGAAATGTATAAAGATACTCATATTTCAGTGGATAGTTGTGTTAGATTGTGTCAGGAATGATAACTGTTAAAGTTAGTAAAAACACCATAGACTATGTAGAATAAATTAATTTCCACTGAAGAAATCATTATTATTTTTTTACTATATTTATGTGGTTACAACACAGTCATGGTGACATTATTAGCTTTTTTGTGCACGTGAAGTCACAACTGAAAAGAACCTGACTTGATCATGTACACTTTAGTCCTCAAAGTGATATCTTTGCTCTTTAACACTTTAAAGAGATCCTTTACAGTAGTTTTTCTCAGTGTTATATGTACTGAAAATTTAAAAAAAAGTTTCTGAAATAAATTTAATAGAGAGAATTTTTACTATTATTGAAAATGTATGAAGATTTATGCAGCACAAATTTCAATTTAATTCTGAGTAATCTTTGCAGTTACTGAGTAATCTATTTGAGTAAGCTATGCATCCTACAAGAGATGGGTTGACACAGTGACTGGAGTCATGGGGGTAGGTGTGTCAGAGGTGGTGAGATTGGCTTGGGATAGGACAGGGTTCAGAGCTATTGTGTACAGGGTTGCTATGAGTTACAGGTGACTTGACAGCACGTAACGTTGATTGCAGCAATCTATGCAAACTCAGCATGGAAACATTAGCAATATCATTGAACTAGTCAAGTCACATCTCATTTTGTCTGCTCAGCATATTGTTGTTGTTAAGTACCATTGAGTTGTGATCTGAACACTTGCATAACTTTCATCATTTCTCCAAGTTCGTAGAGTTTCTGGAGGCAAGCAGTTTTGGAAGCAAGTTATTTCAGAAGTGGATGCCACTCCTGTCCTTTTTCCAAGCGTGTTTTAATAGGGGAGCTCCACCAAACACTGTCCACCATTGGTAACCATTATCATGTTTGATACATAAGTGTCACAGTGTTTAGCATCACAGCAACCATGAGATTGTATAAACACAATGGAAAGATACAATTCCAACACCAGCCTTTTCTGATCTTTAAGCCAGATAGTACTCCTGTGTCCTTTAAGAAACAAATGTCTATAGATCTATATTTAAGTTGCAAATGGGCATACTTAAATGTTCTGTGATTCCTGTTCTTTGTAACGTTATGTATAATTTGCCATGATCCACATAGTAAAATGCCTTTGTGCAGTCAATAAATCACAGGGAAACATCTTTCTTATATTCTCTGGTTTCAGCTAAGATCTCTCTGACATCATTTACGGCATTCCTTGTTCTACACCCTCTTCTGAATCTTGCTTGAGTATTTGGTATTCCACTGATAATGTATTACCATGAATGTTTTCTGTGATATTAATATTGTTGTTGTGCTGTTATATGCATTGAGTCATTTATGGCTCACAGCGACCCTATGTACAATAGCCCTGAAACCTGCTCTATCCTGTGCCAACTGCACTGTCTCTGACACACCCACCCATAATACCCCAGTCACTGAATCAATCCATCTCATCAATGGTCTTCCTCTCTCTGTTCCTTTATCATTCCAAGCATGATGTCCCTCTCCAAGAAATGATCCTTTCTTGCAACATGTCCAAAGTATATCATATGAAGTCTCAGAATCCTTGCCTCCAAGGAGTAGCCTGGTTTCACCTTTGCTGGGACAAACCCATCTGTTGTCCTGACAGTCCATGGTATAGTCAACACTTTTCTCCAGGATTACAGTTCAAAGACATCAATTATTTTCTATTATCTCTAGACATTGTCTGGCTCTCTGACACATAGGAAGCAGTTGCAAAGGCTATGGCCTGGATCAGGCACACCTTAGTCTCCAGCCCCAGCTCTAGTCATTGTTCTTCAGTACTCTGGAGAGGTCCCTGACATCCACCTTTTTTTTAATATTATTTATTTATTTGTTTTTTTACAGAGGTTTTGGATTTCCATTCATTCATTGCCGCAATTTTCTCCCTTCCCACCCCTCCCCACTAGCTCGCTTCCCCCTCCAAAGAGAGAAAAAAGAAAAAAAATTCCTTCATTAGTATACAATTCCCACGTCCCTTCCCCCCTACCCCCCACCCCGAGTACACTTCTCTATGCAACTTTAATTCTGGATTCCTGTGCTAACCTTAATACTTAATCATATATCACTTCTAATCTGTTCTTTCCCTCATCTGTTTCAATACAATATACATAATTTATCCAGTTTTTTCTGTCATACCC
>NW_006399994.1:2527982-2529221 GCF_000299155.1 Elephantulus edwardii
ATCAGTTGACCATAGGTAGATGACATCCACCTTTTACAATGCAATTCATCTTTTAATTTTCTGGCTGCTGGTACCAAGAGTGTTGATTGTGGAGCCAAGCAACCTAAAGCTGTTAATAATTTCAATATCTTCACCAGCTATCATGATGCTGTCAATTGGCCCAGTGGTGAAAATCTTTGTTTTCTTGATATTGAGCTTCAAACCATATTGAAGACTGCAGTCCTTAACCTTCTGCAGCAAGCATTTCAGGTCCTCCTCAGTTTCAGCAAGCAGGGTTGTATCATCTGAGTATACATTTTATTGGGTCAAGTTTCTTTGGAATGAGGATAAATATGGATCTCTTCTATTATTTCAAGAAGTGACTGTCTTCTAAATTTTGTGGCATAGAGGATGGAGCACTTTCAGGGTTGCATCTGTTTGTTGAAGCATCTCAGGAGATTTTTCAATCAATTCTTTGAGCCTCGTTTCCTCCCCAGTACCATCAGTGCAGCTTGGACATTTTCTTTTAGTACTGTCAGTTCTTGATCATATGCTACCTTCTGAAACTGGCTGAACATTAACCAATTCTTTTTGACATTATTTGTATTCTTTCCCATGTTCTTTTGATTCTCCCTGCTTTATTCAGTATCTTGCACTTGGAGTCCTTATTATTGTACCTCAGGGTTTGAATTTTTCTTTTGTTCTTTCAGTGATAAATATCTAGCATATTCTTTCTTTGTGGCTTTCTGACTCTAGGTCTTTGCACATTTCATGATAATATTTTACTTTTCTTTCCTGAGCTCAACTTTGAAATCTTCTATTCATCTCTTTTACTTCATAATTTCTTCCTATTCCTGCAGCAACTCTATGTTCAAGGACAAGTTTCAGAGTCTCGAATGACTTCTGTTTCTGTCTTTTCTTCTTCTTCATGTGTGATATCCTTGATGTAATCATACAACATAATACTTGTGCATAAAGCAAAAACCAGTTCTTTAATGGTACAGCTTATATGGAGATGAAGAAAAAGGTATTGCCAATATTGAAATGATAATCACAACCTCACAAAGAATATGTTTTTTTTAAAAAAAGCACAAAGCATTGTACAGTCAAGATTTGTTGTTGTTGTTGTTGTTGTTATGTGCCGTCGAGTCTTTCCGACTCATAGTGACCCTATGCACAACAGCCCTAAACCCTGCTCTATCCTGCGCCAACCGCACTGCCTCTGACACACCCATCCCGATTACCCCAGTCACTGAATCA
>NW_006399994.1:2531686-2586371 GCF_000299155.1 Elephantulus edwardii
TGGCAGATACAGAGGAATTTAAAGAAATAACATATGAGCAAGAGCCTATGGTGATGAAGGAAGAAGTTCAAGCTGCTTTGAAGGAAATAGCAAAAAATAGGGCCCCAGGAATAGATGGTATACAGTTAAGATTTAGAAAAGTAAATAAAGAATTGTTTATATGCCTTATTAAAGGAGGAAAAGAAGAATGAAGAAGAGCTACTAGAGAGATGGCGGAGGGAGGCTGGTACAATTGGAGGGACATCTAACCAGTTAGGGGAAAAGCACTTTTCAAACACAGTTTTGAAAGTTATTGTAAATCTAATTAGACTTTTCTAAGTTGCCTAAGTTGGATTCTATTCATAGTTTGGTTATCTTGACCACATGGCTTATTCTGTTAGTATCTCATCCTTTTAAAAATACAGATGATGATTGCTGTTTACTACATCATCTGTAACACCTTCAATAATGGCTATAAGATAAAGCTTTCAACTTCATCAGAGTAGTGCTTTCTGTTAGGTACAAGACAGTATTGTTGTTGTTAAGTGTCATCGAGTTGTAGATGACTCCTAGCAACTCTATGCGCAAAAGACCTGCACACTTGTATAATTTTAATCGTCTCTCCAAGTTCATAGAGTTTCTGGAGGCAAGCTATTTTGGAAGTGTATGCCACTCCTGCTTTCAAGCTTGTTTTAATTGGGGAGCTCCACCAAACACTGTCCATCATGGGTAACCTTTATGGCATTTGACACATCAGTGTCACAGTGTTTAGCATCACAGCAACTAGGAGTTACCTCTGTACAGCAAATAGACAGACCAGTGCTATACAACCTAGAAGAATGTTTGACCAAAACCAATTAAAACCAGGCCTGAGGGCCACAGATTACAATCACCCACCTTTGGCCTGGTAGCAGAACTTTCGATCCACGAGGACAATAGAGCTCTCTATTAGTTTCAAGATTAATATATATTTAGGGAGATATTTATTTGGGTTTCTTTCTTATATATTTGACTCATCTGTCTTTGCAAGCTGATGCTGCCTTTCTTCTTCTGGATAGGGATGGTTAGGAATTTGTCCCTGTTCTGTAGATGGTGTGGTCTTCCACAGTGTCTGTTTCCTCCTTTAGTTTTTCTGTCTAAGTCAGTATCTCTACTCCATCCCTATAGTAAGTACTTTAGTTGCAGGAACAAGATGATGCTAAGGTGCTTGTATGAGCTCATCTCTCCAGGCTGCCACACCTTTAGCATGGGAGAGGCAACTCTTTTCTCTCCCTTGAGCCGCAAAGCTCACCTCTGAACTGGCTGCTGCTAGGGCATTATAGAGGCTTCACAGCTATATTAAGACCAACTCTTCATTCTACCAGCCTGCAAGATGTTTTCCTTTAGCTTCATGAAAAGCAACTAAGATATGTATTGATTCTTTGTGTTAGAGAATTAGCATTATGAATAAAGAATCAAGCTGGAGTGAGAAATTACACACACACACACACACACACACACACACACAGAGAGAGAGATAGAACTAATTTCCTCTCCTCTGAACATGTGTGCTTCCCCTTGCTGATACTAACCAGTTCATGGGATCTTTGAGCTACGATGCTTTGATCTGCCCACTTACAGCTTCAAGCTATACAAAGTGATCAAGATACCCAGAACAATACCCTGTTCACATTAAATTCTTTCCTTCTCATTATCTAATGAATGATGTGTAGTGTGTATAATGATAAAATGTGATGTAGTCTGTGCATTTCATGTCTTAGTTTTGATTTTATTGTTCTGTGTCTTATAGAGCAAAGAGCTTACAGCTTACCAGAGCCACCAGGAGAAAAAAGGTATTTTCCTTGTTTTCAATTTCCAGAGGGACTACTTGACCATTTGCACATTGCCTTGGAGGGAAAATGGGCACATCCTTTTTTGATACCTGTGTCACTAATTTGAGACGTTTACATGTAACTTACCCAGAACTCTTGGTGCTCTCTGACATCCCTGTCCAGTGGCTTGACAAGTATTCTCCTTTCAGCTCTTGGGTTTGGAGGCTTGGGAACTAGGGAGTGGGAATGGAACCATTCGATTGTGGGCCATTTGCAAAGTTAAGCACCTACACATTTGTAAGGCTAATGGGGAACAGTGTGAGATCCACTGACCATTGAAAGGAATAAGTTCTCCTTGTAGGCCTTTCTGCTATAACAAGACAACTTACTGTAGTAACAGGCTCCCCAGTTGTCAGTTACAGAAAATACATGAATATCCCTGCTGTGTCTCTTTGTAGATAGATCTTACTTAGCAGTACCAGGTTTTGAAACAGAAAATAGACAATGCAAAAAATACTTTAATTTTTTTTTTTTAGTTGATAGGCAGTCCTGTAACTTCAAGCCAAAGTTTCCCCTCCATCACTTAACAGACCCACCTCTTAACAGATAAAATTGTTTTTAGAGCAAGATTTGGAAAGTACACTAGACAGCAAGCATGGTTGTTGAGCTCTGTTGGTCTTTGATAACTGCTTATCCAATAGCTTCAGGGCTGCAGAAGCTGATGGAGAACATTTGAAATGGTGTATTTGGTTTTCAAAAGTAATACAGCTATATAAAAAAAACAGGAGAGTGACTTCAGATTTTAATGACAACAATGATAAAACGATAAAATATAAATATATAAAAATATACATTAAAATAAAAATTAAAAAATAAATATATACATATGGAAGGGAACTCTGCTGGTCTTCTGGTAAGAAGCTGTGCTGCAATCCCAAATGTGCATGGTTCAAATCTACCAGCTGCTCCATGGGAGAAGGATGGTCCATCTCCTCTCATGCAATTTACTGCCTCTGAAAACCTGCTGGAGGGTCAGCTCTGAGTTAGTTCTAAGACTTGAAGGGACTAAACAAGAACATATTTAGATAATTTTGTTTTAAATCTTGGGATAAAGTTATCAATAAGAAAAAAGATCTCCTCTTTTAAGGGAGTAAAGGAATTAGGAAAGATCCAGTGGAGATCTGAAAAGACTGGATAATGATGGGCTAAGATCAATAGTGATTAATTTTATAAAACCCAATGTATGCGAATGACCATATGAAACACATGTAAATGAAGTGATGTGTGAAACACAATGCATATGAATTTTGTATGCAAACAAATATAAAATGAAAAAAATCCCCTCCTTTTGTTAACTTTTGTCTTTATTGAGACAGGATAAGAACTTTCTTAAGCCCAGTATGTGGTGGTCACTGTCAAGCCTAAGATGTGGTAGTCAGCCTACCACAGTGGGCTCCAGCATGTCACGATGATGAGGATGGCACAGGATAGGGCAAGGTTCAAATCTGCTCTTCCTAGGGTCGCTGTGAGACTTAGTCGATTTGACATCACCTAACACCAAGAACAGGAACTTTCTAATAATGCAAATAGAGGAAGACTAAGAATGCCCTTTAAGGATAAGATAACAGTGGAGATCATGTCATGATTATGTGATGATGATGATTGCAAAAGCAGAAACAAATGACGTTAAATGAAGTTTTTTTTTATTTGCCTCATACTGCTTTAAGCATTTTACATTTATTTTCTCATTCAAGATACTTACTTCCTCATTCTGGAATTTTATAATCATCTAGATCATAATTTTGATTTGCCATCTTCTCCCCACTAGCTTTCTGAAAATTGGACAGTAGACTGATTGTAAAGACTTTGAAAACTATAGCTATTTATTGTATTTTTGTTATATATTGTTGTTGTGTACCACTTTGTTATATATTGTTGCTATGAAGCTGTCTCATAGCTGACCCTCCAGTGGGTTTTCAGAGACAGTAAATTACACAGGAGGAGATGGCCCATCTTCCTCGAAAGGCAGAGCAGCTGATGGATTCAAACCATGTTCCTTTGGCTTAGCAGTAAAATTGCTTACCACTCAGCCACCAGGGATCCCTATTATATTTTAGGAGAAGCATTTAAGACTTGAAGAGCTATTTTATTACCCTATAACATGCTTTGATATGTGTGGGACCTGTGGGAAGCACCCCTTTATCTCTTTATCCTCATTCTTTATTATTCTGCTTTTGTCCCTCCCCCTCCTATCTGTAATCTTTCTTGGCCTACATCTGATAAGCCAATCCTACTTTCTCAGTTAATATTCATTGCTGTTTGTGGTAAAGTATATTTTACATTTTGCCTACTCTGTACAATAGGGAGCTCTGGTGACCTTGTGTTAAGGAGCCACACTGCCAGGCCAAAGGCATGTGGTTTAAATCCACCAGCTTCTTTGCAAGAGAAAGATGGGTGCCCTTCTCCCTTGTAGTTTATAGCTCTCAAAACCCACTGGAGGGTTAAGTATGAATCTATTCCAACCTAGTGATACATAATAATAGTACAACTCTATACCTGAATCTCCTTATATATGACAGTAAGATCTTCTACTGTCCCTATTACTTCATTTTAGCATGCTTCAGATAATGACTAGGTTTTATACGGCCTGACTTATTTGGAATTTTGTTATTTACATGCGTTAGTTAATTTCTGTAAAAGGTTGTACGGAGGTGAAAAGGGAACCCTCTCCAGGTTTGTGGGCTGATTTCCACAGAGATTATATTGACTTAATTTCTCAAAGATTATATTTCATGACTCAATTATGCTATTATTATCTTCTATCCTAAATCTCTCCCATTCATTACCTTCTGTATTTTTAAAGACTTGAGCATCTAAGTATTAAAAGAAGTTTCCTTCTGTTATAATTTTCAGTTTGAATAGTGGAAACTTCTATGAAACTCTTTTAACCATGGATATTTTTAAAAAAGAAGATGATAAAAATGTAGTAAATCTAAGTATTAAGACATTGAGGAACAACATTCCTAATGCATTTTAAATATTTGTGTGCATTTTGAAAAGGTAACACCAAAAGGCTTTTTGAGTAATTTGGCTTAGAAAACTTTTTCATGTGTGCTTTCCATTGACCATAAAACTGATAATGGAGATTAGAATTCTTGTTGTAGGATACTTGAAAGAGATTAAATTATTTTTCTTGACTTTTATAAATTATAAAATTACTTAAATTCTAATATGAAATTAATTGAGCATTTTTTCTTGATAAGCATTGTTTGAAGTACCTAAGTATTGCATAGGTATATACAACATGGTTAAATTAGATTTGCAATATGGAATCCACTCACCTTCTGCCTTAATCCCATGATATTCCTATTCTACCAAGTTGTGTCATTTTAGTTTTAAAAAGTTAATTTCCAATGTTTTTATCTTTACTTCATCATTTCTCAAGTCTTACCAACTTTTGAGTTTAAATATCAAGTGTTATTATTTTATGTTGTTTTTTTCAAAAACCTCAAGGGTAAATGGTAAATTATTAGTGTGCAGAAATATATATAATAATTTGCAGTATATAGACTATTTTCTTGATAGAGTCTCCTATAGTGTTGGGAGTTGTGTAAACAAGAATAAATTTGCTTTCTTTTTTTTTTTTTAGTTTACTTGTGGTCATGATGGGAAAGAGAAGAGGGAATATCTTGATATAAAATCTGAGTTGACCTTAAGCCAAACAAACCACGATGACAAAGCTTCATTGCCATCCACTAGCTTCTGTCCCATAGGCTTCCCAAGTCTGTCATCATTATGGAAGTAGACTTCCACATGTTTCTTCTACAGAGAGGCTGGTGGATTTGTACCACCAACCTTTTGATTAGCAATCCTGAGCCTAATCATAGCATCACTAGAATTCCTTGTGTTGACCTTCTAAACAAATCAAACCCAGTGCTGTGGAGTCAATCTTGACCCACAGTGATCCAGTAGGACAGGGTATGACTGCCCCATAGGTTTTCCAAAGCTGTGATGTTTCTAGGAGCAGATTCACAAGATAAGTGGAGGATTGGAACCTCCAACCTTTGGGCTTATAGTCAAATATTTAACCACTGAGCTACCAGAGCTCCTGAGCTTCACCCTTAAAATTCTTCATTCTGAGTCTTAGGTCTCCTTTCAACACTCTGACTTTCTTTGATGTTCGACAGCACTTGCTAGGGTCACAGAGGGTATTCTGAGAGGATTCATTCTTGGCTCCTAAGTATGTTTTTTGTCTGTTTCAAAAATAAGCCTGCTGGATATTAGGATAAGAGTTTGGCTGATTGTGTTGCTCAATGAACAAGATTTTTAAATCTCTAAAATTGTGGATATTTTCAGATTTGTACTAATCAATTACCTAAGGTGAGAATAGCTATGGGTGGTGATAGAAGTAAAAACAACATAAACCCACGCTTTCACGAAAGTAGATATTAGTAAGGTGATTGTAAGGGAGGGGAGCCCACAGTACAAATGACTGAAACATAATGTAAATGAAAAACTGTGTAAAACATAATGTACATGCATGAAACACAAGGTATATGAATAATAAAAATATTAATATTTTAAAACATACATAAACCCAAAACTCACTGCTGTGTGAAGTCAGTTTCAACTGATGATAAGTCTTTATTGGGTTTCAGAGGCTGTAAATCTTAATAGAATCACCTCAACTTCTTCCTGTAGAGTAACTGGTGGTTTTGAACTGCCAAACTATTGCTTAACAGCCCAACACTTAACCTACTATGGTACGAGGTCTCCTTAAAGAGACATGTTCATAACAAGACACATATTGCTATTAAGTTGCATCTGCCTCTTAACAGACCCTCCAGTGGCTTTTGGGGAGCTCTAAATCATACTGGAGGAGACTGCCCATCTTTCTTTCGATGAGTCAGTAGTGGATTTGAACTGCCAGAGAAACACCATGTTTGGATTAGAAATACAATTCCCTATAGACTAGACCACCAGAGCTCTGTCCCCCCTCCCCCAGAAAAAGATACAAGAAGCTCTGAAGTCCTTAAGTCCTTTTGTTACTCTCAACAATCCTTGGGTACATTCATTTCAGCTCATAGCCATTCTCTTTTTACTTTCTACAATGTGTTTCTAAGTAGCAAACCCAAGTTTATTCTTTCAACAGGATGCCAGTAGCAGGACCCATATTGTGCTGGTGATGCCATTAAAATGTGTATGATGCATCTCTGAAGTTGTTCATTATTCTTTCAAAACATGTTCTTAGGGGTGAATTGTAAAGTAGTTAGTGTACAGGTAAATAAATGCTTTGTTATCAGCTAAGAGCCTGTTTGATTTAATCATGCCAAAGAGCTTTACAAATCATTTACACTAAGTCCATCGTTAATCAGGTGAGAAATATTGGAGTCCTGGAAGGCTGCCATTAAATTCAATTTCAAATATTACCCAGAGATGAATGACTGTTTTAATCACAATGCTGACCAATGAGAGGTTTATAAGGGAGAAGAAATCTTGGTTATGGAATATTTGTAATAGAAAAAAACCAGCCTACACATGTCTTACCTGATTTGACATGATATCTTATCTTTAATATGTATGATTTTTAACATAGGCTTTGTCTTTCTGTTCCAACCCCTTTTCTCACCTTTCTGCAATAATTTTGGAAATAGAGAATTATCAGAGAAATTTTAGGACAAATGTAACTTTTTTTTGGTTGCTGAAATTGTTTTGTTTCTAAGGATTAGGCAAGGAGAAAATGATCAGTGTATTCATTGGTTGGTTATGTCTCTTACTTTGGATAGTATTTCTAACCTTCCGTGCCTACAACTTCTGAGACTGTTGGTAGCCTGATTGTGGGGAAAGGCTGAACCAGTCTGTATTTATAAGGAAATAAGACTGACTCAGAAGAGGGCAGGCTCAGAGCTGCTGTACATAGGGTCACTATGGGTCACAGGAGACTTGATGGCACATAACAACAACATATATGCTCAGTACCAAAAACCGGTAAAAACATGTTTCATCTGAGGTTATTTGACTTCTCTGTGTCTTGGGAAATTTTTATGACTATGGTAAACACCAAGATGAGTACTTTTAAAGTGAAATTATAAGTTGTAGGTTTTCTTTCTTTCTCTATATTTTATCATAAAAATCCAAATATCTAGAAAAGCTTGAAGAATTCTATATACATATTTCTTACCATATAGATTCTACAACTGTTAATACTGTGACATTATCCCATGTCTAGTCACCTAACCACTTCTGAATAAGATTATTTTAGTAGTCTCTATGACAGCATTAAACAACAAACAACAACATCTTTATTATTAAAGCAAATATGAAATATATTTGTTTTTATTTGTACTTTTTAAAGAGGTTTGCTAGGTCATGATAACAGATTAGGTTTTTTTGTAGGATTCAGGAAGAGGAATGGGACAAATACATCATACCTACGAAATCAGAATCTGAAAAATACAAAGTCAGCCGGACTTTCAGCTTCCTCATGAATCGGATGACTAACCCCCGGAATAAATCTAAGGTAATAGAAATGCTGCATTTATTCTCTAGAAAACAGAGATGGTCCAGCTTTTGAGCAATTACTTTAGTTTGCACTTTGCCTTTAATATTGCCCAACTATTTACACGTACGCATCATCCAGGATATTTGTAATATTCCATTTTCATGTCACTGTAGTCTTCTTATTGCAGTCCTTGTGTTATGATAGTAAACCTATGGGCTTTCAGCTTCTTCACAATTAGTTCACAGTGTATCTTTTTTCTCATTTTCACCCCATTTTGCTGCTGCTGCTGCTGCTGTATCTTCAGATGAAAAACAAGGATGCCAAAGACAAAGAGAAACTGAATCGACACCAGTTTGTCCCTGGAACCTTCTCTGGGATTTTGCCATGTTTGGTTTGTGATAAAACACTTCTGGGGAAGGAGTCATTCCAGTGTTCCAGTAAGTTCTAGTGTGCACTGTTTTTTTGAGCTTTGTCTCTGTGGACAGCAAACTCCCCGAGGCTAGGCTCTCTCTCTAACTACATTTACACCGACTGTTATGATGCCGTGTGGTTAGTTTAACAACTTACTAACTCATCACTGATAAATAAGTTCATAGATTCAGTGCTCTGTTCACACAAGTGCTGTCTTCCCTACAACTCAGAGGTAGTTACCTCATTGCCTCCACTGAGGCCTCCACTGCATTCCTGAGTGATACCTCACTCACTGAGTGGGGTTCAGAACTCACCCCTAGCTGACTCTCTGGGGGGTTTTCAGAGGCAGTTAATCACATGGGAAGAGATTATCCATCCTTCACCACATCCTCTGCCACTGAACCCTGAGCCTCTAAATTAATGGTGATGCCATCATCTCAGCGCAGTGCTCATGTGGAAAAATCTTGATGTCTTCATGCTTCTCTTCCTCTCACATCTCACATTCAATTTTTTTTGTCTTTTTAAAAAATTCATTGCTGTACATTTTCTTCCCCTTTTCCTTCCTCTCCCCTAGCCCACCCCACTATGCATCCCTTGTTCCAGATGGTTGTCATACATATAATGCCTAGTTATATATTCTTTTCAGTCAGTTCTTCCCCTCACCTGTTCCAGTGCAGTGTTTGTTATCTATCCATTCTCTTCCCATTTTCTCCCCACCCCTCCCCACCCCTCATCTGTATTACAATAGTGATATTATGCAATATTTGTCCTTTTATTGAGAAATTTCACTCAGTATAATGACCTTAAGGTCCCCCACATGTTATGTAATGTTTTATGAGTTTGTTATTTTTTAATGCTGCATAATATTCCATTTTTTTTTATGTACTAAGGTTTTCTATCCATTTTTCATTTGTTGATGGACATTTGGGCTGCTTCTATCTCTTTACTATTGTCAATAATGCAGCAATAACATGGGTGTGCATACATCTGGTAGAATCAAGCCCTGGTTTCTTTAGGGTATATTCCCGGTAGTAGGATTGCTAGATCAAATGATATTTCTATTTCCACCTTTTTGGGAAAGCTCCAGACTGCCTTCCATAGTGGCTGTACTTTTTGCATTCATTCCCACCAGCAGTGAGTAAGAGATCCAATCTCTCTACAACCTCCCCACCATTTTTTGTTAGCTGTCCTGTTGAACTTTGCTATTGTTGCTGGGGTGAGATGATATCTCATAGCTGCTTTGATTTGCATCTCTCTGATAGCTAGGGATTTTGAACATTCCTTCATGTGTATGTTTGCCATCTGAATGTCTTCTTTGGTGAAGTGTTTATTCATATCCTGTGCCAATTTTGTGAATGGATTGGGTACTTTTTTCTTGTTTTGACTCTATTTTAAATTAGATATAAAATGCAAACACTTTTCCCCCTGTCTCTACTGTGAATGGATTGAAGTGTATTTTTAATTTCTTCTTTAAGGGTTGTTTTGTTTTGTTTCAAAGAAGTTTTAAGAGTTATAGGGTCTTTTCTTTTTCAGATGGGATAAAAGAAGGGGAGAGAAGCTGATGATTTAGAATTGGTTATTAATATTGTTTTTTGTACTGAGTAAGAGGATATGATGTATATTATCTCTATGATTTTTGGTAGTGGGAGAAGGATGGACAATCTCCTTCTGTGTGATTAGCTGCCTCTGAAAACCTCTCTGAGGGTCAGCTGTGGGTTAATTTCAATTCAATGGTATACAGTAACCACAGCAATCTTAGTCCATTGAGATACTTTCCTTTTTTAATTTTAAGAGTTAACATTTCCGATCTTACAACATGATCTGATAGGAAACATGAATCTTTAAATTCCTGATGTTTTTCTATTAAAGACTGACTTCCTAGATTTGATCTCCATTATCTGTCTTTATGTGACAGTATGTGCAATTTTTTCCCCTCTAAATTCTGGAGGGACATTTTTAAGTTTTATTTCATATCACTGCTTTGGTATTTTTGTCACACTGATTTGTCTCAATTCCAATGAAGTTCTAATCTCAATTCTGTTTTTCTTAAATTCCTTCCTCATCACATGAACCTGCCTTTTCCTTTTCTTGTTCACCTTTTCTCATACTCTGTTCTCTGATGGTGCTTTGGTCCCAATTTATTGACAGAGATCTTCTGTTCTTTTAGTGAGTGTATTTCAGTTATCTAGATTCTCCTCTTTTATATCTGGATTTAGTAATATTCAGTACCTGCTCTTTTTATTTTTTTCCCCCTGCAAAATTTCAGAATACCTCAGCTCTGTGCTTTCTCATAACTTCTTTTTTTTTTCTTTAACTTTCATTCACCCGTCCTGAAATGAGCAGAGATTTTGATTTTCATTATTTTCACTGAGACCGAAATGCTTCTTCAGATCGACAGCTGGAGGAAAGTTGTTGAGCTCATTTTCTGTCCAGGTTATGGTGGATTTTGTGTAACTTTGATGGACGCAATGGAATGATGAACCCTACGAAATTTCTCCTTTGTTCCCACCGCCACCTACACAGAGATTCTTTCTGGTGATGTTTTTGATAAACCACAATCTGTTCAGAGAGAGAGTGTGTGTGTTCTGCGTGGGATGAGAAGTAGCAGTAGGTGGTGTGGGGCCAGGAAGAGACAAAGGACAAGAAGATGACACTCTGGCAGAAGTGGTAGCCACAGAGGAACAGCTTCCTGCCCGGACAGCCTGGACCTCTGAGCCAGTGGGCAGAGTTGGGCAAGAAAAGGAGTCCTTTGCTTTCTCTTACTGAGAGGATGACTAGTTGAAAGTTCTTTTCTTTTTCAGTTTGGCTATTTCATATCTATAGTTTGTAGGGACTTCTGTGAGATACTGACAATAGGTTTTTGTGCAGCGTTGTTTTGATTTCTTTTTCCCTTTGTTTTTATTCCTTATATTCCTGGCCCCAACGTGAATCTTCACGTGGGTGTGGGATCAGGGAGTGGCTACCAATCAGATGCCAGAAATCCTTTCCAATGTATTCATAGAATTGTTCTCAGGAGAACACAGAAGTTTCGCTGAAATGTGTATTGTACATGATTCCATGTTTCATTCCATGTGCAGAAAGGGAGCAGTATCTCCATGGGAAGATAAGATGGTCACAGTGTATGTTTGAGTGGTGATTTAAATATCTTTATACCTGTGATTTAAATATTTTTTCCTTCTTATTATACCTTATAAATATTTTTAATGTTTATGTATCTCTTAACAAGTCAAAGCGTGATGTGGCCTTACTCATTTCAGATTAACTCATATAAGACTCAGACACTTTTCTGTTTGTTTCAGACTGTAATGCGTATATACATAAGGGCTGTAAGGAAGCTGCACCTCCATGTTCCAAGGTAATCTCGCAGACATATGTGCATATTACAATTGGAGCTGAACTAATCCCTGCTCTAAGTGGACTTACTTAACCACCTACCTTTGGAACCAGAGAAAAACCTCAAGTCTGATTCTGGTGTTTTAAGGTGTAGGTAGATAAGACTTTCTGTCAGGTTGTGCTCTCTCAACTGGTGCAGATCACCCACATATGCAAATGAAGCCTATGAAGAATTGGGGGCTCAATCATCTGCAAACATCAGAATCACCTGGAGAATTAAGCAAACAAAGGTTAAATCTCTAGGAGGATTAAAGCACTCTTTGTTGGCCTCCATCCCTAGAGATTCTGCTGTAGTGGTTCTGGGGTGGAGCCTGAGAATGTGCATTTCTGACACATTCCCAGAGGAAACCTGTGTTACTGCTTGCTGGGTCATCTTTCAAGGGCCACTGGACTGGAAGAATGCTTTCTGAGGGTGGGATTAGGTAGATGGAAGTATCTTTAATTCTTTCCTCCACTCTAGAAATCATGTTTAAAATGCCTGATGATACTACCAGGAAATGGAGATATATTGGGTCAGATCAGCAGAGATGAGAACTGTTCTCGAGTTTGACATTTCAGTGACTTAAAAAGCATTTGTGTCTTGTAGTGAAGAGGAAGGCTAGGAGCAAGGGAAGAAAAATAGGAGAAAGTCAATGTTGACAGAGCTCTTCTTGAAACCTGCTGCTAGCCAGTGGCCCAGCCATTTCTGGTTCACTCGAGGCTTTGAATGAAGTCATGAGTGTTTGTGAGCCAAACCTCCATTACAACTCATGATAACATTTCACTGCCATAAAAAACATTTCCCCCCCTCTGTTGCATTTAGTATCTTTTGCTCTGAATTCTTCTTTGTCAAAAATAAGTCTAAAATAACAAAAATTATAGATAAGAACCGTTTTCTGAGTAACTCTGCAGACATTTTTTGTTGTTTAATAGTGCTTTGATCTTACTTTGTTTCTGATCTTCTTTGCCAGAAATGCCAAGAGAAATATAACAAGAGCAAACCGCAGACCATCCTTGGAAGTAAGTGATGTGGAAAATGACAAGAATGTTTTCCAACTTAACACATACCACACATTTTTCCAATGGAAAGTACCTCCTCCTTCTGTTTTCTCATTTGCTCAGTCATTGCTTATTTCATAATATGTGCTGGGCATACCTTTTGGTTAGCTAAGCATGTCTGTCAACCTATGACTTTTTGCATTGTAAGGACCAAATGGATATTTTGTATTAGAGAAGGACTCAAGGAGAACATAGTGTGTATTGTCTCTATTCTAAGATGTTATCAAATATAAGATACAAAGAGCTCTGGTGGCTTAGTGGTAAGGAATTGCTCCTCCAACTCAAAGGTACGTGGTTTGAATCCACCACCTGCTCCATGGGAGAAGGACAGGCAATCATCTCCTGTGCAGTTTTTCCAACTTGATGGTACACGGCCATTATAACAGCATTTATTTATTCAATAAAAATCTTTTTTGAGAAAAATAAATACTATATTAAATAGGCATAATTTTATGTTGGGGAGCTCTGGTGGCCTATAAGAAACTGCAATGCAATTCCAAAAAGCATGCGGTTCGAATCCACCAGCTGCTCCATGGGAGAATGATGGACGGTCTCCTTCCATGTGATTTACTGTCTCTGAAAACCCACTGGAGGGTCAGCTATGGGTTGATTCTGGTATATAATAACAACTATTTTATGTTTTCCTGATAGAGGCCTATCTATACATATGCGTACCATGTGCTTTGAGACAAAAGTATCCTCTAGTTTAGAGTCCATAGACTCTTATTGGCCCCTGCATTAGAAAAACACCTAAGAAGGAGATACTATATATTGCCTCACTTCTAAGATGCTATGGAGTTCTGGAGGCTTAGTGGTAAGGAATTGGGCTGCCAACCCAAAAGTATTGCTTATTTCATAATATGTGCTGGGCATACCTTTTGGTTAGCTAAGCATGTCTGCCAATCTATTACTTTTTGCATTGTAAGGACCAAATGGATATTTTGTATTAAATCTCTAGGAGGATTAAAACACACTGAGAGAGAGCGAGAGCTCCCTGGTGAGAAAGATAGGCAATCAACACCCATGTGAGTCTGATGGTTCATTTCTCTTACTGATATGTTTTCTTCAAAGAAACTGTACTTGAGGCTGGCATAGTGTTAACACCTTTAGGATGACAATAAGATCCTCAAGTATACTATATTTAGTTTGCATATAATTAAACTTAGGAGGATCTGGTGGCCTAGTGTATAACATATCAGGAAGCTAATTGAAAAGGTTTGTAGTTCAAGCCCACCAACTTCTCCATGGGATCCTCTATATTTAAAATGACTCAACATCATGGAATTTTTTGGCTTAATTTTGTTTCGATTTTGTTGTTATTGATAATCGTTATGGGACTTCTTCCCCTGAATTTGAAGCTGCTGACATTTATGTAGGTCTCACAAAAATCCTCAATGCCTGTGCAGCCACTTCAGCATCTCCTAAACACTAATCTCTTGTGGAACATTTTCCAGTTTTCTCTGTCTCAAATGACATTGCTTGGCACGTGGTCAGCATGTTAAGCACATGATAACATTTCATTTCAGTGCTGTAACATCGAGAAGCAATATTTTAAACCCCACTTGAATTGTTGTTATTAGGTACCATCGTGTCACATACAACTTATCTGAATGACAGATTTGAACCCTTTCCTATCCTGTGCCATCCTCATCATTTCTGGCACTTGATCCCATTGCTGTAGTCTCTGTGTCAATCCATCTGGCTGAAGTTCTCCCGCTGATTTAACTAGGAGATTGTTATGTAGACAGGTATAACATGCCACTGGGTGTGAAGTTACCCAGGGTAAGCAGGCCCCTTTTAGTTCATTTAAAGTATGTGTCAGCTGTGACTTATTCCTCTCCCTTAACACAGAGTCCCTATGACATATGTGGTAAAAATACTTCTCAATTTTAAAAGATTAAACATAAAAATAGAAAGTATAGTAGAATCAAGGCAGCACCATGTCATTTTTGTCCTTATGAGGGAGTCAGAAGAAGAAAATGAAGTCCTGGGCCTATGTGAGCATTTCCCTTCATTCTCCTTGAGCCTTGTGTAGGCTACAGCCATATTATTGTTGTTGGTGTGTGTCCTTTAATTGGAACCAGTTTATAGCTGACCCTCCAGTGGGCTTTCAGAGGCAGTAAATTGCACCTGAGGCAATTGCCCATTCTTCTTCCTCAGAGCAGCTGGTGGATTCCAACCCTGTGCCTTTGCCATTGTAGTGCAGATTCTTACCACCAGAGTAAAAATCTAAGCACCACACTATTCTACTATTCTTTTTTTTTTTCTAGATAAAATTCTTAGTGCGTACTTATAAAGTTTTACTTACAAAGTTCGTATACATTGTTTTTCACACAAGGTCTTTCCCATTTCTTTTACTCATCCCTCCCTCCACCCATCAAATTGTGTGACCCTATGATTAAGCCTCCTACCCATCCTCACCCCTCTCTTCTCCTGTCCCCCTTGGAACCTCGTACACAGTCTACAATAATGGTCTTATACTGTATTTGTACTTATGGGACTGAATTAGCTCACTTAGCATAATGCTTTCCAGTCTTTCTCAAGTTAGTTAGTAATTTACAAAATCATTGCTGCTGCCTGCTGCACAGTGTTCCATCATGTAGCAGTTTGGCATTTTCCTCAAAAAGCTAAGTGTAGAAATTTCATATTACCCAGCTATTCCACTGCTTGGAATATATCCTGAGAAAATGAGAGCTAAGGCACAAACAGAGACTTATACACCAATGTTCATAGCAGCGTTATTCACCATCCGAAGATCATGAAACAGCCCAACTGTCCAACCACAAACAAATAGATTGAGAAACTATGGCACCACACTATTATATGAGAAGATTAAATTCTCTCTCAGAGTAGTCTACAGCACATACCATGTATAAATATGCCCATGCCTAAAGTATTTTAAGTGATCAAAAAGATATTGAAATGCCATTCAGTTTCAGCATGTACAAGAAGATAGTTAGGTTCTTCTCACAGATTCCATTTACCTCAAAGTCTTGTGCCTCCAAATACAGTCTTCCAGCTTCATTCCATTCCCTTGACACTCTGAGTGTGCTTGTGCATGTTTATGTGCACCATGTGCATTCTAATAATAATAATGCTAATAACACCTTGCCTCTATTTAAAGCTGGCTCTATGGAGTGCAAGCAGAAATTTATAGGAGAGCTGGACTGGTGTTTCCCCATTCCATTTTCCTGCTTGTTTATGTCATTTCTGACTCTAGTAGTCTCCGGATGGATGGGGTGAAGCAGACCTGCAGTTTGGGTACCAGGAGGGCGTGGAATGGCAGGAGCATTTGAAACAGGTGTCAGGCTATGGCAGGAAGGCTGGTTTCACGGTTGAGCATGCGACGCACTGGATGTGAGCCCTTTAAGTGTTGAGCTTTTTGGATTTTGAGTGGCTGCCTGTCGGTGTAATTAGTGTCCTTTTACGAAAGCATCCATTCTGATTTCCAGATTCCTCGTTTAGAGATGTCTCACAGCCTGGTCTCTCCTTGCACTCCTCTTCGTCCATCCCCATTGGATTGCCCACTGGAAGGAAAGAAACTGGAGGACAGACCCATGCATTGTCCCGGAGCGTTCCGGGCACCACACCGGACAGGTAAGGCTCAGTGTGTTATTTCACCTTACTGGCTGAGATCTGCTGCTGGGCCTCATTTCTCTCTCTCCTCCCTTTTAGGAGGTCAGGGGCATCCTTGGAGTCGGAGAATGACAGCAGCAACTGGAGAAGCAGATCTCATTCTGATGAGCTGATTCAGTCCGTGGGCTCTTCTCCTTCCACAGAGTCCTTTATAATGGAAGGTGAGGAGAAGGCACTTTTGCATTTCCTTGCATTTCTGTAAGCATTTACCATAAGACATATCCCTCAGGGCATAGGGCATCATCTTCTTTGATTCTTTAAAAAACAATTTTATTTTATAATGTCTCTTAGTTTCTACTTATAAAAACACTCTAAAATTTAACCCTGGAGGAAACTAGTGGCCAAGGAAATATCATGCATATTTTATTTTCTTTTTAATTTTTTTAATATTAATTGAGATTTTAATAAAAGTTTATAGAGGACTTGGATTTCCATTCATTCATTGTGGCACATTTTCCTCCCTACCCACCTCTCCAATTCTCTTTTCTCTTTGAAAAAAAATTCTTTCATTGTTGTACAATTTCTTCTCCCCGTACTTTCCTCCCCCTGTCCACATTGCTATACAGCTCTTATTCTGGACTGCTGTCAAACAATTAATACCTAATTATACATTCCTTCATTCCTTTTAAATAATTCTCTCCCTCATCTGTTTTAATGCAGAGTACATTATTTATCCCCTCTTTTCTTAGTTCCCCCAACCCTTATGTCAGTGGCATTATTCGTCCTTTTGTGGCTGAGATATTTCACTCAGCATAATGTCCTCCAGGGTCACCAATTTTGTATAATATCTTATGAGTTTCTTGGTTTTCAGTGCTTCATGGTATTCTATTGTGTGAATATACAACAGCTGCTCTACCCATTTTCATTTGTTGATGGGCATTTGGATTATTTCTATCTCTTTGCTACTGTGAACAACACAGCTATAAACATAGGTGTGCACATATCTGTTTGGGTGGCAGTTCTAATTTCTTTGGATATATTCTCAGTAGTGGAATTGCTGTGTCAAATGTTATTTCTATTTCCAACTTTTTTAGAAAGCACCATACTGCCTTCCAAAGTAGTTGCACCATTTTACACTCCCATTAACAGTGAATAAGGGTTCCAGTTTCTCCACAAACTCTCCTGCATTTGTTGTTTGCTGCTCTGTTATATTTTTCTATAGTTACTGGAGTGAGATGATATCTCATAGTTGTTTTGATTTCATGCATAATTTAAATTAATGTCTTTCATAAAGATGTACCATAAACAGTGAAGAGAATGAACCACATTATATGCTTAGTGTGTATGTGTGTGTTTAAATGTTTCACACATTCAAAAAATCCAACCACCAAGAAACAAGGTTTCACAGCTATTGGTTAAATTTAGATAGAAGCCTCCCTTAAAAGTCTGTCATTCGTTAATTAATTATCCCCATCTCTTGTGTTCTTTTTCTGAGAGAATAAAATAAATTTTAAAGTGTATTTTTTAATTAATTAATTTAATTTTTTAATATTAATCTCAATGAACAATTACAGAGATTTTGAATTTCCATTCATTCATTGTTGAACTTTTCTCCCCGCTCCCCCCACCCCCCGACAAGTGCATTCTTCTCTTTGAAAAGTAAAAGAAAATTCCTTCATTGGTACACAATCCCCCACCGCAGCCCCCTCCCAAGTGTACTCCACTCTGCAACCTTCATTCTGGACTCTTATGATAATCATAATGCCCTATAATAGATTGCTTTTAAACTGTTCTCTCCATCATCTGTTTCAATGTAGTATACATAATTCATTCAGTTTTTCTCATTCTTACCCCAACCCCGATGTCAGTCCCATTCTACAGCACTGGCACTGTGCAGGGTTTGTCCTTTTGTGACTGAGATATTTCACTCAGCATAATGTCCTTGAGAGTCACCCATTGATAATAATACTGCATGAGTTCCTTGTTTGTAAATGCAGCGTAGTGTTCCATTGTGCAAATATACCACAGTTTCTCTATCCATTCATTTGTTGATGGGCACTTAGGTTTACAACTCTTTGCTATTGTGAACAAAGCTGCAATAAACATGGATGTGCATATATCTACTTGGATGTCAGTTATGGTCTCTTTGAGGTATATTCCCGGTAGTGGAATTGCTGGGTCGAATGGTATCTCGATTTACAACTTTTTTAAAAAAAATGTTTATTTTAATAATTTTAATGAACATTTACAGAGAATTTGGATTTCCATTCATTCATTGCTGCACTTCTCTACCCGCCCAGCCCTCTCCCCCTGCCTCCCAGTCCACTCTTCTCTTTCAAAAGTAAAAGAAAGACTCCCTCCCTGGTATACAATCCCCCCGCACCCCTCCCACAGCCCCAAGTACATTCCACTATGCAACCTTAATTGTGGACTCTTGTGATAACCATAATACCCTATCATACATATCTTTTAAATTATTCAGTCCCTCATCTGTTTCAGTGCAGTATACATAATTCATTCAGTTTTTCTCATTCTTACCCCAACCCCGATGTCAGTCCCATTCTACAGCACTGGCACTGTGCAGGGTTTGTCCTTTTGTGACTGAGATATTTCACTCAGCATAATGTCCTTGAGAGTCACCCATTGATAATAATACTGCATGAGTTCCTTGTTTGTAAATGCAGCGTAGTGTTCCATTGTGCAAATATACCACAGTTTCTCTATCCATTCATTTGTTGATGGGCACTTAGGTTTACAACTCTTTGCTATTGTGAACAAAGCTGCAATAAACATGGATGTGCATATATCTACTTGGATGTCAGTTATGGTCTCTTTGAGGTATATTCCCAGTAGTGGAATTGCTGGGTCAAATGGTATCTCTATTTGCAACTTTTTTGAGAAAGCGCCATACCGCCTTCCACAGTGGTTGCACCATTTTACATTCTCACCAACAGTGAATAAGGTTTCCAGTTTCTCCACAACCTCGCCAGCATTTGTTGCTTGCTGTTGTGTTAAATTTTGCTATTCTGACTGGGGTGAGATGATTTCTCATAGTTATTTTGATTTGTGGCTCTCTTAGAGCTAGGGATTTTGAACATTTCTTCATGTGCTTGTTGGCCATCTGAATGTCTTCTTTGGTGAAGTGTCTATTCATATCCTGTGCCCATTTTTCAATTGGATTATTTACCTTTATCTTGTTGTGGTGCTCAAGTATTTTATAAATTCTAGATATAAGTCCCTTATCTGACATGTCATTACCAAACACTTTTTCCCAGTCTGTGGCTTCCCTTTTTACCCTGTTGGAGAAGTTTTTAGATGTTCATAGGGATTTGATTCTTAGAAGGTTCCATTCATCTATTTTATCTTCTCCTGGTTGTAGATTATTTGCAACTTTTTGAGAAAACGTCACACTGCTTTCCATAGTGGTTGCACCATTTTACACTCCCACCAACAGTGAATAAGGGTTCCAGTCTCTCCACAACCATGCCAGCATTTTTATTTGACTAGGACTTAACCTGGGGTATCAGTTATTGCTTGAAAACTATATAAAAAATTAATGAAACCAATTAAATAAAGGTCAATAGTCAAAGGGAGAGAAATGGACTCTGCCCTGGGAATCGATTTTTTTTTGTATATATTTTAAACTTAAGTCCTTTAAATCTATGGTCATCTCGACATTACTGCATTGGAGTTGGAATCTCTTTAATGTGAGCCCTTTGGGCAAATAGGATTTTATTTTCTTGAAAGTTGTGCATGTGTGTGTCCATATGTGAACTCATTTTGTCAGAAAAACTTATACTCATATATGACCTCAGATTCTTCAGTCAGTTTCATGTTCATGTTAAAAGCAGCAAGCCAAGTGAAAAACAGATCAGGGGACCTAGACAAGATATGGAATTTAATAAATAGTGCAGAATAGCCTAGGGCAAAGGAAATCAGTGTGTTTTAAAGTCTGTTAGAACATTGTCAGTTCTAAAACAAAACTAAAATAGGATGAACTGAAGCAGGCAAACGAAAGACTCATGAAAAGCTATACCTTTTTGAAGTTTCATATTCGTCTGGATACAAAGTTAGTATATATTCTGTTTTACACCATCCTTCATTCACATTGTGTTTCATACAATCATTCTATTAATTTTGTTTTAGAAAATCAAACACTGTTAAACCATGCCCATCATTACCCTGTCTTTCCAGATCCTCATGGGATCTTTCATATTTCCTTTACCCCCTTCCCTCTACCCACCATGCTATACCATCCTATGGCTTCCCCCCTGCCCACCCTCACACCTCTATTCCCACTCCTTTCCTCCTTGGATCCCCATACAAGTTTTACTAATGATTCTTCTGTTTTTAAAATAGTGGTCTTATATAGTATTTGTCCTTATGAGACTGAGTTAGTTCATTCAGCAAAATGTCCCTCAGTCTCTCCCAAGTTATATGGTAATTTTCCAAATCATTGCTCCTGAGTGCTGTACAGTATTCCATAATGTGAATGGACCACAATTTCTCAATCCATTCAATTGTAGTTGAACATTTGGGCTGTTTCCATGTTCTTGTGATGGCAAATAATGAAAAGCCATCTCTTGATTTGAATCAGGTCAACATTCTTGCTTTGAGATATGTCAACTACCCATCAGTAGTATTTTGGCTTAGTGGTTTCTGTGTCCACAGCAGGTTATTTTACTGAAATGAATCCATAAGCACTGTACTTGAGAAGCTCTGTTTGTGTCATGTGTGTTGCAACTCTGGCCTTTTCTTTATTTTTCCTGAATGTGTATTAGATGTTGTGGACTCTTCTATGTGGAGCGACCTCAGCAGTGATGCCAAAGAATTTGAAGCGGAGTCTTGGAGTCTTGTGGTCGATCCTTCATTTTGTAGTAGACAAGAGAAAGATGTCATCAAAAGACAGGATGTCATCTTTGGTAAGCAATCACATATAGTTTTCATATTGAAACTGTGGTATAGAGGAAAAAATATGGAATTTGAAACCTTGTAAGCATGGGTTCAAACCTGAATTTTACCATTTTCTATTTACTTGATATCAGAGAAATTACTTAACTCATTGGACCTTTGTGTTTCTATCTGTAAGATGGGGATAATATCACTTAGGTTTAAAATGTTATGAGTGTTAACTGAGGATGTTCCAGGTATAAAAAAAGATAATTATTCCTCCTCTAACCCCTTTTCAAGAAACTCTGGTAGTTTAGTGGTAAGAAGCTGCACTTCAAAGCACAAGGTATGAGAGGATGGGCAGTCTCCTCCCATGTGATTAACAGCTTCTGAAAACCCGCCAGAGCGTCAGCTATGGGTCTGTCTAACTCAACAGCACATAACAATAATAACATCCACTTTTCACATTTATTTACACTTGATATTTCATTCCTTTCCCCTTTTATATAAAAAATTCACTTTAAACTTCCAGGTGATTTACTGTCGGCTGAAGGGGCCTGCTGCCGATATGGTCATGAAGCTTGTGTTCATGTTGACTCCAATGGGCCAGCAGATTGTGTATTGCATTCCGGAGTGTAGACTTCAACCCTAGTGAGATTTTCCTATTTTAAGCTGTTTGGAATAGAAGATAGGAGGCAAAGCATATGGGACGGTCTGAGTTATAGTCTAGTTAGGAAATGATGTAACTTGTGAAAACCATTTTTAAGTTTATTTAATGAAGCAAACTCTCGCCCAAAATAAAACTTACTTCCATTCAGTTGGTATCACCTCATAGGACCCCAACAGCCCCTAGCAGAGTTGCCCCACAGAATTACTACAGCCATCAATCTTTCCAGGAATCAATGGCCTTATTGTTTTCAGAGTTCCTGGTGGATTCAAACTACCAGCCTTATGATGAGCTGCTGAAATCTCTAATCATTCTGCTACCAGGGCTCTTTTAGTAAAGCAGTTGCTAAAAAGTGGTACCAAAAAGGTACCTACTTTACCTACTATAAAGGTAAGCGTAGCTCTTCGTTTTCACTGAGTATGATGTATAAACCAACAAAAGCAACATAAAGAGACCTTTTTACCTGCAGCACATGGTGGTTATGGCAGGTCAAGTAAGACAGTGGGTGAGCAGGATGTGAAATCTGTGCAGGGTTGGAGAGGTACAAACCACTTTGGGGGGAAAAAAAAAAAAGATGCTGTCCTTCTAGTCATTCTCATGCAATTTATTTTACACTGCCACCTTTTTCTCCATTTATCTTTGATTTAAAAAAAAAAACTGGTTAGAAATAACCCATTTGGGATTAATTGGAATGTAGTGGAGTCCGTAGTGTGGCCTTTGATGTCAGAAAGGCAGGTGTTTGAGGGAAAATTTTCTACCTTCTGTTTCTTATTGTCTTCTTTTTAAATGGAGGAAAAGAATTCCTAATATAATGACTCAAAACAGGTAAATATTTGAAAAGATGAAATAAAATAAGTGATTAAGTAATTTGCTTAGCACAGAGCAGACTCCTAAAAACATAGAATATCAATAATTCAAAATTAGTGATTTAAATGAAAGATTTTATTTATGATAAAATTCTGAAGAAAACTACAGACCACCAACTACTCATACACAAGTTCAAGTTGAAGTTGAGGAAAATGAAATCAAATCCACAAGAATAAAAATATGACTTTGAGTGTATCTCACCTTAATTTCAAAACCATCTCAGGAACAGGGTTGAGGACTTGGACATTAATGAACAAAGACCAGATGAGCTGTTGGAGGATATCAAGAATATCATCCAGGGAGAATGCAAAAGGTCATTACAAAGTCAGAAGAGGAAGAAAAGACCAAGATGGACGTCAGAAGAAACTCTGAATATTACACTAGTGTGCTGAGAAGCCAAAGCAAAGGAAGAAATCAAGATACTAAAGAGTTGAACAGAAGATTCCAGAGGGCAGCACGGGAAGACAAAGTAAAGTATCACAGTGAAATGTGCAAGTAACCAGAGTCAGAAAATCAAAAGGGCCAAACTCTCTTAGCATTTCCTAAGTTGAAGGAACTGAAAAACAAATTCAAACCTCTAGTTGCAATACTTAAGGATGCTTTGGGCAGAATATTAAATGATCCAGGAAGCATTAAAAGAAGATGGAAAGAGCATACAGAGTCATTGTACCAAAAGGAATTGGTGGACACAGAAGAAATTAATGAAACAATGTATGAACAAGAGCCTGTGGTGATGTGTTGCAGACCGAGGGTCCCAAAGAATGGAGTAATTTTATAATTATTAATAATGAGACAAACAGCCAGGAATGAGATAGAGCAGAGAGCATAAAACGGGGCCGGCCAACAGTTCTGACTAAAGACCCCAAGCCAAGCTTCTCTGTATCTTTAATGAAAATTATCAGGAAGTAAATCACAAAGAGAATTCAATGCAAATGAAGCCAAGCTCTTTCTATTGAAAACCTTCTGCTTGACTCAGGAGGGAGAGGTTCACAAATGCAAGAATTTGATTTGCCCTAAGTATTACCTTGATGCCTCAGGGTGAACTCTAGCTCAGGAAGTAACACTCCCTCTGTAGGGGGGGCCTTTTTTGTCTCCTGTCTGCAGGGAACAAACAACTCATTTTCTGAGATCTGCCACAAGAGAAATCCTAACTTAAAAATCTGTAATTCCTTCAATTCCTGAACAAGGTTTTTCATATAATGTTTGGTATAAAGTTTGGCTTCCCATATTCCCCCCTTTTGTTTTTATCATGTTATCATCTAGACTAGCATCTTCTCTTCTTTGATTCACTCTTGCTTGTTTTGGTTTTCTCCATCCTTTATATACCAACAAACAAATAAAACAGATTAAACATAGTAGACTTAAAGAAATACTTTAAAAAATCCCCATATGATTAGAAGGATTCAGATTGGATATTCCTTGGAAATCTGTTTTAATTGTCCCATTGCCACAGTGCTTGTCAAAGCCAGTTCTGATTAATCTCCTTTATTGGTGTGTTCTTTGCCATTCCCTGTTACTCTTCCCTGAGAGAGATTTCACCCTGATACATAAGGAAAAGGGGGCGGCAGATTCTCTTAGCTACTTCTTCCTGAAAAGGGATGGTGTAGGTTTCAGGGTGAAGATCTTCTCTCACTACTCTAAGGGGCCCCTTTGGCAATAGGAAACACATAGACTATTGTGGATATTGATTTTGGAATTTAGATACACTGTTATCAATTGTTCTTATCCAAATTCATGTCCTTTGATATGCATCATGGAACTGTTGCAGCCTAGAAGACACAAACTTAACTAACAAGTCAAAAGTACATGAGCCAAAAATTAAAAGCAATAATATTCCAAATAGAGGTTCTAACAATGACACAAATCAAGTTACAGAGGGAAGATAATCCTTAAAATAAAAGTCTTATTGGCTGGCACTTTACCTATTATAGTGAAAGGGCTAGGAACCACAAGATGTAGAGGCACAACTATGTCATTTATTGTTCTTAAGTCCTGGACCAGCTTCCATTTACCATTGGATTGTTTTATAGCTAGGAAGGCCACATGCAAGGCAGAGGTGAAGTAAAGAACTGGTTATGAGGTTTTCCATCAATTCCAACAACTAAGGAAGGAACAGTGAGAAGAGATGGATCTGAGAAGGCTTTAAGACTGAATAATTAGGCTCTTATGTCCAGGAGAAAACTGATATACTTACAATGTTAATGCTCACCCATGGCTCTTCTGGGAGGATCTGAATCCTTGAAGTATCGAGGATCTGAGTCCTTGAAGTATCCTCCTTTGTTTCCAGCTGGGATCTGGGGCCTGTCAGTCCTGTCAGCCACGAGGACCTGATGTGGGCTGCCCTTGGCCAAGTGTCCTTCAGATTCACACTTAAAGCTAGTGAGTGGGAGCTTCCTCTCTACCCCCTTGCCTTTCTGTGGCTTTTGTCTGTGATACTTTATACTGAAGTGACCCAGGTTTCCACAGTGGAAGCAATTCTGACCTCCTTTATTACCTTTGGGTGGCACTGTTTATGAGTAAGACTTCCTTTTCCTGACACAGGCCCTAAACTGGCAGCAATAGCTGCCCCAATAATTTTGGCCATTCTCTGGTATTTTATCTTCCCTCTAGATCCCAGTTGTTAAAAGAGGGGAAAATTTAAACAAATAATTTTAAGTAATATATTTTTTTAAGTTTAAGGCTAGTAATATTATCAATATAATTGTGCAATAATTTCCAGTCCAAAGAGATACATATTCCAATGCAGTTCCTATTTTTCATGAATTATTTTGGTAAGAATACTGTAAATGTGGATACAGTTCCACTATTCCTCCTCCATGCCATGAGATAGTGTTATTAGCATGAGCAGTTATAAATCCATTGCCTTCCTTACTCTAACTTAAATTTTTGATGTTTCTTTGCTGACAAGCGGAACCAACAAGGCTCCAGTGAATGATGCTTCTATAGGAAGTATTAATTAAAACTCGTCTTTGCTCTATTCAGCATTGTTCCTAATGTATCCATACTCTAAGAATGATAAAGGAAGCAACTGACAGGGAGGAATATCAGGATAATCTGAAGTTGCTACTGATATCTCCATGAAAACTATATCCTTGAAACATCTACTAGAGAGATATATTATTACCCAAAACTTTATAAAGCCAATGAACAACTTTTAACAAGAGAGTATTAGAAACATATGCCCCCAATAGCTGGTATTATCTGCCATTCTGCAGCTTCGTCCTTGTCAAAGTGTGGCCTCTTTTGACTCATCTTGGGGTTTCACATTTCTGGAGGGCACCCACAGCAGTTCTGATCCTGTAGAGATATAAGCAAATCCTCGCCCCCACCTAATAACAAATCCCTTTTTCCATTCATTAGTTAGAGGTTCCTTATAATATATGGGCTGATTCAATTCTTTAGAGGATTGTAATACCCAATGTCTTTCAGCTGGAGTTTCTCCTTTTCCATTAACATTTAAAAAATTTAAAGTAAATACGGCTTTTTGTAAAAGAGTTCGAGGAGATGATATCCCATCTCCCCCCTTCTGTTTTTTTAACATAACTTGTAAAGTCAAATTAGCCCTTTCTATTATAGCTTGTCCTGCAATAACATAGTAATAGCAGCATATAATTCAGCCTGTTGAACAGAAGTAAAGTTAGTTTTCACTACTTTCTTATCTTTACCATTAGTATAACCTGCATAACCCATCTTATTTGCATCTGTATAATATCTGCTTGCAAAGGTGAAGTTTTTACTTTCACTAATAGTATCCAATTAGTCCCTTTACCTGATTTCCTTTTCTATTACAAACATTGCAAAGCTGCAAGGACTAGTGGTTTAATATGACCTGATAAATATTGTTAAAGCTTCTACTTTCTCTCTAGTAATGGGCCACTGTTCCACCCAAATTGGCTTTTTCTGTTAGCCAAGTTAAGGGGAGAGCATGAGCAACAGTGGCCCTCATTACAAATTTTGATATCTCAATCCTTTTCTTGAAAGATTAAATTTAGATTTTTGAAAACTAACAATCCCCTGTGTCCTTTTATTCAGCATCTTATTTATTCCCCGCATGTCAAATAAAGATCTACATTCATTAGTCTAATGATATCCTTTTCCACATTTTCTACAGAGCCCTGAAGCTGTGGATTTTTTCTTTACATCTCTACTTTCCCTTTTTTCTTTCCAACAGTCTCTTTTCAAATGTCCTAATTTTCCACAATTGTAACATTTAGTTTGAGACAAATCTAAAGTTCCCTTTAAAGCAGCTGCTATTAGATCGGCTTGATAAGAATTAGTTCCAATGTCCATAAATGCACGTATATATTCATCTAGGGAAGCATTCTGAGTCTTCAATGGTCTGACGGCCTTTTGACATTCTGAATTAGCATTCTCATATGTTAAAGTTTTTAACAAAAGCTCATGAACCTCGGGTTGAGATATTGCTCTATCAATTGCATCCTTTAATCGAGATAGAAAATCAGTATATTTTTCATTTTCAGATTGTGTTGTTTTGATAAAGGATTTATCTCCCTTTCCTGAAATTTCTACTTTATCCCAGGCTTGCATACAGCAAAGCCTTACTTGTACTATCACCGCATCATCATATTGTAATTGAGCTCATACTCCAAGCCATTGTCCTTTCCCCAACAATTGATCAGCAGTAATATTAACAAGAGGATTTCTAGATAAATTAATTCTCTCCGTATTTGTAGCTTCATCAGTCCACCAAGTTCTAAACTGTAAATATGCTCCAGATTCCAAAACCATCTTGACCCTGGACTCCCAATCATAAGGAATTAATCTAAATTCTGTAGCTAATCGTTGTAATATGCCTCCTACATAGGCAGAATGCATACCATAAGCAACTATGGCTTGCTTCAATTCCTTAATAGTCTGATAAGATAATGACTGGTGTTGATACAATTGATAACCTTGGGGGTATTCTTGATCAGGAGGCATATCCTGAACTGTTACTGGAAATACAGAAGCTCCTTTCCCCCAATTAGAGAAATCATCTTCCTTCGCTTGTTGCAAAGCTCTGGACATTACTGTTAAAGGCTTCTTAAAAGTAGTCACTCCCACCGGAGCATGATTCATATAATTTAATAACATAGAGTCTGGAACAGTTGCTGCTGATGGAGCTGTATTTTTACTTTGATAATATATCTCATTACAAGAACCCAATTTGTCTATTTTATTAGAAAGTTCCAAAACTTGTTTACTTAATTTCTCATAAGGACTCTCATTCTGAATTATATCGCTCAATTCCTCCGGAGTTGGAGGTGGAGGAAATTCATCCCCCTCTCTATCAGATTCACAATTACTCTCTTCTGAAGAGGTTTTTTCTTCTAATTCTTCAGACATCTCCTCAGACCATAATGGTTTTAAAGCTAATGAGATCAAATAATGTACTTGCCAAACTGAAACAGCAATGACATCTCCCTTTTGATAATCTCTTTCTAAAGTTGACAAAGGCTGTTTCTCAACTTCAGCTTTAACATCTTTTAATGTAACATTACTTAATTCAGATTCATGCAAAGATTCAGCCATCTTTCTTTGCAAACTTTTTGGATTATTAGTACAATCCTGCATAGACTTTTTAATTATTCTTTTCAAAGCCCTTACTGGCCAAAAATTAATAGAAGTCTGTTCTCTTCGTAAAGCTTGCACAACAGTGATGAAGGAAGAAATTCAAGCTTCTCTGAAAGAATTGGCAAAAAACAATGATTCAGGAATTGATGGTATACCAGTTGAAATGTTTCAACAAATAGACGCTGCTCTGGATGTGTTCACCATGTTATGCCAAGAAATCTGGTGGACAACCACCTGGTTGACTGATTGAAGAGATCTATATTTGTTCCCATTCCAAAGAAAGGTGATCTGACAGAGTGTGGAAATTATCAAACAGTGTCATTAGTATCATATGCAAGCAAGATTTTTCTGAAGATTATCCAAAAACAACTGGAAAAGCACATCAACAGAGAACTGCCAGATGTGCAAGCTGAGTTTAGAAGAGGCTGTACTACTAGGGATATTATAGCTAATGTCAGATGGGTCTTCGCTGAAAGCAGGGAGTACTAGAGGAATGTCTATCTGTGTTTCATTGACTATGCAAAGGCATTTGACTGTGTGGATCACAAGAAACTATAGCAGACTCTGAGAAGAATGGGAATCCTAGAATACTTGATTGTGCTTATGCAAAACCTATACTTGGACCAGGAGGCATTCGTTAGAACAGAGCAAGGAAGCACTGCACTGTTCAAAATTGGGTAGGGTATACACCAGGGATGTATCCTATCTACATACCTTTTCAACCTTTATGCAGAACAGATTATCTGTGAAGCTGGGCTCTATGAGGAGAAGTGTGGCATCAGAATTGGAGGTAGACTCATAAAAAAGTCTGCTTTATACAGATGGCACAACCCTGCTTGCTGAAATTGAGGAGGATCTGAAGTGCTTGCTGCAGAAAAGGTCAAGGACTGCAGCCTTCAATATGGATTGAAGCTCAACATCAAGAAAACAAAGTTTCTCACCACTGGGATGATTGGCAGCATCATGAGAGATAGTGAAGAGATTGAGATTGTTAAAGCCTTAGTTTGCTAGGCAAATTGGCAGCATCATGATAGATGGTGAAGAGATTGAGATTATTAACAGCCTTAGTTTGCTTGGCTCCACAATTGATACTCTTGGTACCAGCAGCCAGGAACTTAATAGATGAATTGCATTGGGAAAGTTGGCTGTCAGAAACCTCTCCAACGTACTGAAGAGCAACATCAGTCTGGAAACTAAGGTGTGCCTGATACTGGCCATGGTCTTTGCAATTACTTGCTATGCACCAGAAAGTTGTACAATGACTAGGGATTATAGGAGAATTGATGCCTTTGAGCTATGGTGCTGGAGAAGAGTATTGAATAGTTACCATGGACTGCTAAGAGAACAAACAAGCTCATCCTGGAGAAGGTGAAACCAGGCTGCTTCTTGGAGGCAAGGATTCTGAAGCTTCATCTGACATACATTGGACATGTTGCAAGGCAGGATCAATCCTTGGAGAAGGCCATAATGCTTGGAAGGGTGGAGGGACAGTGCTAAAGAGGAAGACCCTCAATGAGGTGGCTTGATTCAGTGACTGGGGTAATAAGGATAGGTGTGTTGGAGACAAGAAGATTGGCATGGGAGGGAGCAGAGTTTAGAGCTGTTTTGCATAGGGTCACTATGAGTCACAGTCAACGTAATGGCATAAAACAACAACTTTTAGACATGTGCACTCTAGTATTCCAAATTTTGTTCTCAAAATTTGGTGAATTTTGGAGTAGTTACTCAATCTAGCATTTGTATTTCTGGTACTCACAGCCTTTGAATTTTTTGTTTTCTCTCACAATATATTTAAGAAAAATTTCTGTGTTATTCACGTACCACAAAATTGACCTCTTCAAGTGTACAATTCAGTGGTTTGAGTATATTCACAAAGTGGCGTAACCATCACCACTAGCAAATTCCAGAAAACTTTTGTCACTGCAAAAAGAAACCACGTGGATGATAGCAGCCAGTCACCACATCCTCCTCCTGCTAGCCCCCCTGCAACCACTCGTTTGTCTCTGTGGATTAGTCTACTCTAAGCATTTCATATAAATGGAATGTATAAGTGTGGTCTTCTGTGACTATCTTATTTCCTGACAATAATATTTCAAGGTTGATCCCTTGTATACATCATACTAGAACTTCCTTCTTTTCAAGAATCAATAATATTCCATTGGGTGGATATACCACATTTTGTTTTCCCATTCATCAGTTGGTGAATATTTTGGAGTGTTTTCACATTTTGAGGCATATGGTAACTTTTCAGGTTACCTTTTCAGAAGTGCTAGATCTTTCTCCGAAAGTGGATGTACCATTGTACATTCCTGCCAGTGGTGGATGAGAGTCCCAATTTCTATTTCTTGTCTCTGATTATAGTCATTCTGGCAGGAATAAAGGGAGCTCTGGTGGTCTCATGGCTAAGGAGTTGAGTGGCCAATCCAAAGGCAGGCAGTTTGAATCGACCAGCTGCTCCACAGGAGAAAGAGAAACAGTCTCCATGCGATTTTCAGTCTCTGGAAACCTGCTGGACCGTCAGCTAGTTGGTTTTGGCTCCCTGGTAAATAACAAGAAGTGGGTATGAAATAGAGTCATCATTTTGTGTTTTTCCAAAGTCCTTGCCGTTTATTTATTTACTTCTTTATTTGAAACTTTTTATTGTGAATTGGGTAAAGGTGTAGAGAGAAAACCAGTTTTCCATGCAAATTTCACTTCAGGTCATTGATTACAATCCTCATGTCACATCACTTATGCCACTCCCTCCCAGTGTTCGTTCCCCCCCCCCTTTTTTTTATTGTGACTTGACTGAAAGTTTACAGAGCATATTCATTTTCCAGTCAATTGTTTATGTACATCTTGTCTTGGAACATTAAGTATAATGCCCACATAGTGTCTCCTTATCCATTCATTCCATATTGCCTTTTTATTTACCTATCTCAGTAAGTATTATTTATCTGTTAATTAATTTTATACTACCTTCTTACTCTCTGAGGTAACTAGAATGATCTTCTTAGTGTTTCTTATGTCTATCCCTCCTTTCCTAACCTTTCCTGTATTCTACACGTTGATGTAGGGCAAATGCCACCTTTCTGATTTCAAGTGGCTGATTGTTCTAAGGGGTGCATACCTCCCTAGTGGAGATATTTACTTTGAGACCTCTCTGCTGTTTGACTGAAAATTGAGGCACAAGAGTGAGTTCAGTCCAGGATTGAAGGGTGTCTAAGGGTCATAGGCTCGAGGGTTCCACCAGTCTTTATCTGATTACTCAGTGTTAACAGTTTTTGAATTTTCAATTTTCTTCAACATTTTTCTTCCTCTCTATCCAAGACGTTCTGATAGAATCCCATTCCAAGTGGTTGATAATGGTAGCTGGGTACCATCTGATCTCAGGATCATGGAAGCTGAAGTTCGCCTGGTCAGTGTCTTTTACCCTGATTGTTTCCATGTGACTTTGATTTTCTTCACTCTTCTTTGCTCCTGAAGGGAAAGACCAATAGTTGCACCTTATTTGGCAGCTCACAAGCTTTCAAAAGCTCAGTCCCTGCTTATCAAAGAAAAGATGTAGAACATTTTCCTCTGGGAACTAAGTTGTGTTAATTGACCTTTATTGTCCCCCAAGACAATGGTCTTGAATCCTCAGACCCAGCAAGACATTCTCTCAAGAGGTTTGATTATGGCTAAGAAGTTGTTATGGTTTTGCACCCTGTGCCAGCCTCACCCACTGCCATCTAATCAGTTCTAACTCATGGCCATTGGGTTTCCAAGGCTCTAAATTTATATGGGAAGAAGCTGCCCATCTTTCTCCTATGGAATAACTGGCAGCTTAAAACAGCTAACGTTTTAATGTTTAAAAAAGAAAATTTTCTTTTAATTGTGATTTTTCATGAACATTAACAATGAACTTAGATTTAGATTCATTGTTGCACATTTTACCCCCCTCCCGCCCTTCTCCTTCTCCCAGTTTGAGGTTGTTGTTGTTAAGTGCCATCGAGTTGTAGGTGACTCATAGAAACCCTGTTAACAAAAGTCCTGAACACTTGCATGACTTTCATCCTTTCCTCAGGTTTATAGGGTTTCTGGAGGCAAGTGATTTTTTGGAAGTGGATACTACTCCTGCTTCCAAACTCATTGACGATTATCATATTTAACACTGCCTCAGTTTACTTTTCTTCTTCTAAATATTCTTTCATTGTTGTACAGTTACCTAACTTCTCCCTGACACCCCAGTCCTCTTTGCAATGATATATCTCTTATTCTGGGCTATTGTTATGCATATAATGCCTAATCATATATTCATTTTAGAAAGTTCTTTCCTTCATGCGTTCCAATGCTATGGCTATTATCTATCCGCTATTATCCTATTATCCTCCCAACCCCTAATATCAGACCTGGTTTATACCTGTGGTGCTATGCAGTATTTATCCTTTTGTGACTGCGGTATCTCACTCAGCATGATGTGCTCAAGGGTCTCCAATGTTGTATAATGTTTTATAAGTTCATTGTTTTTTCCATAACACCCAACCCTTCAGTTAATAGGTTGATATTGTGCCACCAGGGCACCTTTGTCTCCTGTGTGCTTTACTATATTCATGGATATCTTCACAGTGCATGGGAATACAAGTGGAGAAATAGTCTCTGTTAGACCTATATATGTTGTGCATAGATCCCCTTCTCAGATCTGTTCAGCTAGTGTTTCTATCTGTGCATTCACTTATAGATTATTGTTGTTGTTACGTGTCATTAAGTCATTTGCGATTCATAGCAACCCTGTGTACAACAGCCCTAAACCCTGCTCTGTCCTGTGCTGATCTCACTGCTCCAACACACCCACCTTGATTACCCCAGTCACTGAATCAGTCCACCTCATAGAGGGTCTTCCCCTCCTGTGCTGTCCCTCCACCCTCCCAAGCATGATGCCTCTCTCCAAAGACTGGTCCCTCCTTACAACATGTCCATAGTATATCAGACGAAGCTTCAGAATCCTTGCCTCCAAGGTGTAGCCTGGCTTAACCTTCTTCAGGATGAATCTGTTTGTTTTATTGGCAGTCCATGATACATTCAATACTCTTCTCCAGCACCACAGCTCAAAGGCATCAATTTTCCTTCTTTCCTCCCTAGTCATTGTCCAACTCTCCAATGCATAGCAAGTGATTGCAAAGACCATGGCCTGTATCAGGTGCACCTTAGTATCCAGAGTGACACCATTGTTCTTCGTACTTTGGAGAGGTCCCTAACAGCAGACTTTACCATCACAAAAAGTCTTTTAATTTCTTGGCTGCTGGTGCCAAGAGTATTGACTGTGGAGCTAAGCAAACTAAAGCTGTGAACCATCTCAATCTCTTTACCATCCATCCTGAAACTGCCAATTGGCTTAGTGGAGGGAATCTTTGTCTTCTTGATATTGAGCCTCAATCCATATTGAAGACTGTAGTCCTTGACTCTCTGCAGCAAGTGCTTCAGGTCCTCTTCAGTTTCAGCAAGCAGGGCTGGGGTATATGCATAACACAGATTGTTGATGAATCTTCCACCAATCGTGATGCCACACTTCTCCTCATATAGCCCAGCATCCCAAATAATCTGGTCTGCATATAGGTTGAAAAGGTGTTATTATTACTGTTATTGCATAGATGTATGTCTAAGAGTATTTACCACTGTATCCTTTCAGTCTTCTTCTACTCTCAGTATTTTCCTTTGCCTTGGTCATTTTAAGCTGACCTCATCCTTTATTATTGCCTCCCCTATAACCTAAGTCAGTATGTATGTATTTACCCTATGGGTATTGCTCATCTTGATAACATTATTTTCTTTTTATTACTGAATTGTAGTATTTCTTTATATACTACAGATACAAATCCCTTGTCAGATAAGTGATTTCTAAAGATTCACCTGTTTTTCTCTATAAACTGTTCTTTTACTTTCTTGATAGTGCACTTTAATCATTATGCATACTTGTTTTCCTGGAGAACATAGAACTTTGAAGACAGATCCTGCAAATTGAAAGGTCTTACTGTTGCCTGCATTGAAAAGCTTTATTAATTTTAATTAATCAGATTAATTGTGTTCAAATAATATTAAGTATAATATTCAGGATAGAATAAGACCTGGTTCTTTGGTGAAGATTTCTAAAGAATCTAATTCGTTGCAATTTAAGAGTAACTGATACATCACATTCTTAAATTCTGGATTTCACGTCTGTTTCTTTTAGTGTATAGAAAATAATAGTACGTATCTTGAGCTTGATGAAATGTTTGATCAAAGCTGACTTCTGTAATGGAAAGAATGTTGATGTTCCAAAGCATTTTTTATTTTGATTTGTGAAATATAGAATCTTGAGACACTAGTTGAGTCCATGTTGTTGTTGTTTTGTGTACTGTCAAGTCGAAACCAACCCATTGCTGACTCTCCAGCAGGTTTTTGGGGCAATTAATTGCACAGGAGGAGATTGCCCATCCTTCTCCCCTGAAGCACCTGGTGGCTTTGGACTGAGGGCCTTCAGGATGCAGCACAGCTTCTTGCCACTAGACCACCAGTGCTAAATCCATCGAGTTCTTTTGTTTTCATAGCTTGTTTCTGCTTATGTTTCAGAGCTCATGCAAACTGAAATGCATCATATCCAGACCCTCTTCATCATGTCTGAGATCTTCAGAAAAGGGATGAAAGAGGAGCTGCAGCTTGACCACAGCACTGTGGATAAAATCTTCCCCTGTTTAGATGAGTTACTTGAAATCCACAGGCACTTTTTTTACAGTATGAAGGAGCGAAGGCAAAAATCCTGCATCAATGATGATAGGAATTTTCTGATCACCCAAATTGGAGATATCCTGGTACAGCAGGTAAGAAGGACTTAACGGCCAGAGTCTCACAAGCCAAAGAGGGTCAGAAATCTGGGAGAAATGGGGCTGATTTAATGACTAGAGTTGCCCAGTGAGTTTGGTTGGTTTTCATATATTTATTCTTGGGCTTTGTGACTGTTGCCTCATAAGCAAATACTGACTCATTGAATTCTCATATTCATATGTCTCCTAAAAAGCATAGCAGGGATTCAAATAAAAATGATCTTGCGACACCAATAGCAGCATTCTGAGGCATCTTCTACTGTTACTAGCTAGATTGTAAGCCCCAGTGAGGCTTGTCTCTGGTTACTGCTCTGGTATTGTCGTGTGTAACTCATTGAGCTGCTAGTAAAAAAGATGAGTAGTTTGAATCCATCAGCTGCTCTGTAGAAGAAAGGTAGACTGTTTCATCCTGTAAAGATTTATATTCTCAGAAACTCAATGTTGGAATTGACTTTCAGTTTCCTTGAACACATTTGGAATCTGGACAATGGATAAAGATGATACATTTTGGTTATGGTATTGACAAAAAAATATTGAATAACTCATAGACTACCATAAGGAAAAGCAAATATGTCCTGGAAGCAGTAAAGCCAGAGTGCTCCTTGGAATTTAGGATTGTTAGGCTTTGTCTCACGTACTTTGTTTCTGTTATCAGAAGGGGCCAACCTCTTGTTAAGGACATTAAGTTTGGTAAAGTAGATGGTCAGCAAAAAGGAGAAGACCCTCAATGAGAAAGAGTGACATAGTAGCTGTAAAAATAGACTTGAATATAGCGATCATTGTGAAGATGGTGTAGGATTGGGTAACCCTTCATTTTAAAGATTATTTTGAGGGGGAAGGCTTGGACTCACAGTAAGGCTGGTGGTCTTCTAGTTGGACATGTTTCACCTTTGGGTAAAGGAGCTGTGTTTGTCAGAGAAAAAGATTTAAGTTTTATTTTACATTCCAATTGTTGGCCATGACTAGTGGTATAATGAATTGTTCCCTAGGTATTTTTTAAGGAGAGTGATCTTCTGAAGGTTAAATTAGCAATATCCAGTCAATGAATATGGTTATGACAGTCTATGGGCACAAAGATGGAAATAGCTAACTAAGGATGCATGACAAAAAGGTTTGGGAGCAGCCATAATATAATTGTAGCCATGCCCTATGATCTCAAAAAGCTGGAATGGAAGGTGCTGGTGATTAGTGAGTGGAAACAGGGCGTTCTGCTCATGTGCCCTGTCTCTGGAAACCTGCTGGAGGGCCAACTATGAGTCAGTTTCTATTTAAGGACAATGCTTGGAATTTAATATTTATAAAAAAATTTGCTGGCATTTTCGTGGAAATCATAATACACTTCTATGTCAATTTTAGGAAATTTGACATTTTAGCAGTGTTGAGTCTTCCAGTGCTATAGCCCTCCAGTTGCTTTGATCTTCTTTAGAATCATTCACTAGAATTGTATATTTTTCATCACATAGGTCCTAATTGTGTTTTATTATATTTAGAACTAAGCTTCTCCCTCCTCCCTAACTATTTTAAGTAGTTTAGCGTCTTTTGAGACATATGGCTCTCAAGCATGGATAAGACTCTATGCAAAGATCAAAACCATACAGTTTTATCTTTTTGGTATGTAAATTTTCAGTACTCTTAAAGAAAGGGATATGATCTGGTTTCTGCAACAATAATCTTTCATGTGAACACGTACGTGTAAGACTTTCATAGTCTGAAACATTTACATTTAAGGTCAGCCATTTCCCCATTCTTCCTATGCCAAAGTTGGTTGTCAGATTTCTTGGAGAAATTTTTCTACATGCAAACTTATTGATGTATTCTATCCCACATATCTACTTCTCTTCAGCAGTTAATAAATTGGTGTGCTATTTATTTATCATTCTCAGTTCATTATAGTGTGCCTCTGTAGTATATTCTTTCTTTTATATACATATTTCTTTTTTTACAGCATTATTCTTCCCATTTAAATTTCCCCCCATATATTCATTGTTTCACATTTTCCTCCCTGCCCACCCATCCTCCCAGTTTGCTTTTCTCTTTGAGAAGAAAAAAAAATTGTTTCATTGTTATACAACCCCACCCCCACCCCAAGTCCATAGTCCACTTTATTATGCAGTTCTTTCTCTGGGATCTTGTCATGAAAATAATACCTAATCATATATTCCTTTTAAACAGTTCTCTCCCTCTTTGGCTTCAATGCAGTATACATTATTTATCCCCTCTTTTCTTAGGTTCTCCACAACCCTAATGTCAGTCCCATTTTACATCAGTGACACTATGCAGTATTTGTCCTGTTGTGACTGAGATATTTCACTCAGCATACTGTTCTCCAGGGTCACCCATTTTGTATAATATTTCATGAGTTCCTTGTTTTTCAATGCAGCGTAGTATCCCATTGTGTGAATATACCACAGCTTCTCTATCCATTCATTTGTTGATGGACACTTGGGTTGAATAAATTCATTCTTGACAAACAGACAAAAGTAACATTCTAAAGTGAAGATTGACTTCTTGGAAATAGCCAAGTATTGTTAGGTACCACTAAGGCCCTCCCAGGGAACTGTGGCAGCTTAGTGGTAAGGAGTTGCTCTGTTAGACCAACAGCATTTCTCCCACCTTTTGCTCCATGAGAAAAAGATGAGGAATCTCTTCCTGTCTCTGAAAACTCTGGCGGGTCAGCTATCGGTTGGTTCCGACTTGACGGTACACAGCAACAGTAGAAGATAAATAGTACAACCATTAAGATGATAGAAGATAGTACATATTTTTCACCCAATCATTTGATAATTGAATTAGATAATATACAAAATATTGCACCATCAGATTACTCTCCCTTGCTACTTAATTTCTTTCCTTCTATGTTTAAAGGATGTGAGTAAAGAAGAAAATTGTCTTCCTGAATTACCTTATGACTGTTCTCTCTTTGCAAAAAAAAAATGTTGAAACATATAAAAAGTAAATTATTTTATAGTGTCCAACCTAATGACTAAATTTATAAATTTCAATGTAAATTTTATTCCTCTAAGTTTTCAGAAGAAAATGCAAACAAAATGAAGAAAATATATGGAGAATTTTGTAGCCATCACAAAGAAGCAGTGAGTCTCTTTAAAGAACTCCAACAGAATAAAAAGTTTCAGAATTTTATTAAGGTCAGTATTTTAAAATCCTGCTATAAATTGAAAAACCAGCATGGGGATGCCAAGCTTGTTTCTTATGTGGTTTACATAGAGTTTCACATCTAATTGTGGTTTTCAGAAGACGGACGTGGTAAGCTTATCTCAGTGATGAATACTTCCTTTTCTTGTGTTAGTAAAATACTTCTCCCAAATAATTTCCTTTTGTCATATTATGATGTCATAAATCCTTCAATTGTCTGAGCATATTTATAATACTCTGGGAAGCCATTTCATGCTCCTACACATTATTAAGAAAGATAATTGAAGTTGAAATAAAGCTAGGCTCTAGGCTCTATTATCCAAATAATGGGGCATATTTGAAATATTTAGAGAAATGGTATTCTACAGGTATGTAGAGAAACAGATTTGTTTTTCATGTACTTTAATAAGTGGACTATGGCTGGGACATTTAAAAATAATAAAATTTCAGAGTTTTAAAGACCGTGTTCTTTCATCCTGTTCAATCTGCTGATATGAATCACTGCGTCATCAGTTCTGAAAAGTAGAATCTTTCTAGTGGCCTAACAAGAAGCTGCACTGCAATCCCAGAGGTATGCGGTTTGAATCCACCAGATGCTCTGCTGGAGGAGGAATAATCTCCTCCTGTACCATTCGGATCTGATTTGACAGTACACATACAAAAAAATTTAAAAAAAAAAGTAGACCCTTAAACCTGACTTGTCAGGTAATACTTCTTTTTATGGTTCTAGATAGCAAGAGGGTCTTTCTAATGTTGAGCTGAAGAGAATTTACTAGTAACTTCCGCCCCTATTTCTATAGTTATCATGAGTATGTAAGGGGAGAAAGGAGTCTCAGGATTAAACAGAGAAATACATGACCAGGCAGATAGACCTAGCAAGTAACAATGAACAAACAAACAAACAATAACAAAACCCCATTATATTAAAGGAATGTCGAAGATATACAGGACAATAGAGCATAGTAGAGTGGCCCTCCCATGTAGCCATTGCCTAGTTTACATGTGATAACCCTCAATTCATAGCTACTCTCCTTTATACTTTTTATTTACCTGTCCCATCCCTACTAGGTTAGTTTGAAGCATATCTGAAATTCTTATCATTTATCTGTAACTATTGCAGAATGTATCTCTAAACAATATGATCTCTTTTAAAAATAATGAAAATGTTATTATCCCACTTGAATATATTAATAATTCTTTAATAACAAATAGCAGGCCAGTGTTCATATTTGCCTGATTATTTTGTGCAATTGTACTGTTTAAACCAGGATCTGGTGAAGGTTTACAGAGTGTATATGCAGTTACTAAATCTCTTTAACCTAAGTTTTTCCTTTCCTTTTTTAAATTCCAATTTAAAGAAATTTATCCTGTAAAGTTCCCCATAATCTGCACTTTTATATGACATTTAAAGAATGTCACTAGTTTCTCTTCCCTCTTTTTCACATTAATGAGTATGGAAGATTTGAAAAACTTCAGAAGTGCTTTGAGATTATTTTTTTTAATGTTGCCTTGATTAGAGGGAATTTTAAAGTATTACAATCAATCATATCAAATATGGATGTAGGTCTCTTGGAAAAACAAACTGAAATGTTATATTTAAACTCTTATTTTGATTTGTGATCATTTCTCAAAGGGTTTGTTGTTCTGTTCATAAGTCTTGGTCTTAGAACTATTGAAACTTGATGACTTCTGTGATTAGTTACAGCTACAAAGGCAACTTGTGGAAATCTTGGAGAGCTGGAATGTTGAATTAAAGAACAATGTGTATAATGTAATGGACCAAGTTTTAGTTAATGACAATGTACGTGTGTTTAGTCTTAAAGGAATGATACTGTAGCAGTTTCCTTGTATTATTAAGTTCATGTCTAAAAGGTAAACAGAGGAAAAGTCTGTATATTAAAACGTGTCGAAATTTGTTAAAGCTCCGGAATAGTAATCTTTTGGCTCGACGCCGAGGAATTCCAGAATGTATTCTTCTGGTCACTCAGCGAATCACAAAATACCCTGTCTTGGTGGAGAGGATACTGCAGTACACAAAGGGTGAGTGATGATTTCTGGAACAAGCATTTGCCTTTGTCATTAGTTTTAACTATAACTGACACTTAAAGCAGCAGTGGTTGATTCCTCCTTAGGGCACTGCCATGTGTATTATAATAGAACTATGTATAGTGGCTACTTTTTCAAAACTAGATCTCCAGATCTTTCTTCCCAGGCACTTCTGGGTGGACTTGAACCTCCCACCTTTTGATCAGCAGCTGAGCACATCAAACGACTTAAAATCTATCAACCATTGTGGGCAAACTCAGGGTTTTCATTATGAGGAAGCTGTTAAAACTTTTTTGTTGTTAGGTGCCCTTGAGGACATTCAAGTCCTCATAGTAACTCTGTGAACAACACCTAGGAACCTTGCTCTACTCTGTGCCATCTTCATCATCTCTGATGTACTTGAGTCCTTTGCTACAGTCACTGTGTCAATCTAGTTCATTGAAGGTCTCCCTCTCTTTCTCTGATCTTCTTTCTTAACATGATATCTTTTTCCAAGGACTAGTCCCTCCGAACAAGATGCCCACAGTATGTGAGACAAGATTTCACCACCCTTGCCTCTGAGGAGCTCTCTGTTTGCACTTCCTCTGAGTTTGCCCTTTTGGCAGTCCATGGGCTCCATTCAGTCCTCCTCTCCAATACCACAATTCAAAATCATTGATTCTGCTGTCATCTTAATCATTGTCCAACTTTCAGATGCATATGGAGCCATTGAAAATATCGTGGCTTCAGAACTTGGGATTAGTTTTGAGAAGTTATATAATGTGACTTAGCCAACAGTTTGGATTTTTCCAAGCAGCCAGAACTAAGTACATTTTTTCACACTGTTCCTCTACCTCTCTTTTCCACATCTCCACGTATTTTGACCTTTCTAGTACTTCCTCTTACTTGCCTCCTATTACCTTCACAGCAATCTGGTGTGAATAAAAATATACCATTTTACTTCTACCAAATTAGCTTTATTATATTGAGAAAGAATATATAAAACAATGGATCAAATTTTAGATCATATTAATTCAGCAAGTTCTAGAAAATAACATAACATTTGGCTACTCTAAGAAGCATCAGAGAGGTGGACAATGACTAAGGATGATAGAAAGAGAATTGATGCCTTTGAGCTGTGGTGCTGGAGAATAGCATTGAATATTCCATGGACTGCTAGGACAACAAACAAGTTCATCCTGGAGAGGGTGAGACCAGTCTGCTGATTGGAGGCAAGGATTCTGAAGCTTCCTCTGACATACTTTGGACATGTTGCAAGGCAGGATCAGTCCTTGGAGAGGGACAGTGTGGGAGAGGAAGACCCTCTGTGAGGTGGATTGATTCAGTGACTGGGGTAATGGGGATAGGTTTGGCAGAGACAGTGAGATTGGCACAGGATGGAGCAGAGTTTAGGACTGTTGTATATAGGGTCGCTATGAGTCACAGGTGACAGCACAGAACAATAACAGCAAGAAGAAGCTATTATAAGTGACTGTAGAGTTAGCTCCTTGAGGGTGGTATGAGAGAAGATACTTGTCCTATGCAGTGGCTAATACAGAATAAGCTCCCAATAAAAAAAAAATCTACAGAGCATTGGTGGCCTAATGACAAGAAGCTGTGCTGCAGTCCCAAAGGCACGCAGTTCAAACTCACCAGCTGCTTCATGGGAGAAGGATGGACAGTCTCCTCTGGTGTGATTACTGCTTCTCAATACCTGCTGGAGGGTCAGCTATGAGTTGTTTTTGACCCTATGGTACACAACAACAACTGCAGTGAATGAATAAATAAAACTACCTATGGCTCAAGCTAAGGAGCTCTGGTGGCCTCGTGGCAAGAAGGTGCCCTGCAATCCTGAAGGCATGTGATTGGAGTCCACCAGTTGCTCTGTGAGAGAAAGATGGGAAAATCTGCTCCTGAGCGATTAACTGCCTCTGAAAACCCACAGGAGGGTCAGCTATGTGTTGGTGTGTTGGTTATGACTCAGTTGTATACAACATTCTGACTCGATGGTACACAACATGCCTCATGCTGACTTGATGAGTAAAAGTTAGGGTAGTCGTATATAACATTAGCAAAGGTGAGAGTGGAATTGTGTCTATTTGGGTTGCCCTCCAATGTACATGGCTCAACCACTCATAAGTTAGGTGGACTAAAGTCATGAATGTCTGTCTTCTCAACTATAATGTGAGAATAATAATCCTTATCTTTGTAGAGTATGAAGATGCAATGAGGTTGTCATTTAAAGTGCCCAGTGCAGTGCCTGATAGAAATGCTGCTGTTGTTGTGTATAGTTGAGTCAGAACCAATCCGTAGCTGAACCTCCAGCAGATTTTGAGAGGCAGTAAATGACATGGAGGAGATTGTCCATCTAGGTCCTGTGAAGCAGCTGCTGGATTCGAGTCACACACCTTTGGGGTGGCTGTGTAACTCTTTACTGCTAAGGCACCAGAGCGCCCCCGATATAAATGAGAACTCAGTATGTGGAGTTGTTGAAACTGATCAATTGATTTAGAGATAAAAAAAAAAGTAATAGCTTAAGTGTCGATTCTAGAGAAAATAAACAAACAAAATGCAACTTACTATTCTTATATCCTTTTCTTTTAAAAAAAATGAGAATGAGAAGTTGAAGGAATTAGGAAAGATCGAGTGTGGACCTGAAAACGTGGGGTAGCAGTGGGCCTGGAACAATGATGATTAATTTTATAAAACATAAGTTGCAGGAATGATACTATGAAACACAATGTGAATAGAGGAATGTGTGAAAAAGCATATTTGAATTTTGTATGCAAACCAATATAAAATAAAAATAATTTTTAAAAAGATTTTTAAAAATTGGGTCTAGGTGAGTAGAAAAGCATCATTTATTCATTCTCATTTTGTCCGTCACACTGAGAACTACATCCAGGGAGGGGTGGTAGCAGCTCTTCCTTTTGTCTCATTTTTATCCTACCCTGTAATTTAATGTGAAAGCGAATATAAACAATATAAACAGAAATGTCTTACAAATTCTGTTCCACACAAGAATTTATGTTATGTTTATATCATCTTTCTTAAGTTAAATACAACAACTTCAAAAGACTGAAAACCATCAGATTATTTCAAGTGCTGCTCCAAGAACTATCCATGTCACATTTTCCTGGTAGAATAAAAGCAGCAGCTATTTTTTTGATTGTCAGAAACTCTGACTATGACTTCAACAGTCAGTGCGGTGAGAGAAGAGTCAGCACTTTCTTTGGTCAATTTTTACAAATAGTCGCCTTTCTCCAGGACTCTCGGGAACATTGGTTCACTGTAATGTCTGTTACAGCTGAGGTTCTCAAATTTTGTTAGTTATAACTCTCCTCTGGAGATCTTGTCTCAGTTTGGAGAAAGTGCAACCATTATGCTTTTTGGAGATGAGGATGGAGAAGCTTCATCTCACATACTTTGGGCGTGTTATTAGGAGGGGCCAGTCATTGGGAAAAGGGCATCGTGTTTGGAATGGTAGTGAGTGCTGTTGTGCACCATTGAGTCAGAACGGACCCATAGCTGACCCTCTAGTGGGTCTACAGAGGCAGTAAATCACAGAGGAGGAGATTGCCCGTCCTTCTCCTGTGGAGCAGCTAGAAGATTTGAACTGCATACCTTTGTGTTGTTAGTACAATACCTTCCCAAAGGTGGAGGGTCAGTGAAAAAGAGAAAACCCTGAGGGAGGTGGACTGACACACTGATTGAAGCAATAGACCCAAGTATATCCATGAAGGCGAGGATGGCACAGGATAGCATAGGGTTCAGACCTGTTTTTCATAGTCACTATGAGTTGTAGTCAACAAAACCTGACAACAACAACAATAACTAATTAAATTCCATTTGAGCTGTTAGGGCTGTGTATTTTTCTAGTGTAGTACAGTCTGTGAAAATAATTTGTCTGTGAAAGTTAAAAAGCCCTTATGGCTTTTACCATAAAATATAGCCCCAATTCATTTTCCCCCACACCCATCTAAGTTTACTATGTTTTTGGTTTTTTTAAATAATTTTAATGAACATTTACAGAGATTTTGAATTTCCATTCATTCATTGCTACACTTCTCTCCCTGCCCAGCTCCCCCCACCACAGTTCGCTCCTCTCTTTCAAAAGTAAAAGAAAGACTCCCTCCCTAGTACACAATCCCCCCACACCCCTCCCACCGCCCCAAGTACATTCCACTATGCAACCTTAATTGTGGACTTTTGTGATAGCCATAATACCCTATCTTACTGTTTATAAAGAAGAATAATCTTTTTGTGGTAGGGACTTAGTGTCCTGGTGTAGTAAAATATGAGGTAAATTCTTTCACAAATGGTGAGAAAGAAAATAGCTTCCTTGTTAAAGACATGTATCAGGGTCTGACCAAACCCACGTTCATGCGTTTAAGACGTGAGGGCCTGGGAATGTTTACAGCAGGCTAGGATTTGCTCTTCTTCCCCTGACTGCTATTTCTAAGTGTTTGTTTCTGCTGCTCCGAACATTCAAGGACCTTTCATTTTTCTCTGCTGAAGCACATTTGATAATGTAGATTTTGTATAAATACAAATGGTTAAAGGTTCTTTTTTGGAGAAGGTACAGAGTGATATATAGAATTTATAATTAATCCCAAATTTTCCTCAAGAGATTTGTGATGATAGATTTGTGTATATAAAAAGAAAGAAAAAAAAATCTCTAGCATTTGACTTTCTTATATAATTCTTTTTTGCTTACTCCACCCCCCCCCCCAATTATTTCCATCTTATAGAAGGAAGTGAAGAACACAGAGATCTATGCAAAGCACTTCACTTGATTAAAGACATAATTGCTGCAGTGGACTTGAAAGTCAGTGAATATGAGAAAAACAAAAAATGGCTTGACATCCTAAATAAGATTGAAAATAAAACCTACACGAAGCTCAAAAATGGCCATGTGTTTAGAAAGCAGGCGCTGATAAGTAAAGAAAGGACTCTGCTCCATGATGGCCTTGTTTATTGGAAAACAGCTACAGGCCGTTTCAAAGGTATCGTGACTTTAACAAACTTATTTCTCCTTTTGCACATGCTATTGAGGTAGCAAAGGACTGAATTCCTCAAAGAAAAATGGTCCAGAGGGGCAGGCCTTTGTGAACTCTGAAAGATTCTTGCAGGACTAAGCTGTGAAATTCAGTAGAAAAAAATGTGGCCAATGCTTGAAATTTCTGCTGGGAGTTTGTGCACTCAAAGAAACATCTTCAGATTTATTTTGTAAATCTTTAAGTTTGTGATGATTTTAATCATAACTTAAAATTCTACTAGTTGGTGGCCCAGAAATGTCTGGTCAATGTGAAGGCTGAAAAGGAGGAAGTATGCCTACCCAGAAAACTTGTTTTGTGTGCCAAGTCAACCCCGGGTGTCCGAGACAACTGGTGAAAATAATGAAAGGGATCTTAGGACTAGCCGACTAAATGAATACAACATAATGAACAATGCTCACACTGATAGTGTTCTTCAGTGCTATTGTTTGCTAACAGGCATTTATTTATTCTGTTAAAATTATTATAATATCCCTTTAAATGTATTACTAAAAAAGTAAATAATTTTTTTTAAAAAATCACCCAGTTTCTATTACAGCAACCCCATATCATATGTATCAGAGTAGAACTGTGCTTCATGGAGTTTTTAGTGACAGATTTACTGGAAGAAATATAGAATCACAAAACCTTCCTTAGATAGAAATAAAACAAAATAGTAGGTTTGCAGATACGACTGAAGTTACAGGCTGCTTGCTAATATTTTTCATGAAGTACTTTTTTAAGAGGTGAGATCCTTTCCCATTCTATTGTTGTTAGCACTACCGAGTTCAATTCATGACACACTTCCCTCACCCTAAATATGTGTGTAGAATAGAATGTTTACTCAGGAATTTCAAGGACAGAACATTTTTGTAAACTGATCACCAGGCCTAACTTACGATGCACTTCTGGGTGGGTTTAAGCCATCAACCTTTCAGCTAGTCAGGAGCTTAAATATTTATTCCACTTCTTGCTGTTCTAATACAGCGTATTTTTTTAAACAAAATTTTTCCTTTTTCAATGCTAACACTACATCTTTTAAAAATTATTTTATATTGGCATGCATACAAAACTCATATATGTATTATGTTTCACTATTCTTCATTCACATTGCTAACATTATATCTTGATGGAGATTGAAATATCACTAAATTTACATATACAAATATACACAGTTGAACACAATTTGTTGTTGTTGTGTGCCATTAAGTTGCTTGAGAATCATAGCAACACTATGTACAATAGCTCTGAACCCTGCCCTGTCCTGAGCCAGTCTCATTGACTCTTACACACCAAACCCCATTGCTATAGTCTCTGTGTCAATCCATCTCATCTGGGGTCTTCCTCTCCTGCACCGTCCCTCTACCCTTCCAAGCATGATGTCCTTCTCCAAGGATCAGTCGCTCCTGGCCATAAACCCAAAGTATGTGAAATGGAGCTTCAAAATCCTAGCCTCCAAGGAGAAACTTGGTTTCACCCTCTCCAAGACAGACCTATTTGCGTTTTGGCAGTCTGTGGCATGTTCATATATCTTTGGTTATTATAGTACAGACATTTCTGGAAAGAAAGTATAGACTAATGTGTCTTTTTCTATATTTTACAACTATATTGATATTGGATTGATGTCAAATCAGAACCAACTCCTTGCTGACCTTCTAGCAGGTAATCAGAGGTTGTAAATCACCTGGGAGGAAATTGCCCATGTTTCTTCAGTGAAAGAATTGGTGGATTCTGATCGTCTGCCCTTGGGTTGGCAGCACAACTCCTTGCCACTAGGCCACCAGGGCTCCCTTTTATATATATTACACTTATTTACATTTCAACCATGAGATCAGCATACTTAACAAATTAAAATTATGGCTTGCTTAATTAATACTTGTTATTTTTTTTTCTTTGAAGATATTCTAGCCATCCTTCTAACTGATGTGCTGCTCTTCTTACAAGAAAAGGACCAGAAGTACATTTTTGCAGCTGTTGTAAGTTTAATCGCACATTTCTGAAGGTCCTCGTGAAATAAAATGGCCACTAACAAGGATACTTGTTCTATCCCCACGAATATTGTTGGGATTGCACTGCTTATTATGTTTATATATTAACTTACATAAAACGTTAATATATGTATTATTTGGGGTGTCATTGTTTAGAAACAAGCAACTAACTGATTTGAGTCAGCACAAAAAGTGATGGTTTATTGCAGCCAGAATTTAATCAGTTGTGAAACTATTGAAATACTTCCATAATGGTTGGCAAAAAGCATTGCCCTGAATATTCCAATGGCCCCTTTTGTGTCTTGGCTGCCTTGCTCTTCCCTCCAGGATTCTCACCCCTCTCCCAGACTTCCTTCAGGTCTAGGAATGAAAATGTTAATGCTGACCAGCAGGGCCACTTCTGAGGCCACCGAGGCCCCAGAAGTTGCTAATTCTATGCGTAACTGTTATCACCTTCCATCTATCTGGCAAACAAGGAAAGCACATCCTGCTGTCTAGCATTTAAAGAAGATTCTTTGTTACTTCTACTGTGATTGCTACTAATGACTGAAGTGCTCCTGTGACATTCATCTTTATAGAGTGCTAGATTAATCTCATTACCAGCAGACTTAGACTGGTGATATTACAGCTATCATAATATTTCATATACACCATCTGTGTGATTACAAAGGAATGACTTACTTAAATTGAAAGGTTTATTTAAATCAAGGGATTAATTCTTTGTCAACCTCATAAAATATCAGGGTTGTTAGAGACTTGTGGATACAAAACCCAATGCAGACAGTATAATAGTGATTCATAAAAATGCTAGTATTTGTCATCTATTGATTGATAGTATACCCAGGTGCCGTAACTTCTTACTGATGAGTGAAGATTCTGAATTTTAGTGACTCTCCACACAACAATGATATCCAGGTATCAGAGCTTCTTGTTGTTAGTAGGGGCTTCCTAGTTGGCTTTCAATCTTAGCTTAACCTCATTTTTCCATTCACTATGTCAATTGTGTTGAAGGTCTTCCTCTCTTTTACTGATCTTTAACTTTCCAAACTGTGAGCTCAGCTTCCACCGACTGGCCTGCCTGATAACATGCCCAAAGCGTAGGAGATGAAGTCTCACTTTTCTTGCTTCTCAGAAATACCATCATTTTAATTCCTCCAAGACAGATTTGCTTGTTCATTTGACAATGTGTGTTTATTGTCATCATTATTCTCTAGCATCACAACTGCAAGGCATCTTCAGGCTTTTTCATTTATTGTCCAGGTTTCACATACATTCTAAAACAGTTGGCAATACCATGGCATGGGTCAGACACACTTTAGTCTTTAAAGTGACTTTCTTATTCACAAGTAAATCTGTTAGCAGCAGATTTACCCAATGTAATATGTTGTTTTATTTCTTGACTACTACTTACATGGATCCAAGTAAAAGTAAAGACTTGACAGTTTCAATCTTGGCTCCATTTATCAGGATCTTGCCTGTTCGTCTAATTTTGAGGATCTCTATTTTCTTTATGATAGTGTTGTTATGTGCTGTCGAGTTGACTGCGACTCATACGACCCTATGTATAATAGCTCTGAAGCCTGCCCTCTCTTAAGCCAGTCTCATTGTCTTTGATACACCAACCCCCACTATCCCAGTTACTGAGTCAATTCATTTCATCCAGAGTCTTCCTGTCCTGTGCTGTCCCTCCATCCTTATAAGCATGCTGTTTTTCTCCAAGGATCTCCTGGCCGTGTACCCAAAGTATGTGAGACAGAGCTTCAATATCCTACCCTCCAGGGAGAAACTTGGTTTCATCCTCTCAAAGACAGACCTGTTTGTTTTCTTGGTGGCCCATGGTATGTTCAAGACTCTTCACCAATTTTCTTTATGTTGATGTATATTTCTTACTGAAGTCTGTAGTCTTGCTCTTCAGTAAGTGTTTCATGTCCTCCTCACTTTTAGCTAACAAGGTTCCATGGGAAATACCATCAACCCCAACTAGCTTTGAAAAATTTAATACTTCAAGAAATTTCTTCTGTGAAGTTCTGAGAAACCAGTTAGCTGGTCAGCTTGGTGAAGGGATTCTTAGGAGGCAGAGCACAAAAGTGGTACTTCACCTACCGGTCTCTGCTTGTAAGGTTTGTGTGATAGCAGCTTTGTCGTTCTCAGCACATTGCTTCTCATCAGTAACCTAAAGCCGAGTTGTAAAAAAAAGTACTTATTTCTTTACAGAGCAGCACAAAGTTAAGAAGAGACTGTGAGCATGTCTCCATATCCCTCATCCATTTTAATTAATTGGAAAATTTAATGAAAATGGACTGCCTTGGCCCAGCAGCCTCGCTGTGCTGTGACCTGGGATGCTCTGAAAGAACAGAGAAAGACCGGAAGTGGAAAGCTGGGGACCTTTGTGACAGTGAGGACCATCAGACCCTATAGAAACAAAAGAGTCTCCAGAATCAAAGGCTTCAAAAGGAAGCAACTCTTACTTCTGGGATGGGGTTACAGCGCAAGTCGCCAGCAGTCTGATTGCTCCAGAATTGACCATAGAGTAAAGACAGCTCGTTTGTTTTCTATGATAAAATATCATGTGGATTTCGATCAAGTTGTGATATTGACGTTTTTGTGTGATTTGATACAATTGTGCTATGCTTTTTGGCCTCTTGAGTTATTCATGCCACCTGCAGATGACATTTACCAGTAAGCAGGACATTATGAATTTAGTCCACATTATTCTGGAAGGAAAGGCAGCAACAACTTAGCTCTTGCACTTGGTTAAATATAATCAAATATAGGTGACAGTGAAATGATGCCGCTTCTCTTTTTTCTGAATTAGCTATACTGACAATTTATGAAGGCCAGCAAAGCCCTCGATAATGTCATGAGGCAGAAAGAACCTAATGACACTTGCCAACAACAACTACTTTCTATCCCTTATCTATTATTCAATTAAAAAAGTCTCTTACCCTACCATCTCCCCTCCAATACTAACCAATTGGTTCTACTATTGATAAAATTCTTAAGTAAATCAAACCCATTCTGCTTCCTTATAGGCATAGACCTTAGTACCTTTTAAGCTGAAGAAGCTAAAAATGTAATTTGGAACAAAGAATACAGATAAAGTCTTGGATGACCAGTTAAAATCAAGTCAGTTTCCAATTATAGTGATTCTAGGTGTAACAGAGCATAAAAGGCCGTGTTTCACATAGTTTATTATTCAGAAGAAGATGGCCTGGGTGGACTTGAACCTCTAATCTTTTACTAATAGACAGGCTCATTAAGAATTTGCGCTATCCGGGAGCTCCAAAGTCTTGGATAATAGATCTGTAACAGTTTAAAGATATTCTGAGAAGGTAACCACTAAGAAGCTTTACCACAAAGTCTTTTGCTTCCATTTTTAGAGATACAGCAGAGGACTAAAAAGACCAGAGAGTTTTGACCTCTCATCATATTCTTTTAATGCTAGGAGAGCAGAGACCAGCACTATGGAGCTGGCAAAGGGGAGGGGGATGAGAATAGCATACTCAGGGTAATGGCGTCTCTCAGTCCATGAGGGCAAAACAAAACCACAAACAGCAACCAAGCCTGTAAACAGAGGGAGAAGCCACAAACCAAAGAAGATTCTTCATAGCTGCCCCTGAAGCTGTTCGTGCTGCTGGTTTTCAGAATACATTTTTTTGGAGCATTCTTTCAGTTACAACTACAAATCAGTCGTCTTTCGGCTGAAACGACAAATCCATGTCTTGTCCACCTTTGATTTCTGCCAAGCTTACAACAGTACGTTAAAGGAGCCTAGTAAATGTTGATTGATGAGATGATTTAATTATGGCTTGGGTTAAAATGTTAGAATCTCACTGCTATTTGTTAAAACGGTCCTTTTCCTCTTCAATATAAATGTTAATTCTATTTCTACAGGCATGATTTGAGTGCCTACTCTAAACAGGCAGTGTGCTGGGCTGCATGGATGGGTTAGGAGAGTTTCCATTGACTAAAGGCTCCCCTTGGTGGGGAGAAGAGACATTTAGAGTACAATCATAGAAGTTTCTTTTGCCACAAACTATGCCTGAGTAAAAGGAGTTGTTAGTTATGCCAGAGGACTCCAAGGTCTTAGCTTTTACAGTCCACCCCTCTGTGTTTGTGTACACTCTGTATGCTGGAGAAGAGTACTAATATGCCATGGACTGCCACAGGAACAGAGATGTCTTGGAAAAAGTGCAGCCAGAGTGAGAGCTCCTTGCAGGCAAAGATGGAGAAGCTTTGTCTTTCGTGCTTTGGACATAGAGCTAGGCGAGCTGTCCTTTGGGAAGGGACGTCACGCATGGAAAGATGGAGGGTCAACGGAGAAAAGAAAGACTTCCAAGGAGGTGGATTGACACGGTGACTTCAGCAATGAGCTTGAGTGTGTTGGAGATGATGAGGCAGGGACCATGAGAGAGTTCAGGTCGGCTGTTCATAGGGTCACTCTGAGTCATATTCAACTTGACGGCAACTAATAACAACAACATTAACAGCAGCTACCCCTATGTTTGGGCTTCTGTTCCTACCACTATATTGAAACTGCATTCCTGTTAACCTGAAAATCCCGTGAGCTCTTCCAGGCTTGCTTATCTCCTGCCCTTCCGGGAAAATCCCTCCACCTTTGACCACTGCATTTTGACCTTTCCTGTACCTCTTTGATTGTTTTTAAAAAAGTTATTTTTTTTTATAGCACCGTTATTTAAGAACAAATGTCCCCTTATGTCTTTTTTTGTCCCCATCATTTTTTCCTCCAAGCCCCTGCCTCTTGAATATCTTGTTGATTTCTATAACTCCTTTGAAAAGGTTGGAAGTAACATAAATATTTGTCTGTTACTGTTATTTTCCTGCTCTGTACAGAGTTGCACTGTCCAAATCCACCAGCAGCTCTGTGGAAGAAAGATGAGTAATCCCTCCCCATGCTCTTTGCAGCCTCTGGAAAGCCAGTGGAGGGCCAGCTATCAGCCAGTCCCTACTTGCTGGCAATGCCTTTGAGTTTTGTTTGTGTTGCTTTGCGTAACCAATGTCTTTTGTGACCCTTGCCTTAGATAGGGTGCTGTTTCAGCTGCCCATCTTTGCGTTTTCTGTAGGACCAGAAGCCGTCAGTCATCTCCCTGCAGAAGCTCATCGCCAGAGAAGTTGCGAATGAAGAGAGAGGAATGTTTCTCATCAGTGCTTCAACTTCTGGCCCTGAGATGTATGAAATTCATACCAATTCCAAAGAAGAACGAAATAACTGGATGAGACGGATCCAACAGGCTGTCGAAAGGTAACACTTCCTGGTGTCTGTTTTCTGTGGGATGGTTTTGGCCAGTTGGGGACAATATTCTAACCGTGTCTTCTCTGCATGAAAACTCTGCCTCAGCCAGAACGGCCCGCTCAGTGCTCCCTGCACCTGCCTGCGATAGCCCCGCCTCTGCAGCTTTGCCCTCCGAACTCCCTGCATGTAATGCCCTCACCTCCCCTCTGCCTGCCTGAGTCCTGCCTGTCTCTGGTGAATCTCACAACTCTCCTCCTTCACGAAGGCCTCTTCAGTCACTGTGGGTTCTTCCTTATCTGTAGTTCTTCAGCACCTGCTCTTAAAATGGTTATTTGGTGCTTGTCATATATGACCACGAGTGCTTATCTTTTTTAAAGTGTGTGCATGCTTATGTGCAAATAGATTGAAAGCTCCTTGAGGGGAGGTCCATGTTTTTCTGTCTCTGTGTGCCTAGCATTTTAGGAGTCATTCAATAAATGTTTTTCATGCATTTGGTGGATCTGAGTATTCTAACTTCATTTACTTGTCATTTGTATGAAGCCCATTTATATGAAACTGGATGAAGGTTGAGAGAAGTTATTCCTAGCGGTGACTTGAGTAGTTGATTTTGGAGTATATGAAGGTCCTTCCACCTTATTGCACTTCACCAAATCTAAGACTTATTCCATCTTCTCAAACTCTTCTGGTCTACTTCCATTAATAGTGGTGTCGTTAGGTGCTGTGGAGTCAAGTATGACTCATAGTTACCCAGTGAACAGTAGATCTAAGCCCTTTCCGATCCTGTGCCACCCTTACCGTCTCTGTTATACTTGATGTCATTGCCACGGACACTGTGTCAGTCCATCTGACTGAGAGCCTTCTTCGCTTTTCACTGACCCTCTAGCTTTCCAAACAAGAGCCCCTCCTAGCAGCATGCCCAAAGTAAGTGAGATGAGGCTTCACTGTCCTTGCCTCTAAGAAGCACTCCATTAATAATAGAATTACTCAAATAAGACAGAAAACAGAAAAAAAAATCTTAGTTGTTTATACCTTATACTTAACCTTAATACTCCATATCACACACTTTGGGGATATTGTAAAGAGGGGCCAGTCCTTGGACAGGATGTTATGCTTGGAAGGGTAGAGGTCAGTGCTAGAGAGAAGGCCTTGGATGAGATTAATTAACACAGTGACTGGGGCAATGGGGTCAAGTATGTTGGGCAAGAGTCAGAGCCATTGTTTATGGGATTGCTACGAGTCGTAGTTGACTTGACAGCATATAACAGCAATGACAATACCAAGGCATGGTATTGTAGAGAGAGTATATGTGTGTGTGTCTGTCTCTCTAACACTTGTTGGCCTATTTGTGTTATAATATCCGCAATAAGGGATATACCTTTAACTTGCTGGTCTGTCTGATACTTCTCTAAATCTGAACATTCACACTGAGACAGAGTAGGAAGAAGGATTGGCCATCTACTTCTGAAATAGCAGGCCTCTGAAAACCCTATGTAAAACAGAACACATTTGTTTGTTGTTCTTATGTGCCATCGAGTCGTTTCCGACTCATAGCGACCCTATGCAGAAGAGCTCTAAACCCTGCTCTATCCTGCGCCAACCGCACCGCCTCTGACACACCTATCCCGATTACCCCAGTCACCGAATCAATCCATCTCATAGAGGGTCTTCCCCTCCTGCGCTGTCCCTCCACCCTCCCAAGCATG
>NW_006399994.1:2592091-2651625 GCF_000299155.1 Elephantulus edwardii
TGGATTGATTCAGTGACTGGGATAATTGGGATGGGAGTGTCAGAGAGTGCGATTGGCACAGGACAGAGCGAAGTTTAGGGCTGTTGTACATAGGGTCACTATGCGTCGCAAGAGACTCGACGGCACATAACAACAACAACAACAATAATACTGCAGTCTTTCAGAGCTAACCTTATGTTGTATCTGATGCTATGTACTGTGTACTGTGGAGGCCGACTTGACTCTCCAGTTACTTTTCAGAGGCAGTAAATCACATGGGTGGAGATTTTTCATCTGTCTCCTGTGGATCAGCTGGTGGATTAGAATTGCCTTCATTTGGGTTGGCAGCCCAACTCTTTATCACTGTGCCACCAGAAGTCTCTTTATATAGAATAGAAATCTAAATCTCTTGGCTGAGTGCCTGATGACATCTGTTTATGTTCCAATTTCCTCCTTTATGAGGGAGAATTTATAATAAGTATTTGTGTTGCCAGAATTTGGTTTCAGGTGTCTCCTTTGACTGTTGTCTTTTAAAGTTGCCCAGAAGAAGAAGAAGGAGGAAGGACAAGTGAATCAGATGAAGAAAAACGCAAAGCAGAAGCAAGAGTGGCCAAAATTCAGCAGTGTCAAGGTATGGTGCAGGCACCCCAGCTCCCAGCTCACTGGCCAAGGCATCCTTCTTGTATGTTGGGCGTCTTAGTCAGAGCTCTCTAGAGAGAACCACGAAAACAGAGAGAGAGAGAGAGAGAGAGAGAGAGATTGATTTTTTTCTTTTTTTTATTAGTTTTAATGAACATTTACAGAGATTTTGGGTTTCATTCTGATTGATTTTGTTTTGAGGGACCGGCTCACATGATTGTGGGGGGCCAGGCAAGTCCAAATTCTTTAGATCAGTCATCAGGCAGAAGAATTTTGTGGACTTATGTCCCATGATCCAGAGGTCAAGAAACAAGAGGAATACAGAATGGAAGGGAGAGAGTGCATTCTACCAGAATATCTACGTACAGTGTGGAGGCAAAATTCTTTCAAAGGAAGCTTCCCTTTCAATTGATTAACTATAGTACATTGGGTTACATTATAGAAAGCCATTACATTACACCATATTAAGTTATATTATGCAACAGCAGCTAGTCTAGTGTTTTACCAAACCACCTTGCTTAGACTCATAAACTTAATTGTCATATTTGGGAAGCCCAGATGTCATGACTTTTACAGCTAAGGCCTTCTTCTTTACTCTCTCAATACAACAACAACCCCCTCCCAAATCCCCATAAAACAACTCAATCACCTAAACAAATGATATGTTCAAGTGAGAAGACTGTATCTCCCTCCTTGTTCCTCAGTGATTAAGGTAAATTATAGAAATGTATGTGCATAGCATACATAAAACAATAATTCTGGGCAATTCAGGGGAGATGTGCATTGACATTAGTGGCTGATGGTGCAGTTTTAGAAACCAGCACTGTCATGCCAGAGCTGTAGTACTTCGGTTAGGAACCAAATTGTTGTCTTCAGTTTCCAAATTTGTGAAATAAAGGAATGAGATAGACTAACTTAGTGGTTTTCAGTTCTGACTGGACACTAAAATAGCTTGGGAGAGTTTTGTTAAAATATTAAAGCCTTAGACCTCACCCTCAACCCATTGAATCAGAATCTGTTGGGGGCAAGGTATAGGGTTGTTATTATGGTAAACTCCATCAGGTGATTCTGAGGCAGAGAGAGCTGAAAATCGCCAAATTAGACACTAGCTAAGGTCTCTGTCAACTGTAAGAATTCCATGACATGCTAGAATCGGGGGTGGGGTGGGGTGGGGAACGATGCATGCAAAGATGGTCAAGGAAATTAGATGTTTAGAAACAAGAACACAAACCAGTGTTTGTTTTTGGCCAAGACTGACTGCAACCCTCAGAGGTTCAGGTCTCTGTATTGTTTTCCTTTGTGGGTATTTACTCAGCATGGACACTGCCGCCTCGATTTGCATTCCTGAGCTTAATGTTTAGTCTTAATAGAAAACAGCTTGAATAAATAAAGAATAGCTTTGCAAGTTTTCCTGGAATAGGGGAATGAGAAAGGGATGAGCATTTATTGAGTGCTTTGTTTCCAGAGAGGACAATGGAGGCTCAGAGGTCTGAATTCACTTGATTGAGGCCATTGTCCCTGAGTGGGACAGTTGGGACTTGACCCTGGGCCTGTTCCATTCAATAACTTGTGCTTTCAATGTTAGATGACAACAGTTGCTGGCTTTCAAATCAATTTGACTTGTGAAGACATGTGTGTTTGAGTAGAATTGAAATTCGTAAGGTTTACAATGACTGATTTTTTTTTAATATAAAACACTAAACAAAAAATATTTTAATTTAAAAATTATTAAAATTAAAAACTAGGCCTTTCTTATAAGAATCTTTCCAGTGGACTCAAACGGACAACCTTCTGGTTAGCAGGCACACATGTTCATAATTTTCAGCACCCAGATGATGTTCTAGTTAGCAACATCTCTATGTAGCTTGGTTTTTCTTTTTAATTTTTTTTTGTTTTATACTGATTAATTTGCAAAATTCAAATACATTGGTTTTCATTGTGTCTTTAACACAAGATCCTTCCCATGTCCCTCACCATCCCCCATTAAATTATGCAACCCTATGATTAGCACCCCACTTTCCCCCCCTCCCCACCCTCTGCACCTAGCCTCACCTTTCTGTTGTACTGCCATGATAACCTAATGGTAAATACTAATTCATAGAAATACTCAGTAACCAAGACCAGCAAATTTGCAAGTATTTGGAGGAGAAGCTGCACATCTATGCCAAACTTGGAGAGCTGAGTGGATTCGAGGATGTCCATCTAGAACCCCACCTCCTCATTAAACCTGACCCCAAGGAGCCTCCCCAGGCAGCCTCGTTACTGGCAGCAGCACTGAAGGAAGGTAAGTTGCTTCACTAAAGGGTTTTTGGACAAATTTAGCAAATGTCTATTGAGCACCTACTATGTACAGTGTAGTCTTGGTAGACATGGTACTGTGGGACAAGACAAAGTCTAAAGGCTCCTGTAATGCCTATTTCTATGTGTTATCATGTCAATTCCGAGACAGAGTAAGTACTGAGTGGGTTTCAAGGATTTCAAAACATAGGTTTTCAAGATTGTAAGCTTCACGGGAGCTGATCATTAGAGCTTTTCTCCCATGGGGCCACTGGGAGGGTCACACTGCTGACCTGTCAGAAGCTGAACACGTAACCATTATACAACCTTTGTCACAGACTAGCTCTTTAGTTTAAAGCAGGCAATCAGATTTGGCATAAAAATATAAAGTGCTTGAGACAAACACCAATATTTTTTTATTAAATTTTATTAGTATTAATGAACATTTACAAGGATTTTGGGTTTTCATTCCTTCATTGCTGTACCATTCTCTCTACCCTCTTCCCCAGTTTGAAACACCAATATTGGATAGTTGACCTTCCTTTTTGAGGAACTAGGAATTCTCAGCCATCTACTTTCTCATTGTCAAATTGATTCTGACATATGACAACCACATTTGTTACAGGGCAAAACTGCCCATAAGGTTTCTCAGCCTGTAACCTTTATGAGGAGGGAGCTCTTGTGGCCTGTGAATTGAAAGTTGTGCTGCCAGCCCAAAGGCAGGCGGTTCAAATCCATCAGTTGCTCCGTGGAAGAATGATAGAAAGTCACCCATGTAATTTGCAGCCTCTGAAAACCCACTACAGGGTCAACTACAAGTTGATTATATCTCAATGGCAATGAGTTGTTGAGTTGTAATCTTTATGATAGTAGATTATTGTTGCTGTTGGGTACTATTGAGTTGGTTCTTACTCATAATTGACCCTTCAGTGAGTTTTCAGAGACAGTAAATCACATAGGAGGAAATCTTTCTCCTACAGAGCTGTGGGTGAATTCCTTTGTGTTGGCGGCATAACTCCTTACTATTAAGCCACCAGAACTTCCTGTTATTATATGTATGTATCTATTTGTGTTTTTGTTGTTTGTATTAGCTGAGAGCCTCCAAGCAGCAGTGAAGGCCTCACATACAGGTGATGGAAATCAGTCATCAGAGGAAAGTTGTGCAGAATCTGGCATGACCGATGATGCACCCAGCTCTAATGATGGGCCGGGATGTTCTAGTGAAGGACCAGAACTGTCGACAGCATGTAAGTGAAAACCCAGGCTTGTTTCAACAAGTCTGAAAACAGCCTCTGAAACATAGAATGATAACATGAAATGGAATCAATGTCTCTGTCCTTATTTCAAGAGGATTTGGTATATTTTTAAGTATTAGGAACATATTGGACAATAAATATGTGAGGTTACTTTACATATAATGAAAACATTACTATTCCAAGGACAAAGACTTAAAGAGAAGTTGATAGGTGACACTGCTTTGTTTCCCAGGCAAACTTTGCACTTTCTCCAAACCCTATCCTTGTACTTTTTTTATAAGACTAACTAATACAGTTTTGGAGGGACCAGTCCTTGGAGAAAGACATCATGCTTAGAATGGTGGAGGGTCAGCATAGGAGAATAAGACCCCAGATGAGATAGATTGATGCAGGGACTTGGCACTGGGGGCAGGTGTGTTCAAAGACAGTGAGATTGGCTCAGGATAGGGAGCTCTGGTGGCCTAATGGTAAGAAGCTGCTCTGCAATCCGAAGGCACACTGTTCAAATCCAGTAGCTCCTCCGTGGTAGAAGGATGGGCAGTCTCCTCCCATGTGATTATCTGCCTCTGAAAATTCACTGGAGGGTCAGTTGTAGATTGAATATGACTCAGCAGCACACAACAACAACAACAACAACAACAACAACAGGACAACAGGGCAGAGCTCAGATCTATTGTTCCTAGTGTTGCTGTGAGTCATAGTTGACTTGACAACATATAACAACAATAACAATTAATACAGTTTTGAAATAACCTTTTTCAAAAACGTTTTGATTTTTCAGAAAGGGTTTCTGAAATCCACTAGGATAAAAGCTTTTAAACTTTATTTATACCAATTGAGAAGGCAAAGTATCATACACACACACACACACACACACACACACACAGATAAGAGTTGATGTTGTGGTTAAGGGCAAAAACTTAGAAGACTTTAATCTACATTTTCATAATTCAGGTTAGAATAAAACATAGAGAATTGGTCAGGGGATTTCTTAGAAACTAATTATACTCTGAGTATGGTTGTAATTGAAATATAGGTATGCATCGCTTAACATCCGTGAAGTGTTCTATGAAATGGAACATTATGTGCTTTGGACACTGTGTAAACATCACACTGAAAGCTTATGGGGACCCACTTCCATTTATTTTTGTCATTGCTGCTGTTGGAGCTGCTGGTTGAAGCAGCTTAAGCTGAAGGGGTGAGAAGGATGCATGTGGAGGAAGCAGGTGAGAAGGGATGAGAGTGCCCCTACCCTGCGCTGTCCACACTCCTGTCCACTCAAGCAGCCCTGCCGCTCACACCTGCCTGCTGGACAGAGCTCAGAGCTCTTGCCTCACCTGCCTGTCTTCTACTTGTGGTCCAGTGCTGCAAGACTCTGAGTGGTTGTTGTTGCTTGGTGCTGTCAAGTGGCCTGTCACTCACGGAGGGCCTGTCAACAGCAGATCTGGACCTTACCTGTCCTGCACCGTCCTTAGTGTCTCGGATATGCGTGAGTCTGTTGTGACCATCACTGTGCTAGACCATCTTGTGCCAGACCTTCCTCTCTCTGATCCTTCACCCTCCTCAGCGTGATGGCTTTCCAAGAGCTGGCCCCTCCTGACAGCAGGCCCAAAGAATGTGAGATTCAGTGTCACCATTCTTGCCTTTATGGAGCAAAAACCATTAAGGTGAAATAATAAGCAAAAGGAGAGTGGTAGTCTCTTAAAAAGCAAACAAACAAAACTCAAACACCCTCCCTGTTCCTAACAAACAAAACAAAACAGACGTATGTGCTGCCATTTTCTAAATTATTATTAAGTACCATATACCTGTATTTAATACCTCAAAGTTTTCTGAGAAAAGAGCATATCAGGGATATTTTCCAACATGTGTGGGTGATGAAAAGCTTACTTCCACAATTTCTTATGTACATGAGATATAAGATACATATTGAATCTTTAGTGGCAAGAGATTAGAGGATTAAATAGTCTCAGTTTTGTTGGTATGTTAAGAGATCCAACAGTAATACAGATTTTTAATTATATAATTTTTTTAAAAAATCAGGCCCGATACTTTCTTTTCCCTTCTCCGGTTCTGCCTTATCTAATCCTGAGTTTCTATTTTCAGAATGGGCACATATGTTTTCCATTTCTACAGAGCCCAGATTCATCAGGGGAGTTGTTCTGCCCTGGATGATTTCCCTTGTAACGAAGAGCCTCGTTATGCCGTTGAGGAAGTCCTGTCTAAAAATACATGTGGGGATCCACGGCTCCCAGCCTCACCCCAGGGACAGCTGGGAAGGCTCCTGTCCTCGGCCACAGCTGCTCTGAGCACACGGCCACGTCTCCCTCCCTGCAGGGCGGGTGATGAAGGTTCTCCCTGGCTGTCTCCACTTCTCCTGTGACATGGGGACTTTTTTGCATCTGCTAGAGCCCCAAGAGACGTGTATAGAGCTCTGAGATAAGATTCATGCAGAGGAGGTGCACAGACAGGAGGCTGGGGTTCTGCACCCCAAACGCCTCTTCAGCTCTAGGCTGAACTAGAGCATAGTGCACAAGAAGGTGGTTCTCTCTATAGAATTGCTGACAGAAAATGAGAATTCCTCAGTGAAGATCTAGAACTGAGTAGGTCAGTTCTGTGCTTTTGAATAGAGAAGTTGTCAGTCCAACAATGGAGACAAAGCAAGGCCCCCTATTTTCAGTCCTCTATACACCTGATAAGGTAGGTAAATAGATCAGGTAGATAAATATAATCTGCTCTCTGGGAGCTCTGATGGCCTGCCTAGTGGTTAGGAGTTGTACTGTCAACCCAAAAGCACATGGTTTGAATCCACTCCATGGGAGAAAGATGGGCAGTCTTCCCATGCAGTTATCTGCCTCTGAAAACCTGCTAGAGGGTCAGCTGTGGAATGGTTCTGACTAGACAATATATAAAAACTCTCTGTTGTGTCGTCTCTACTGGAGAGCCCTCAGACCAGCTTGACATTGAATACAGATCCTGGCCTAACCTCCAGTTCTGCCTTAATTGAACTGAATTTTGGCCTCTTCACCCATTTTTGTTTCTTCCATTCTTCATTTCTAGGATGGAGAAAGAGAGTAGCAATTCTTTGGTAATGGCTTTGGGATTCCCTTAAAAGTTGAGCACCCAATAATTTGGTCAATATTAGTTTTTTTTCAGTGACAGATAAAAATATTCCTATATAACTTCCTTTCCCTATATGTGACTAAGCTTTTCCCAATTCGTGCCAAATAAACTTAAGTTTTCCAAGTTTCCGCTGTACAAACAATGTATTAGAAGGGGCCCTCGGAGTATTAGAGGACTTTCATTTTCCAAATACAAAAGTATTTTTATTAATTTAAGTGAAGAAAGCAAAATATTTCTTTTACCAGAATAAAATATTAAGATGGTACATATAAAAGGATTGTTTAAACAGAGTGACTAAGTGAATATTTTACCAGGGTCTTGACTGGACATGATTCCAATGAAGCTACTTTGAAAAGTCTAATTTTAATCAATGCATGATAACAGCATATATTTTAATTGAGTTCATATAGGTAAACAACTCACTAAGATCTCACCAAAAGGGAATTATTGGATAAGTAAAAATCTGTATTTGGTTTTTAAGAACATTCCTGGGTTTGCTTCTGTGGATGTGAATTTAGAGCATGAACAAGAAATGTGAAAGGGGGGAAAAGTACATTTGGAACTGGTTGTAAAATAAATTATTCAGAAATAGAGATTCTTGGTTTGTGTTCAGACTGTGAGATCGTGAAGTATTAGCCACCCTCACGGTCCTTTGAAGTCTCAGTCTTGGATTTAAACCTTGCCTTTCTTCTCAGTCCCGTTTATTGTCTGCTCTCACATGGTCACCCAGGGGCCTTTTATCAGACATGTCTGCTTGAAGCCGCACAGGGGTATGCCCAGAGACCTTGCTCTCGCCCCATGGTGTCTGTTTCAAAATCCCCCTTTCTCCCAACAGGCTTTTTCTTACTATGTGAAGTGAATTGTAGAATGTACTCACTCAGTCTTAGACACATCCATTTGACACCTCGCGGCCAGAAATAACAATGAAAAGTGTGGATGATCATTTTATGCCATTTGTGCATTTGGTATCTGTTAGTGTGTAAGCTCCATGAGGGCAGGGATTGTATTCTGATGGTACCATATCGCTTATTTCAAAATATGTGTCAGCTGCGTACACTGGCTGATGTTTGATGTTGTCCTTTTTGTTTCTGTCTCGATGGTGCACTGCCAGCACTAGTCACAGAAGGGAAAGAAGGAGGAGACTGTTGGGATGTGGATCCTGAGATCCAGGGTGTGGTAACCAACTTGGCGGTCTCTGATGCAGGGGAGAAGGTATCGTTAACCAATTTGTTGGTAGATAGCATTGGTTATGTTATGTGATGATGATGATGATACAATGACCTCACATTCTGGTCTGTCAAAAGCATTGAATCGTATTTGAAAAGCATTTCCCTGATTTGTTCTCAATTTGAATTTCTATTTAAACTTTCAATTTGCTTGAAAATGTTCTTGCTCTGACCTGAGTCATGCAGGTGTAAACAAAGAAGCCATTGGAAAGTTATTAAAAATACATTTAAAAACGGAACGTGTATATGTGTGTCTGCACTCTGACTTCTTTTCTTGTCTTCCTTTCCACACCGTGGGCCTGTCCTTAGCTTCGTGCTGACTCTGGGGGCTCAGCTCTCTGGTTGAGAGGTGGCCCTGGGCTGCTTTGCAAGCTGGGGGAGCTAATGTAGCTAAAGCAATTTTCACTTTGGAGTACTCTTGCTTTGTTCAACTTCTTTGACCTTCCTCTCTTTTTCAAACTTTCCCTCACATTTCCAGCTTCTTTTTTTTTTCTTCAATTGACTGAATTAATCTGGGCAATGTTTGAGCTAAAGTGATGTCAAACACTTCCTGAGTTATAATATTCTCTTTAAAAAATGAAATTTATGAAATATGCTGTTACTGTCATATGAAATTGAGATACCAGATATAGGGAGGGAATAAAAATATTTAAGGTTGCATAGTGGAATGTACTTGGGGCGGTGGGGGGGGATTGTGTACCAGGGAGGGAGTGTTTCTTTTGCTTTTAGAGGAGAGGGGCGAACTGGGGGGCGGGGAGGGGGGAGAGGGCTGGGCGGGGAGAGAAGTATGGCAAGGAATGAATGGAAATCCAAAATCTCTGTAATTGTTCATTAAAATTATTAAAAAAAAATAAGCTGTAAAAAAATGACTTTGAAGGGGTAATCTTTCTCCTTTGGCTGATTTGAGTCTCGAGAATTTAGCTTTACCTAAGATTGAATCAAAGACATCACCACACAGTTAGACATGTTGAAATGGGCACATGTGAGACACATACACAGATGTTCTCTAAAATACATGACACGTTTTCTGTTTTTATGATATCACATACCACTGAAAAACTAAGAGTTTTTTGAAAAATGAACACTCCATGGAAAAAGGAGCTGTGACTGAATGTCCTTTTTTAAGCATCACAGGTCAAAATGAAAACCAGGAGGGTAGTATTTTATTCTACTTATTCTGCATTAATCTTCCAAGTTGTTTCATAATGAAATGCTCCTGTTTTTTATTCTTTTCTGATCAGGCTTCCTTTTTAATACAAATGTCCATAATTTCTGAATACTTTTGCACTGATAGCCAAAAGAAAGGGAAAAAAGTAAAGAAGGGAACTGATCAAAAAGCATTTTTATGGAACGTGGTGTTGGCTCCCATTCATAACATCTTCCATGACTTAAGCACAGGCCCCTTTTGGATTAGCCTCTGGAAAATGTTGTCCTTAATAAATGAGCCGTTTTGAAAATCAGTAAGTCTTGAATATGTGTGCAATGAGTATTTATCAGTAACTTTGTTAATAGAATTTATTAAAAACTCATCAAATACCTAAAAGAAAACCCACCCCCTTGGGCAAAAAGCCTTTGTGTAAATCACCAGCTGCAGTTATGCATATTTGACACAAGGTGGCGGGCCAACTCCATTAAAAGGACGACGCCAAGCATTCTCGCTTTGTCTCAAGCCAAGTGGTTCTTTGAGGTAAACCGACCACGTGTTGCTTAATAGAACGGATGTTTATTTTGTTTTCATTTTGAAAAACTCAATTTTTATATTTTAATTTTTGTAAAAGTTACATACCCGTAAGCTGTATTTTGAAAAAGCAATGGAGCTTGGGTAGAAAGGACAGAAGACCAGAGAGAGAGAACTCCAAAACTGACCGAAGGACTGGCTTCTTTGCCAGGGAGCCATTGAATTGTGGGCTTCAGGGAAGCAGGCACACTCTGGAGTTCTACGCAGAAGTGCTCTGTAGGCTTAAGATACATTTAGGGAAGAAAGTGGTTCCAGAATGTTCCTCCATTTCTCAGGCCCTGTCCAATTCCTAAATTGTAACATCTCTGGTAGAACTAGGCATGGATTGAAAAGGCTCCAAACTTCATCTTTCTCATCTTTTGTCCTCATCCTATTCAGGAAATCACTAATTGTCATATAGGCAAAGGAACTTGAGGGGGAGGAGGAACCACAAAATCCAGCTAATTTATCACAACTTCCTTAGCCCAGAACATGAGGAAGGGTTACAGTTACTTAGACTTAGGTTTCTCAGACCAGGCAAGAGGGGCAGGATTTCTGCTGCTCTTCCATAGCATGAAGAGTAGACAGTAGATATGCAGTGTCTACTTACAGAGTAGAATAGGATTCAATTCAGCCAGTAGTCATTCGTTTAACTAATATTGGAACAGTGTCTGTTACTTGACAGAGAGATAGGACTTACCTTTGAGAATATAGCCCTGAACAAGTAAGTAGAGAGTATCCTGCTACTCAGTAGTCTGTATCAATAGAAAAAGGCAAACAGCCAATCAATAAGCAGATGCTTAGTTTAATTTTGGAAACTGGAAACACTCTCCACTGGTCCCCTTAATGTGTGCTGTGGGGGAGAGAAAGAATGGGGCGTAGGCTCTGCCCTCTAGGAGCAGATGGCCTCCTGTGGCCTCCCTTGTGCTAGTGCCCAGCTCCCATAGGATAGTGCTTTTGAGGGGTCACAATGAGGGGTCCGAGAGTAAGGGATCACACAGTGAGGGGTCACCCTGAGGGGTTGCAGTGAGGGATCTCAGGGGCACTGGCTTCGAGTTGTGCTCTACCATGGAGGCAGCCAACTTTGGGCTCCCTGTGGGTTGGGGCTGGGTCTGGTTTCTCCTCCCAGTCACTGGCTGTTTGGGCTTCGTGAATCACCAGCACTGAGATGGAGTGAGAGGCCAGCCCAGAAGTTCTCTATCTTCCTAATGGGGCGGGGAGATGTCCAGAACATGAGGGCCAACCTGGCCTGGCAGACAGCCACGGTGTGAGCACAGAGCACACCCAGTGTTTACAGTGTGGTTCTCAACAGGTAGAATATCATGCTTTGCTTAGAAGAGTTGCATCTGAAATACTGAGTTGGGATGAAGGAATTTCTTGGTTATCAGTATGCGGTTTAGTTCAGTGGGTGTTTATTTCAGTGAGGAAGCAGAGGCTCTAGAGGTAAGGTAACCAATCTAGGAAGGGGCGAGATTTCTCAAGGGGTCAGATGTTTTGGGACGCTAAGAAGCAACTTTTACTTAGCAGAATGTTTTTAATTTTATTTTTTATGTGTTTTAGGTGGACTATAGAGGCTCTCTGGGTTCTTCACAGTCTGAGGTGAGATACATATGGTCTGAACATTATCCTACTCTCCTTTATTTGTGAATAAAAAAAAACATATTAGAAAGCATTTGACACTTACGATCTTATTTTTCAGATTATACAAGCGATACAGAATTTAACCCGGCTCTTATATAGCCTCCAGGTAACTTTCCCCCTTCTAATCTTTGACCTTGTGAATGGAATGGTTCTCTTTTTTTGCAATTCCCTTTATTTGATGATTCCCAGATTTTTAGAAATTAGAACATTTGAGAGGCCTGACAAAGAATGCCACCCCCCACCTCCCACCCAGAGCAGGTCCACTAGATGCAGGGAATTGAGCCTGGTTTTGTAATCACCAGGCAGCACCACCACCCAAATGTTTTATACCATCCTTCTCCGAAACCATAAAACAGTTCATATCTTTACAAAATACGCTGATGCACATGATCTGGCTTAAAGTTCACAGCGAAACTCTTAAGTGAGTGGAGCATGACTTCACATTTTCTGGTGAAAACTCACATTCACACCTACCCTTTGCTCACTTCCACATGTGGCCTTAGGCTTTTGCTGCTGTGAGGTGCTGTCTGATCCGTTCTAAATCACACAGAACACTACCTGGACCGGCACCATCCTCACAGTTCTTGCTGTGTTGGCACTCACTTGTTGCAGTGCTCAGTGGCTTGCCAAAGAGTTGGCAGGTCGAGTTCACCAGCTGCTTCTTGGAGGAAGATGTGGCAGTCTGCTGCTGTTAAGACTGTTTAGCCTTGGAAGGCCTGGGCAGCAGCTCTGGTCAGTCCTGCAGGGTTACCAGGCATCAGAATTGATGGGCTGGTTTTGTGAGCAGTTAGATCCACATGCACCAATACGCTTTTGTTTGTTCAGCCAGCCAGCCAGCCTCTATTAAGTGCCTTCTGTGTGCTGGTATGCTGTATGGATTGAACACACAGATAACTACACCCCAGAATCCACCTACAAACACTTCTCTATTTTTTCAAAGACAAAAACATCAAAATCGTGCTTTTTATAGGATTATAGAGTTTGAGGGTTCCTTACAATGTACACAAGAGAGGAGCTCAATGCATCCAATGGCTAACTGGCTTATTAAATAGCATTTTAAAGTGACTTTAGAAAACTAACGTTTGTATCCTAGGTCTCATTTAGATGATTGTTTAGAGGAGCACAGTTGTTGTTAGGTGCCGTTGAGTCAGCTGTGGTTCACAGTGACTCTGTAACAGCAGATCTGAACTTTGCCTAATCTGTGCCATCCTTGTTACAGTCACTGGGTCAATCCTGCTTGGTGAGGGTCTTCCTCTCATTCTTAAGGTGATAAATTCTTTCTTTTCAACAACCCCTGGAAGTGATTTGAGTTCCAAGTTTACAGACTATCCTAGAGCAATATTCTCAGGCAGTGGTCTTAGTTCTTCCAGTCTCGTCAGTCTGGGCTTGTTTGTTTCATTCCATTCTACCTGAGACTGTCATGTCCCTGGTCAGAACAGTTCATGATGGTAGCTGGGCATCCTCTACTTCTTCTCATCTCAAGTTACTAGTTCATGTGGACTTTTAATCCTTGAGACTAGTTTCTTTTTTGAGTCTTTGGTTTCCTTCTTCTTCTTTAGCTACAAATATGTGGAGAACAGCGTCCCTTTTCAGCAGGAAGTAGCTAAGCGAATACGCCATCCTGTTTTCCTTATGAATCATGGTGAAGTCTCTCTCAGGGAGGAGTGATAGAGAATGGCAAAGGACACACTGACAAAGGAGATTAATCAGAACTGGTTTTGACAAGCACTGTGGTAATGGGACAATTAAAACAGACTTTCAAGGGGGGAAAAAAAGAGGAATGAACTGAGGGGGGAGGGTAGAGAAAATAGTGCAACAATGAATGAATGAAATCCCAAAATCTCTGTAAATGTTCATTAAAATTAATAAAATTTAATTAAAAAACCAAACAAATATGCGGAGAACCATCGTTGTATTGGAAAGAGTTCATTAACTTTTGAGAGATGAAAACATTGAAACTTGAAACATTGAAAACACCCTAATTTAAACTATTTGGTCAGATACTCTCAAGTGTCTCATCTTTTCTTTTCAACCCTGAATTCAGCCCTGTGGGATTTGAGGTTCAGTTCAGAAAAGCCCAGTGATGTAAATGACTTGATTTTTGCAATGTATTTGATTAGAGAAACAAAAAGAAGATAGAATTGTATTGTAAGTTCACTTACACTAGTAAAAACTTTTGAGCTTATAGACTCTGAAAGATTTTTATTCATGGCGCCATCTCTTTTGAAGCTGAATCTCTTATGCATGATTGAAGGTTTTATGTAAGTGTTATTTTAATCAGATGAAAACGAACTTTGATTCCTGTATGAGGAGAGCAGAGTGAAAGAAAAGACGTGGAGCTGTTCCAGCAGAGTCAACTTAAAAGACTAGAGTTGGGGATTTCCCTCAACTTAAAAAGCAAGTGCTGTTCTCTGCCCTAAATAGAAATGCAAACTCTCGGAAGAAACATGTGTATCCCATCTTCAAATTCTATCTCCATACTAGGAGAAAAAGAGAACTTATCCTAAATGTTAAATAGATATAAAAAAATTACTTCATGTAAGCACTTAATTATGTTTATTGAACACATGTAGGTCATTTATCAAAACTTGTGGTAGTTTTTATATAAAATATTGAATTTTTGCTTACTTTATTCTAATGATGTCCTAAGATTGTTTGGGCCAAGTCACCAATGTCCAGAATGTTTTTATTATTATTATATTTAAAGAGTAACCAGTGGTTATTTTTAATGATAACTGTATTTTTTCTGATACCTTCTAAAATGCCATTAATCAAATATTTAGGTAAAATGTAAAACTTCTCATATTTTCTAGTTAAAAAAATAATTTCTTTCAAAAGTCTCAGTGAATATGTTTCTATTCCTAATTATAAATGCCAAGATTTATTGTAGTTATAACTTAAAAATATCAGAAATTGATTATTTAACCACACAACAACAAAATTCTAATGATCACATCTCTATCTCCTCAGAATTGTTTAAATGAACAGTTTAAATTTTGAAGAAGAAAATGTGACATTGTCCCTAAGAGAACAATGATTTCACATACAGTTACAACACACACAGACACACTCACACATACCTAGCAGACACACTCACACATACCTAGCATGTTTCCATTTTCAGTTCGTCCCTTGTACACTTTTTTATACTTCAAGTAGAAACTTCTAAAATTAAAAGCATCTAAGAGCTTTCATTGAGATTTTTTATTTTCTAGAATCCCTTCAAAATTTGACAATTATATCCTGTGATGTTGCCAAGCTTTGCATAGGCAGAAACCATAATTCATAATGTATTTTAAATCTAGTTGGTAGTGTCCTCTGTGCCGTAATATTTCTATTTTCCCTTAATCATCTGAGCATCTTATTAACCATATTCTAACCAATGAACAGCAACTTAGTGTTTTATGTATGACTTTCTTGCAACACAGAGAAATATTAGTAGCCAGACAAGCCTGAGCCACTTTTGTGTCTTCTAAAAATAGTGATATCTGCTGTTCTTGGAGATATTATATAAAAGTTATTCGACAAAAGACACTGAATGGTTGATTTGGAAAGCACTGTGATTTAAAAAAATTCTCATTTAGGGACTCACATAAAGATACAACTGTTGTTCGGCACCATTGAGTCAATCTCAACTCATAGTGACCCTAGATGGAGTAAGATAGAAACACCGTCGGCTCCTCTGCCAGCCTCACACAGTTGTTGCCGTGTTTGAACCCATTGTTGCACTACGGTACCAATTCCTCTTGCTAAGCATTTCTCTCTTTTGCTGACCCTTTACTTTTATTAAGTATAATGCCCTTCTCCAGGGACTGGTCCCTGCTGGTAACATTTCAAACTAGGTGAGATCAAGTCCTACCATCCTTGCTTCAAAGGAGCATTCCGGCTCTATTTCCAAGACATGCTTGTTCTTCTGACAACCCACGGTTGTTAGTATTTTTTTCCCCAGCACCATAATTCAAATGTATCAATTATTTTTTAAGTCTTTCTTATTCATTATCCAGCCTTTTCATGCATAAGACAACTGAAAATACCATAGTTTGGGTCAGGTGCACCTTAGTTTCAAAGTGATAACTATACTTTTTAACTCCTAAAAGACATCTTTTGTAGCAGTTTTGTCCATTAAATAGATTTATTGAAACCTAACTAGGGAGGATAGAAGGAGGATTGACGCCTTTGAGCTGTGGTGCTGGAGAAGAGTATTGAATGTACCATGGACTGCCAAGAAAACAAACAGATTCATCCTAGAGAGGGTTAAACCAGGCTGCTCCTTGGAGGCAAGGATTCTGGGGCTTCGACTGACATACTTTGGACATGTTGTAAGGAGAGACAGGTCTTTGGAGAGGGACATCATGCTTGGTAGGGTAGAGGGACAGCGCAGGAGGGGAAGACATGAGGTGGATTGATTCAGTGACTGGGGTAATCGGGATGGGTGTGTCAGAGGCAATGCAATTGGCACAGGACAGAGCAGGGTTTAGGGCTGTTGTACATAAGGTCGCTATGAGTCGCAAATGACTGGACGGCACACAACAACAACAATACTAAGTTTCTATAAATTCTTAAATTCTCATGAATTACTGACTGAAGAGACCTCAGCAAGAGAAGGAATGCAAAATCTTGAAAATTTATCTCCTAAGTTTATATTCAGAACACTTGCTTAAATAATATCTAACAACCCTCAGTAAATCACATTTCTCAAAACAGCCTAAGTGTTGCCTTTGTGCTTCATTCTGTTCTGTATAAACTGTCAAGTCTCCTCAGCAGGAAAACCCATGGGTAAGCACTCCACTGTCAACTGAGAGCTTGATGCTTTGAGTTCAGCCCAAGAGATCTCATGTATGTTGGGTGTGTTATCAGGAGGGGATAGTCACTGGAATGGGACATGATGCTTGGAAAAGTGGAGGGTCAGCAAAGAAAGGAAAGAAAGACCCACAAGAAGGTGAATTGACACAGTAACTATAACATAAGGTTTTATATGTGGAGTTGCTATGGGTCAGCATCAAATCCATGGCACCAAAAACAGCACAAAGGTGTCTCTGAAGAAAAGCCTGGCAATTGCCTTCTGGAAAAATACAACACAAAACCCAAGCCTTTGAGCATAGTTCTGTTGTGACACATGGGGATGGGGGAGTGACTATAACTTGACAGCAAAGGCCAGCTGTTTAACTGGTGATCAGTAAGGGAACGGGGTCAAATTGATTTGAAGTGCAGAAGTTGGTCTTTGGAGGAAGTATAGAAAAAAATAAGTATAGCAACTTTAAAGAAGAGAATCTGGTCATGGGTTTTATGTTTAGAGATCACTGCAGACCCAAGCGTGAGCAATGTGGACGACCTTGACTTTGGTCTTCTCCTTTCCTCTAACAGGCCGCCCTGACCATTCAGGACAGCCACATTGAGATCCACAAGCTGGTTCTCCAGCAGCAGGAGAGCTTGTGTGCGGGCCACCCTCTCCGAGGCAGCCTGCTGCAGGACCAGGAGAGGTCCCGCAACCTGGAGAAGCAGCGCGAGGAGCTGGCCAACATCCACACGCTCCAACACCAGTTCCAGCAGGAGCAGCGGCGCTGGCACCGCAGGTGCGACCAGCAGCAGCGGGAGCAGGAGGCCAAGGAGAGCTGGCTGCAGGAGCGGGAGCGCAGGTGCCAGTCGCAGGAGGAGCTGCTGCTGAAGAGCCGAGGGGAGCTGGCGCATCAGCTCCAGGAGTACCAGCAGAACGTGGAGCTGCTGCGGGAGGGCCAGCGGCTGGTGGAGAAGGAGCGGGAGAAGATGCGGACCCAGCAGAGGCTGCTGTGCCACTGGAAGCACAGCCGGCAGAGCAGCCTCCCCGCGGCCTTCGCTCCGGGCAGCAAGGAGGTGTGTGTGTGTGGACTGAGTTCAGCAGCAGCTTCTCACCCACAAGACAGTCTCTGTGGTTCCTGAGGCTTTCCCCCAACTAGTAGTCTTTTGTGCCTCTTGTGTAAGAGTTCCCAGGACTGACTTTCCCCACCTGTAGGTGGCAGAAGCTGGGAACTTCGAGAGAAGGTGCAGATGTATCTTGAGTTAAAATGTGGGAAGTTTAAAGGCTTACTTGCCCCTATTGGGTCCTGGGACACCTAGGGGTAAGAAGCTGTGTTACAAAACCAAAGGTATAACGGTCCAATCCATCAGCTGCTCTGTGGGAGAAGATGGACAATTTCCACCCCAACTCCCCGTGCAAACTGCCTCTAAAAACCTGTTGGGAGGATCAGCTATGGGTCGATTCTGACTCGACACAACAAGCACAACAACAGGGAGAAACAGAGAGTGGAGATGGTCTAGTAAATAAAGTAGGGATGGTTTTGTCTTGAGGCACATTTGTATGAGTTTATGTTTTTTCCTCCAGTTGAGGATCCACTTTATACAGCCTTTTGTAGAGTTTCACAACTGCCTTTGAAAGCTGTAGGAGTTATGGGTCCATTCCGACTTGAGGGTAGGTAGACAACAACATGTTGCTGAAATTAGATGCCATCAAGCCGACTATGCCTTACATTTACCCTGTGAACAGCAGGTTTGAACCGTGCACTAATCTTGCACCATTCTCATAGTCTGCGTAGTTGTACTCTTTCAGTGGATCAGTCATCTTTTCCTATGAAGGGTAGACACTGAATTTAGCAAGTTGTCGTAATTATCTAGTACTATGTGGTGCTGGAGAAGAGTATTGAATATACTTTGGACTGCTAAGAAAATGAATAGGTTCATCCTGGAAAAGGTTAAACCAGGTTGCTCCTTGGAGGCAAGGATTCTGAGACTTTTTCTGACATACTTTGGACATGTTGCATGGAGGGACCAGTCCTTGGAGAGGGACATCATGCTTAGGAGGGTGCAGAGGAAGACCCTCTATGAGGTGGATCAATGCAGTGACCAGGGTAATGGGGGTAGGTATGTCAGAGACAGTGGAATTGACACAGGATAGAGCAGGATTTAGGGCTGTTGTACATAGGGTCGCTATGAGTCACAGGCAGTCGATGGCACATAGCAACAACAACAACAACGTAACAGAAATACCCCAAGTGTATGGCTTTAACAAACAGTTTAGGAGGCTAGTACTTCACATTAAGGGAGGCAGCTGTCAGGGAAGACCCCTCTCTTTTGAGTATGGAGTGACGTCTTGGTTTACTTCAGCATCTTTAGGCCTGGTGTCCCTGGAGATTCTTTATATGTCTTGACCTTCTCTAGCATCAAGAAGGCTCCTCTGAAGAGATTCAAGTTCAAAAAGGTGAACCCCACTCCTGGCAATTCTGCCTGGGAGATACTTTCTTCCTCTTTCTTCTCTAGTGATAAGATGCTTCATTCACCTCACATACTTGGGGTGTGCTTTTAGGAGAGGCTATTCCTTGGAGAGGTATATCATGCTGAGAAAGAGGTGTGTGTGGGGGGGGGTTGGGGGGAGTGTCAGTAAAGGAAATGAAGACTCAACCAGATAGACTGACATACAGACCACTGCAATAGGCACAAGTATGTCAGAGATGATGAGGATGGCACAGGATAGGACAGGGTCACTTTCATAGGGTCACTTGGAGTTACACTCAGCTTGATGGTACCTAACAATATCTCCAGTGAGATAAAAGATATTACAGGGCACACACTAGGGGAACTCTCCTCAGATGGAGTAGGGCTGTGATGAGATTAAGGAGTGTTGCATTCTGCTCCTAATCCTTTTACAACTACTGGTTTATCAGATCATCCAGGATCATTATGTAGCTTCCACATCATATTGTTGTTATTGTTGTGTTTCCTAGAATTGGAACTGACCCTCCAGCAGGTTTTTGGAAACAGTAAATTACAAAGGAGGAGACTGCCCATCTTTCTCCCTCAGAGCAGCTGGTGGGTTCAAACATTGTGCCTTTTGAATTGCACCTCAGCTTCTTACCACTTAGTCACCAGAACTGTATTACATACATATGTTTTTCTGGGACATAATTAAATCCATGACACAGTATAATATTATTCAGCTATTCCAAGTATAAGAAGTCCTGCTGGCATGGTCGGGTAAGCTCGGAGCTTCAAAGGTCAAGTGTTTGAATGTACTAGCAGCTCTGTAGGAGAAAGACAGGGAGACAGCCTGCTCGCATGAGCCTCCAAAGCCTATGGGGAAGTTCTCCTACATCCTATGAGGCCACTAAGTATCTAAATTCATTCAACAGCAGTGAGCTTGGTTTGGGTTTTGGGGATTCTGAGCTTATTCTTCTGGTAAATTTGAAGTTGTTGTATACCATAGAGTTGGATCCGATCCATAGCTGACTTTCTGGCAGGTTTACAGAGGTGGTTAATCACACAGGAAGAGGTTGTCCATCCTTCCCCCAGGGAACAGCTGGTGGATTTGAACCGCTTTCCTTCAGGGTTGCAGTCCAGATTCTTTTCAATACCAATTTCGCTAGAAGATGCTAACTTAAGTTATATTTAAATTATTCATGACCACAAAAGGTTTCAGGATGCTGTGCTCCTTTGGCGTCCTCTCTGACTATGCTTGACTCACCCCTTTTTTCCCCAGGAGCTTGAGTCCTCAGCTTCTCCTCAGAATAAGAAAGAACAATTAACTGCCTCTGAAAACCTGCCTGAGGGTCAGCTATGGGTTGGTTCTGACTTGACTGTACACAACAACAACAAAACAACAAAGTCTTTTAGATGTAAATAATGTATGAACATTATGAAAGTAACCAGAGAAATGATACTTTTTCTGTATTTCCTTATACAGATAATGGACCTTAATCGCTCTGAGAGCTTATGTCATAAAAATTCGTTCTTCATGAATGAAGCTTTGGTACAAATATCACATAACACTTCCAACAGACCAAATCTGTCTGATGCCCATCAGAATGCCATTGGCCTCTGCGACCTATCTAACTCTGATTTGGTAAGGACTAGTGGAAATCAGGGAGACCACAAGATGGACTCTTCTCAGCCCTTGGATGGTACCCAGGAACTGTGGACAGCCCCTGGGCCCTGTCATCAGATACCTCCTCTCCACAGAAGCAGCAAGGATCCTTGTCAAAATGGTAATTAATACTTTAAACATCACCTGTGGAATTTCTCTGAGTGGTGGGATCTTTAGAGCAATCCCAAATGAGCCCGAGATGGGGAATAAATTGTGCTGATAACACTGGGATTTGTAGCACAAATTTTTCTTTGGGGAAGAAAGTATCTATACACCTAGGCCATGGTTGGAGGGCTGAGAGGAGGCTTCCAAGATGTGGGAGCCAGGCAGAGCTTACCGGTCTACCGTTAAATGATAACATTTCCTTATGAGTGAAGCAACCTGATACTTCTTTTTTCCTCCTGTAAATCCTCTCATCGCTCCCCAATCCTGGGACTGGTATTCATTGACTCAAAATTGAAATATATAGATAGGATTTGTGGTGGGACTTTATTGCCTATCAGAACAATTTCCTGTAATGTTAGTGGGGTCTTCTGTACTGCTATTAAACACCTCAAATGAAACTGTTAATGGAATTTGTCATTGTAGAAAAAGGTGTTGTGTCTCCACTAAGTCCCTTGTAATAACACAATTTACTAATCCCATTAAAGCGTTGGCCAAACAGAAATGAATGGCAGCTTGAATTACCAGCTCCACGTGAATCCAAATGATTTAAATCTGTGTCTCTTATAAAATGTTTTCTGTGGGCTATGAGGTAGGGAATGAGAAGAACTTGAAACCTCTCCACCAGAAAAACAGATGGCATGCAGCAGAGTAAGCAAATGGCTGGCCACATGGAAGTAAAATAAATCACCCACAGCAAAATGTTTCTGAAACAAAAAAAAAAAAAACAAGCAGTCAGGTATAGATTTGCAGGACTGGACACAGATTTGGTTCCATGTTTAATAGATAGTCTTACATTGTCAGTTGAAGGGATATTTTCCAACTCAAAGTATTCAGCATCTCCTGTTGTTGCTGTTGTTATTGTTAAATGCCATTAAGTCAATTCCCGCACATAGCAACCCTGTGTACAACAGGAGAAATCACGACCTACGTCTGTGCAATTTCCAATGCTTCCTGCCAGTTGAATTATTACCAATTTGAAGCATGTTGATTCTTAGCCATGGATAATCCTCTTTATCATTTAGTCACTGTGTCAATCTTTAGCACGTGGGAAAGAACAGAACAGTGTTTTCTTTTAAACCATTTCAAAACTCTCAAACTCAGTGCTGTCTAGTTGGAACATACTAACTGCTGAGCCTCCTGTGGGTTTTTAGATGCTGTGAAACACTTGGGACAAGACTGACCAGCTTTCTCCCTAGGAGCCACTGGTAGATTCGAATTTCCAGAGAGACACAGCCATTCATTTCAAAGGTTTGTTAGATAAAAGTGGAACTATAAGAATAGGTGCCTGGGATTTAGGAAAAGTAGAGTCCAGCAGAATTGAAAAAATGTTAACCATTTTAGTATATTATCTTTCAAATGTCATGCTCTGGAGAGCACATCCAGAAAGCCTCCCCCACCCCCCACCCCCGGGATGTGTTGTCAATGTATCAACATGCTATTTATGGTGATTCCTGTATTTGTGTCGGTGAGGTTTAACATGCTGACTTTGGTATAACTCAAAAACTCTGTTTGAGTTAAACCACACTCAGCTTTTGTTTTAAAGAAGTTGTGCCTCTCCAATCTTTTCCTATCAACTTATGCTTTAAAGTAGGAAGCTTTTAAACATTTGGCAGTGTACTTGCAGTAGATAGAACTGTGGTAAGGAAATAAACAGTGATAACATACAATAGCAATCTCTCCACATGTAAAGAATTAGATCGAGCCAAGGGAAATGTGTGTGCACTTATGCTTAAGACATTGTATGTCCAGTGTTGGCAGAGGAAACCTGAGACCTGGGCAAAAGAGAGAAAGACCAACTGAGCTTGAATTTCCCAGGAGCATCTTAATGTGTAAAAATAGGGATTGGAGCAGAAATGTACTGGGCACTGTTATCCTTGGGATTTTGTGACTTTGGAGCTAGTCAAAAAGCTCTGTTTGTGTTTGTTTATTTAGGCATGAGAAGCAATTTCTGAGGAGAGGGGAGGAAAAGCCAGGGATTAGGAAATGGAATGAAAATTCGATATATATTCTAAAGAGAGTGGTCAGGAGCTGATAATATTGTTCAAACCACCCCAGAGCCTTTACAACCCTTATCAATTGCAAGTAACAATAAGTAAGCGCCCGGAGTAGGCCTGTGAGCTCCTGGGGCTGGCAGTGCATGAAGCAGGGGACGCTGGCAGGCGCAGGCCCCAGAGCACTCAGACGTGCAGGGGAGAGTCCGTGTGCTGGAAATCTAGTACCGGTGTTTTCTCTTTTCTCTTCCTCCTGAATGTTTGAGTGCTTGGTCATCAGTGGGCACTACTGACAATACCTGCATTTCACAATTTCCTACATTTGGAGGACATTATGCTGAGTGAAATAATCTCAGTCACAAAAGGCCAAATACTGCATAGTGCCACTGTTGTAAAACGACCTGACATTGGAGTTGGGAGGAGACTGAGAAAGAGGGGGTAAATTATGTATACTCCATTGAAACAGATGAGGTAGAAAACATTTATTATAACACGAATAATATAAGCATACTTTTCCTACTTCTTATAATTCTCATTTCTATTAATCATCCTACCTCTTTCTACCCTCTGAGAAATGCTGCTCTTTTGACCTTTTATGATTGGTTATTCTAAGTAGTGAGCACCTGCTTGTTATTATTGGTCAGGTTGCTCCTTGGAAGCAAAAATTTTGTAACTTCATCTTACATACTTTGTACATGTTGCCCGAAGGGACCAGTCCTTGGAGAAGGACATCATGCTTGGAAGCATGGAGAAACAGGAGAGGAAGAATCCAGATGAGATGGAATTTACACAGGGACTTGGCAGTAGAGGCAGTTGTGTCAGAGACAATGAGATTGGCTCAGGATAGGGCAGAGCTCAGAGCTATTGCTCATAGGGTTACTGTGAGTCTTAATTGACTGGACATCACATAACAATTATAGGCCTATCTATTGTTTGACCAGAAGTTGAGCAATAAGGCTAAGGTTTGTTCCAGATTCAAAGGGTGACAAAGGGCATCGTTTAAGGGATTTTACCAGTCTCAGTAGGACCAATAATCTGAGTCTTTTTTAAGTATTTCTTTAGTTTTGTTTATTTTTAACTCTCTCCCCCACTCTATCCAGGAACTTCTGCTGTGATTCCTCTTCGAGTGGGGCATGATGGTAGCTGGGCACCATCTAGATCTTCTGGTTTCAGGATACCAGAAGTGGAAGTTATAGTCGTTCATTAGCCCTTTGGTTGAATCAATTTGTTTAACTGTTATACTGAGGAGAATGGGACTCCCAGAACACTTGATTGTGCTTATGCAAAACCTATCCTTGGACCAGGAGGCAGTGGTCAGAACAGAGCAAGGAAACATAGCATGGTTCAAAATTGGGAAGGGTCTGTGTCAAGGATGTGCCCTATCTCCATATCTTTTCAATCTATATGCAGAACAGATTATCTGGGAAGCTGGGTGCTATGAGGAGAAGTGTGGCATCAGGATTGGAAGTAGACTCATCAACAGTCTGCATTATGCAGATAATACAACCCTGCTTGCTGAAACTGAGGAGGACCTGAAGTGCTTGCTGCAGAAGGTCAAGAACTGCCACCTTCAATATGGATTGAAGTTCAACGTCAAGAAACCAGATTCTCACCACTGGGATGATTGCCAGCATCACGATAGATGGTAAAGAGATGGTGAAGAGCTTGAGATTATTGACATCTTCAGTTTGCTTGACTCTTGGTACCAGCAACCAGGAAATCAAAAAACAAATTGATTTGGGAAAACCTGCTGTCAGAGACCTCTCCAAAGTACTGAAGAGCAGCAACATCAGTCTGGAGACAAAGGGGTGCCTGATCCAGGCCATGGTCTTTGCAATTACTTGTTATGCATCAGAGAGCTGGAGGAGACTAGGGAGGATAGAAGGAGAATTGATGCCTTTGGGCTGTGGTATTGGAGAAGAGTATTGAATATACCATGGACTGCTAGAAGAACAAACAAGTTTGTCCTGGAGAGGGTGAAACCAGGCTGCTCCTTGGAGGCAAGGATTCTGAAGCTTCATCTGACATACTTTGGACATGTTGCAAGGTGGGATCAGTCCTTGGAGAGGGGCATCATACTCGAGAGGGTGGAGGGACAGCACAGGAGAGGAAGACCCTTGATGCAATGGATTGATTCAGTGACTGGGATAATGGGGATAGGTGTGTCAGAGACAATAAGACTGGCAAGGGGTAGAGCAGGATTTAAGGCTGTTGTACATAGGGTTGTTATGAGTCACAGATGACTTGATGGCACATAACAACAACAACAACAACTATTATATTGGTATAAAGTAAGGCATTTTGTGATGCCTAGAACAATTTCTACAATCAAGGGTGACAATTTTTGTTTGTTTCAGGGCCTCTCCCTTTTAAAAATTGTTATTTGGAAAATATTTCTAAATGCATTGAATTGTGACCAACTCTTCTTTGGGCTTAAGCAACTTCAATGTTTTCCACAAGACAACTTCTCTTTAGAATGTTGATTTCTTTGATGTTGCCCAATAATAGTAACGTTGCCATCAGTTTGTGAATATTTTTTAAAGGAGAACTTTGCTATCTAGTTTTGTAAGTTATTTTATGAACACAATTCTTGGATGTTTGAATGCTATTCCAAAGATATATTTTATTTTCATTATAGTAGAACAGGATGTTTAAGAATTTTATCTGTCCTCCTTTATGGGACACCAGCCAAAATAACAGAAAATTTGAATTTCTTTAAACAATAAAGTCTCTGAAGAACAATAGCTCTGTCATTGTTCTTATGAAATACTCAACTGCCTTAGTTCTCTTAAAGGCAGTGACTCAAAGACTAAAACCATTTTATTCATGTGATTGTGATTTCTCTTAGCTTTAGAATTCTTGAGATTTCTATAGCTCATGATGTTTGCCTTTTTTATTATCCAGTAGAGAAAATACTTCATGTTGTGAAAATCTGAACTCTTCTTAGTTTTCACTCAGTTATCTTTTCTGTATCTAAGGTTTGAAGGTTAACTAAAAAGTTTGCTTCAATTCTGTTAAACATTTAAGAGTTTGCCATGCATGTGATATAATTTAAATAAAAATAAATTGACTCAAATCCAGATCATTTATGTATAAGCATAGATATGTAAGAGAGGTTTGGTGGGTAAAGACAAAAGAACAAACAGGTGACGTCCTGGAGGAGGTGCAACCAGAATGCTCTGTGGAGGCAAAGATGATAAAGCTTCATCTCACATACTCTGAGCTTCTTGCTAAGAAAGGCTATGCCTTGGGGAGGGACATCATGCTTAGAAAGGCAGAGAGATGGTGAAGGAGAGGAAGACTCTCAACCAGGTGGATTGACACAGTGACTGCAACAATGGGCTTCAGTGTTTCAGAGCTTGCGAGGAAGGCATAAGACATCTTGTTTTTAGAAATGTAAAGTGTTGTGCTGTGAATACAAAGGCATGTAGTTTGAATCTACTAGTTTCATGGTAAAAGAAGGGAAATTTCCTCCAATTTGATGTAAAATAGATCATTCAGGAAGAGAAGTCTTTATGAAGAGGAGTGTGGCATCAAGATTGGAGGAATTTTAACAACCTACAAAATACAGATGACACAAACTTGTTTGCTGAAACTGAGGAAGACCTGAAGAACTTGCTGCAAAAGGTCAAGGAATGTAGTCTTCACTATGGATTAAAGCTCAACATCAAGAAGACAAAGATTCTCATCACTGAGCTAATTGGAAGTACCTTATTAGATAGAGAAGAGATTGAGGTTGTTAGCAATTACAGCTTGCTCAGATTCACAATCAACATTCTTAACACCAGGAGTCAGGAAATGAAAAAACTAATTGCTTTGGGGAAATCTGCTGTCATGGACCTCTCCAGAGTGCTGAATAGCAAAGTTGTCAGTCTAGATACAAAAGTGTACCTAATCCAGGCCATGGTCTTCTCAATTACTTGTTACGCTTCAGAGAGTTGGACAATGACTAAGGATGATAGAAGAATAGATATCTTTGAGATGTGGTGCTGGAGAAGAGTCTTAAGCATACCATGGGCTGCCAAGAAAACACAGCTCTGTCTTGGAGAGGGTGAGACCAAGTCTCTCCTTGGACCCTAGGATTTAGAAGCTTTGCCTCACTTATTTTGGGCACATGTCCAGGAGAGATTGGTCCTTGGAGAAAGACATCATGCTTGGAAGGATGGACAGACAGTGCAAGAGAGGGAGTCCCCAGATGAGATGGATTGGTAGTGACTGGCTCAGTACAAGGAAGAGTTCAGAGCTGCTGTACATAGGGTCGCTATACATTGCAGGTGACTCAATGGCACATAACAATAATAACATACTATGACAGGTTTGGAAGCAGAAATGTCATCCACTTCCTAAATAACATGCCTCCAGAAACTCTAGGAACTTTGATAAATGTCAATAGTTGTAGAGGGGCTTCAGGCCTTTTGTTCATAAGGTCACTAAGAGTCATGGTCAACTTGAATGCAAACAACAACAACATGTGATTTACAGCCTCTGAAAATCTGCTGAAAGGTCAGCTATGAGTCAATGTTGACTCAACAGCATGTAACAACAGCAATCTTTACTAAGTTTGTATTCCTAAAGGCACCTCCCTTTACCGCACATGGAATTGTGTCATATCAAAGTATTTAAAAATTCAAAACATTGTACTAAAAGAAAATTCAACTTGTCATCTTTTGTTGTTGTTATGTGCCATTGAGTCGCCTATGACTTAACAATGAAGCAATGCATACAGCAGCTCTGAAGCCTGCCGTGTCCTGAGCCTGTTTCACTAATTCTGACACACCAACCCCCATGATTCCAGTCACTGTATCAGTCCATCTCAACTGAGGTCTTCCTCTCTTGCTCTTTCCCTCCCTTCCAAGTATATATCCTTCTCCGATAACAAGTCCCTCCTGACTACATGCCCAAGTATGTGAGACAGGATTTCAAAATTTAGCTTCCAAGGAGAAACTTGGTTTCACTCTCTTCAAGAGAGACCTGTTCTCTTGGAGATCCGTGGTGTGTTCAGTACTCTTCTCCAGCACCACAACTCAAAGATATTGATCTTCTTCTGTCATCCTTAGTCATTGTCCAGCTTTCTGATGCACAGTAAGTAATTGTGAAGACTATGGCCTGGATCAGGCACATCTTAGTCTCTAGACTGACATTGTTGCTTATCAGTACTCTGTAAAGGTCCCTGACAGCAGATTTTCCCAATGCATTATGTTAAACTTTCAAAGACAATTTTTTTTTTACAAAAGGCAAGAAATAGAAAATTTAATAAAAAGCTATGATGTAGTTAGTATTTAAGTAACAGTCTGTAAAAAGAGAAAATATGGTAAATTTTAGTGTTTTTTAACATGTTCTATAATTCAGAAATGGGCACTTATGTAAATTTTGTGGAAAGAAGCTTCGCCAAAGACATTCAGACAATTTCCTATAAAACTGAAACTGCCATTAGATACTATAAACTCAAATGACAAAAGCTCATTTGAAAATTCTTTAGGGAAAATATAGGCACTATTCTTTTTGCAATATTTTTAGATGTCTTAAATGGTTTCATTTTGAAATGTACCAAGGTGGAACTATAAATATCTTTGTTAGTTTTGGAACTTGGTTTCAGAAATGAATTGAACTTTTTAAAAAGCAATTATTTAACAGTAAAATGATGACTATCTACACATTTTTAAAGATGGAAATATCAAGTCTATGTCAACATGTAGAAATGAGGGCAGAAAATATTGATAGAGTTTGTATAACAGATTCATTAGACCATGTTTCCCAGCTTAAGCCTTAATTAAGAGGCCTTGGAAATGTTCAGCTCTGTGATTATGAGGAATCTTAAATGCGTCTATTCAGATTGCTGAAATGAATACAAAACAGTAGAGTTGAGAACATTTATTATGGCATCAAATTATTATTTAGATATATCTCAGAAGGTTTTCACTAGGTCAAAATTGGGAAATCGCTGTGCAACTTTTTTTTTCTCTTCTAGAATCTTGACTCTCACTTTGGGTGATGTTTCAGAGAAAACCACATTTACCCTCTGTGACAAAAGTATCATGAATTTCTGCTCCAAAGGTTGCATTTTCATCTTTCTCATCAGCTTGTGTAGATGATTGACTTTGGCCATTTGCAGATTTTATACCAGGAGAGGGAAGCATGACATTTGCTTGTTCAGCCTGGTGAGCCACTGGTGCTCCTGCCAACTTCCTGATTGCATCGTTCTCTGGGGGCATACTGTGAGCGCCAGCTGGGCCAGGGCCATCCGGCGTTATTGCATGGAGCCCAGTACACAGCAGGAGAGTAAAACCAGCCGGTGGGTGGATTCTGAAGCAGACCAGACAGCCATGCAGCTGCCTGTTTATCTCACACCGGACTCCAGTTTGGTTTGGACAAGCTGCCAAAAGTGGAAGTCTCCTCCTCAGAGTGAATGGTTCCACAGTTGAGGCTGGGGTTGGGTTATCCTTAGCTTAGAAAACGTGAGAACCAAAGGCAATAAAGGAAAACTGCGAGCACACATAGAAATATGCATACACATATACACAGGCATATGTGGTCTGTTGTCCACATGTTTGACCTCTCTGCAGCTTTGTTCTGGAAGTGATTAAAGATTTGGATTTGTAACCATTTGTCTACCAAATGTACCTGAAGAATAAAGTGTGCTCTCAGTCACAATGACTTGAAGCAATCTTCTAAACCATCAAAAGAAGTATGACCTCTTTTCATATATCTGAAGACTACCTCCTCCCTCGTGCCCATGCCCCTTTATCCATGGAGAGATTCCTACTTTTACGCACTGACACATAGCTACCTTATGAACAAAAGATCTGAACCCTGTTCTATCCTGCACCATCCCCACACTTCCTGACACACAAGAGCCCATTACAGCAATCACCATGTCAGTCTACCTTATTGAAGGTCTTCCTTTCCTTCACTGGCCCTACACCATTCCCAGCATCATGCACCTCTCAAGGAGTAGCCCCTCCTTGCAACATTCAAGTGTTTGAGGCAAAGCTTCATCATTCCTGTCTCCAAAGAGCACTCTGGCTGCACCATCTCCAAGACATAGCTATTTGGTCTCTTAGCCATCCATGGAATGTTCAGTGCTCTTCTTCAATACCACAGCTCAAAGGTGTCAATTCTTTTTCTATCATTCTTATTCTTTGTCCAGCTCTCAGATGTGTAGCAAGTAACCAGTAAGACTGTGGCCTGAATCAGATGTAACAATGAATGAATGAAAATCTAACTTCTTGGTAAATGTTCATTAAAATAACAATTAAAATTTTATTTAAAAAAAATAAGAACTGAGCAAAGACTAAGGATGGCTTAAGAGTTGATGCCTTTGAGTTGTGATGTTGGAGAAAAATACTGAATATCCCAGGGACGGCCAAAAGAACAGACAGAGATATCTTGGAAAAAGTGAAGCTAAAGAGTGCTCCTTGGAGGCAAAGATGACAAACTTTCATACTTTGGACATGGGGCTAGGAGAAGCTATTCCTTGCAAAGGGACATCTTGCTTGGATAAGAAAAGGGTCTATGAAAGAGAGGAAGACCCCCCCCCCAAGATGCACTGACAAGGTAACTGCAACAATGGGCTTTAGTGGATCAGAGGCGGTGAGGATGGCTCAGGATAGGACAGGGTTCATATCTGTTGTTCCTAAGATTGCTATGAATCATCCTCAAGGCATGAAACAACTTCTTGTTGTATTTTAAGGAGCCCGGTAGCACAGTTGTTGCACCCTCGGGCTGCTGACAGAAAGTAGTTCCACAGGAGAAAGAGGTGGTAGTCTATTTCTGTAAACACTACAGCGCTGGAATCCCTCCACTCTGGACTAGCTCTGCCTTGTCCTGTAGAATCGCCTTGGCTTAGAATTGACTTGACAGCCATGGGTCATTGTGATTCAGAAGTGGCCTGCTGATAAAAATGAGTGCTGTAGGCAGTAGGGACTTGCAATGCTAAACCAAAGTGCAGGTCTCTGGCAGTCTGAGTTTGTCAGAAATTCCTAGGGAGAAAATTGAACGGCCTCTCTTTTCAATTTACAGCTTCAGAAACCTGATGGAAGGGCAACTCTGATTTTAACCTAATTCCATTGCAGTGAGTTTATGTTTTGTGTCTTAAATGTCAGTGGGAATCAAGTAGTTATCAAATATGATAAAAGTGTAAAACAAAATAATGTTTTTGTTTGTTGAGTGCTGTTGATTCAGAACCAACTTGCAGCTGACCCTCCTGAAAGTGTCGAGAGACTATACATTGCATAGGAGATTGCCCATCTATGTCTTGAGGAGCACCTGGTGGATTCGAACCACATACCCGTGGGTTGGCAATACAACTCCTTGCCACCAGATCACCAGAGCCCCCTAACAAAACATTTGAGAGTTAAAAACAAAACCAAACGATCTAAAAATCAAACAACTGAGAATAAAGTTATGTTGTTGTTGTTCTTATCTGCCATCAAGTCATTTGTGACTCTTAGTGACCCTATGTACAACAGCCCTAAACCCTCCTCTATCCTGTGCCAATTTTATTGTCTCTGACACTCCTACCCCTATGACCTCAGTCACTTAATTAATCCATATCATTGAGGGTCTTCCTTTCCTGCACTGTCCCTCCACCCTTCCAAGCATGATGTCTCTTTCCAAGAACTTATCCGCCTTGCAACATGTCCAGAGTATGTCAGACGAATCTTCAGAATCCTTTCCTCCAAGGAGCAGCTTGGTTTAACCCTCTCTAAGATGAACTTGTTAGTTCTCCTAGCAGTCCATGGTATATTCAATACTCTTCTCCAGCACACATTAGAATGAAAGAATAAATGTATTTCAGTATGAGTCTCTAAGAGGAAGCATCTGGTAGTTCTGGTCTCACCAGAGTAGCCCTATGGATGAAGTTCTTCTGTTTGCTAGTCCCTGTGGTGAAAGAGGTTACACCTGTCGGCCATATTCAGCACCTAATGTAAGCCCAGAGGATCTGACAATCCTGCTTTATTGTTACCATGAAACAACTAGAACATCAGTCAATTAAACATGGGTGGCTAGTTCAGCATCAACGCAACACCTTGTTAACCCCTAATTCTTCTCTGTTTGGAATATGTTGTTGCATCGAATTGATTCTGCCTCCCAGGGCTCATCTGTGACAGGGCAGAGCTGCCCCACAGGGTCCCCTAGGCTGTGGTCTTTACAGGAGCACATCAGGTATTTCTCCTTTGGAATGCTTATAGGTTGAACGGCAAGGCTTTGGTTGACAGTGAGCATGTAACCATCAAGCCACACCCAGGCTTCTTGTTTGGGCTGTAGAGCTACCATGACTACAGACTCTCCACACCTGTTTGGTAACATGATACACATGGATCCTCGGGCAAACCTTTAATCCTACTCTGAATAGGCTTTTCTATCAGAAAGAAGACTCTGAGAGTAGCCAACAAGAATATTCCAATTTAAGTCCTTTCTCATTTGAAATTTTAAATGTGTGTTTTGCTTTATGATCTTCCTCCCTAAGTTGTGGCTACTTGAAGTCGGTTTGTCCCTGGTCATTCTGGATGTTGTTGTTAGCAGCCGTCTTGTGGACTGTGACTCACAGTGACCCTGTGAACAACAGATCTGAATCTTGCCCTATTCTGTGCCATCTTCATCACCTCTGATATGCGTGAGCCCATTGGTACAGTCACCGTGTCGATTGATTTAGGATCAACAGGAAGTGAATAAATAATGACTTGAATTAATTGTAGGTGTAATACTTCATGAAATGCTTATTTGCGCAGTGATAGAACGAGCTTTCTAGGGAGCTCTGGTGACCTAGTGGGTAAGGAGTTGGCACTTCCAACCAAAAAGTCCATGATTTGAATGCACCAGCTCCTCGAGGGAGGAAGACAGGCAATCTTCTCCCTTTGTGATTTACAGTCTCTAAAAATCCATTGGAAGGTTAGCTGTGAGTTGGCTCTGATGTGCTAGCACAAAGTAACAGTAACAGGAGAGTAAGCTTTATGGAGATGCTCAACCAAGTGTGTCATGGTTATTTATTGCTTTTATCACAAGCACCAAACAATGGTTGGCTTATATGTGTTGAAAGAAGGTGTAGAGGTTTACAGAAGGTGTTCAGGTGACAGAAGTGGAAGTCAACTGTGAACCTGAGTCACACAACTCAACCTTTATTTGAGATGTTGAAAGAAAAGAAGATAAAAGACACAGACTTGACTGTTTTTTAGTTCAATTTGCTGTTACGTTGATTCTAACTCCTGGCAACCTTATCTGTGCCGGAGTAGGACTTGAGAAGATTTCCAACTCTTTCTTCCAAAGTGCCTGTGTATCTACAATCTTACAGTAGTAGCCAATGGCGTTAACTGTTTTAACTGCCCAGGGATTCTTATGTAGTGCTTGCTAGTGGTTAATACTGGCAGGACTGATGAGGGCCTTTGGCTAATCTGGCTGCATTGCCTTTCAGTCAGAACCTGTTCACAGTTGACACACAAGAGGGCCTCCAATGTTGTAAATTGCACAGGAAGAGGGTGTCCATCTTGATCCCTCAGAGCCATTTGTGGATTTGAACCGTGAGTCCCTGCAGGTTATGCCACTAGAGCTTCTAGTTTGATCGACTGAATTTCAGAACTTTTAATGAAACTGTGAGATTGTATGGGTGCCTTTAAAATCTTATTGGATCCTAGGCAGCGGTCTTGAAAATTTATTTATTTTCCCCCTTCTCATTAATACTGAAATAAAATGTGTTTACCACTGTGCAATGTTATCTATCAGTGTTGCATAAATGGTCTTGTACAAGAATAGAGTTGTTGTTGTTGTTGTTGTTGTTGTTGTTGCTATGTGCCATCTAGTTGCATGCGACTCATAGTGACCCTATGTACAATAGTTCTGAGCTTTATCCTGAGCTAATCTCACTGTCTCTGACACATCTAGCCCCATTACCCCATTTATTGTGTAAATCCGTCTCATTTGGGGTTTTCCTTTCCTATGCTGTTTCTCCACCCTTCCAAGCATGATGTCTTTCTCCAGAGACTGGTCTCTCCTAGCCAAGTGACCAAAGTATGAGAGAGAGACGGAGTTTCAAAATCCTTGTCTCCAAGGAGCAGCCTGGTTTCACCCTCTCTAGGAAAAACCTGTTTGTACTCTTGGCGGTCCATGGTATGTTCTTTTCTAGAACCACATCTCAAAGGAATCAATTCTTCTCCTGTCATCTTTGGTCATTGCCCAGCTTTCTCTTGCATAGCAAGTAGTTGTGAAGACCATGGCCTGGATCAGATATACCTTCGTCTTCCACTGACATCGTTGCTCTTCAGCACTTTTGAGAGGTCCCTGACAGCAGCTTTCCCCAAAGCAATTCATCTTTTGATTTACTGACTGCTGGTGCTAAGAGTGTTAATTGTGGAATGAGCAAGGTGAAATCATTATCAACCTCAGTCTCTTCTTTATGTGACCATTTCCCTCCATTTAGAATATTGTATATAGCGCAGACAAAATTGTGCTATATTTCCCACAGAATCCTTCATTTTCTTCTGTACTTGTTGAAATGAATTTATTATTATAACCCTAGGAAGATGGCACACCAACAATTTAACATTTAATTATTATATGAATTACAATTTGCCTGCTTATCTGCTCACTGGAGTATTTATTTTTTAACCACAAAGCAGCTTGAACATCAGTAAATTAAACATGGATGGCTAGCTCAACATCAATGCAACACTTTCTTCAACCAGTTTTCTTCTGCTAAATCCTATTTAACAGTCCAGTGTATCTCCCCAGGCAAAGCAATTAGTTTTTGTTTAGTCAAATCCATTCCTAGAATGTGAGCTGATTTCCCTGAACAGCCTTCTACTTCTTGTCAACCTTAAAATATTGCTGGAAATATTGCATATTTGTTATAGTGATCTTGAAATGAAGAGTGCTGGCATCTTAAGAGATATATATCTTTGCTTTACCCTGGACTAACGGACTGAAACATACCCAGCAGCCCTGAGTCCATCAATTCTGAGACACAGCTGGCTGAGGAGGAGGACACCGGCTCTGTTATTCTGCCTAGACCCAGTCAGGTAATAAATAAGCTTGGACCTGAGTTTTGATCTGAGGCAATGTTAATTTGCCATGATAAATCACTGTGGAGTTTGCTTGGATAGGGGCTAGGGTGTCCATTCTCTTTCTGGCTAAGGTATTAATTCACTTTAATTTGAAGCATTAAGGCCTAGTTTGAAGATTGACCTAAGGGAAAATATAGACTTCCAAAATTTCCATATTGCTGGGGAAAAAGTAGGAATGATTTGCCAAACAATTTCATGGTCAGCCTGTGCAAAATATCATTCTTTTCATGGTGACTCTTTTCTATAGCTCTCTTTGTACAAATTTTACTACAGTACTGGGTGGATTTTTTTGGGTCTTGGGTTTGGGTTTTTTGTGTTTTGTGGTGTTTTTTTTTTCTTTTCCCACTTTCTGAAACATAACATACTGACGGTTTGCATTAAATACTTAATTTTTTATTCACCCACTAGAAATACAGGAGGCCTTGCTGCTTCCCTGGTGAACTGATGACACCCCCACCCCCTTTTAAAAGGACTGGTGCTGTAAGGCTTTGAAAGAAACATTTGCAAGCAAAACACTGGCAGAGTTTTAATTTTATTTAATGACCTGCTTCCTACCAGTGATCCTGGCACTCTGTGCAGTGATCTTCAATCAATTAATCATCCAGAATGTTGTAGCACTGCAGTGAGGGCATGACACTCTAACAGGCCTATAAATCCACAAGAAACAAACAAACAAAACAAAACAAAAACAATGACAGGGATTGCATGCTCAGAGCCTCTTCATGTAAAATCCCAGACGAGGAGTGGTTTGAGTTTTGGTTTTCTAACGTGCTTTTGGAAGCCACAGTTGGGCCTTGTGCATTCTGAGGTTAGGTGTTGCTATTTCTCAAAGCCTTTGATCAGGGCTCCCAGTGCAGGACTCTTTGTTAGCCTCACACAATTTAGGCATTGCTTTAGACCAGGCACAGCTCTTGATTCCTCTGGGTAACTGAGAGAAGGCTATGTATGGTTCTGTCCCCTGTCAGGAATTCAAGGCCATCACGATCAAGTGTAATAGAACAGATTTGAGTTCATTTTTGTGGGCATGATTCAGAAAGGAAACATCCTGGGAATAACGCTGGCATTTGCTAGAGGCAGATGGTAGAGGAAGGATAGTGTGATATTGAAAGTCAAGCAAACTTAATGCATTCAGCTTTGTCAAGGCCTGCTGGAATCTGTGTCTGCAGAATCTTAGGCTCGTGTTCCTCTTGCGTTTCAGGTGTATTTTTGCTATTAACTCTTTTGCTTTAATGATCGTTTTCCTTGTTTTAGCATAGCAAATACAGAGAGGTTAGTCTTACTAATAACTAATCCTCGGACAGTGTACAAATATCTTGATTTATCTTTAGTTATTTTCTTCATATGGTTCTGGTTTTCGGACTGTTTTTGTAATAAGAATATGGGAGCTTACTAAATATTCCTTCTGATCAAAATCAAATCATTTTTTAAGAAACTCAAGCCATCTGAATTCTTTCCAATGTGTCAGTTAAACTTTTGACTCTTGATGAATTTATTCTGACCAAAGAGTTGGATTATTTCTGATTATGTGCTGATGTATCCAGCTTGGCATGGTAGATTATAAACAAGTAGTGCTCATCCTGTATTTTTAGATACTTCATGCTTCTGTTCAGCATGAGCCCTAAAATATACCCACAGAGTTTTGCATATGCAAAGTACCTTTCATCTGCATATAGTCTCAGTGGTAGTGGGGGATAAATAATGAACATTTGGCCAAAATGTGATGGTCTGTTAGTGAGCGTGTGGTCACAAAGTCAAGTTTTGAATTCAGTCTTTAGCTTGAGAAAGTGCAGTTGTACAGGGATGTCTCCCCTTGGATGATGGTCTGCAGCCCCTTTGGAAGAAAAATGCAGTAATTCTTCAAGAGAGAGATTTAGCTTGTTTTAATGTGTGTTACCCAACTACCTACTGAGATTTTAATTAACTTTTTTTTTAAAAAAAAAACACCCCAAAAACAAAAAAAAACCAACAACAAAAAACCACACCTCATGCTGGGCAATGTAGAGGATCAGAGAAAGGGAGGAAGATGCACTGACACAGTGACTGTAACAATGGACTTGAGCATATGGAGTTTGTGAGGGGGCTGCAGAACAGGGCAAGGGTCAGAGCTGCTGGTCATCGAGCTGCTGTGAGTCATAGTGGATTGGACAGCACATCATAATAACAAATCACTTTTTGCTTCTCAAGCAATCTGAGAGAAACCATCATGGAAGACCAAATACCGAATTCTTCTTTAATAAACTCACTCTTCTGCAACCTGGCTGTGACTTTCCTTGATGATCAAGAGACAAATTAGCCCAAGTCTGGAGGGTATGTGTCTGGGAACAAATATCAAATATTGGAAATAATCTTCTAGAAGAGATTATCATTGCCATAGGTAAGAATCCAATGCTGCTACTGTGGACACAGAAGGACTTCAAATTCAACCTCTTGCCTTCATTTTTACCTTCTGGTGTAGTACACAATTAGGCTATTTTTAGTAGTCAAGGTGGACTAAAAGGTAAGCATGTTCACTTGCTCCTCAGTAACATTGATGGTTTCTAGGTCATTATAGGAGAATGGAGGATGACCCCATCTGATCACAAAGTGGAGGATGACTGCAGTACAGAGAGTATTCGCAGCATTACATAACTGCTAAATTGCCTATCTGATAAATTACATCATAACATGATTAACACCATTAATAATTATGGCCCACTCAGGTTAACATGAAACCTTTCTATCACAGTCGGAATTGCTCAATATTATCAGAAGAACATTATTAATGCACGCAACAATTGGATTGCCGATTTCTAACTTTTGTTGCAAATGCAAAATGTTAGATAATAAGATAATAAAGGAAAATTAAGTGTGTTTTCTCAAGTGTAAGTCTGTTGTTGTTGTTATGTGTCATCGAGTCACTTGCGACTCATAGCGACCCTATGTACAAGAGCCCTAAACACCGTTCTATCCTGTGCCAACCTCGCTGTCTCAAACACATTCATTCCCACCACTCCACTCACAGAATCGATCCATCTCATTGAGGGTCTTTTCTTCACCGTCCCTCCACTCTCCCAAATATGATGTCCCTCTACAAGGACCAAAAATTGGCTGTAAAACATGGAAAACATTTAGTTCAGAAATTGTGTTCAATGAAGGACTTGGCTAAATGATTCAATCAGCTAATACTAAACAAGAAAAAAAAATGGAGTTAATACCTACTAGTATAAAATTTTGGCAATAATGATCAAGAACAGAGTCAAACTGTATGTTTCTGTGAGGAAAATAGAAGATGTGATTTTCTCCTATTATTTGAAGATGAGAAGACAACCATAGTCAGATTTTAAAAAAATATACAATAGGTATCCCTACCTCCCCCATTATTAGGGAGCTGTGGTGGCCCAGGGGCAAGAAACTGCACTGCAATCCCAAAAGCGTGTGGTTCTAGGTCAACAGCTGCTCTGTGGGAGAAGGATAGGCAATCTCCTCTCCTGTGACTAACTGCCTCTGAAAACGCGCCGGAAAGTCAGCTATGGGAAAGTTAGCAAAGAGTTCAGTTTTCATTGATTTATTTACACACATTTTCTTCCCTGCTTCTCTCCCACTTATAGGCAATATCAGGATAGATGGAGAAAAGATGGAAACTGCCAATGACTTTATCTTACTTGGATTCACAGTCAATATCAATACACTTGGTAGCAGCAGTCAGAAGTTCAAGAGACGTACTGCACTACGAAAGTCTTCAATAAGGGACCTCTCTAAATTATTTAGGAGCAATGATGTCAGTTTGAGGACTAAGGACTCCTTATTCAGATCATGGTCTTTTCGATCACTTGCTATGCATGTGGATGGTGAATAAGGATGATGGAAGAAGAGCTGGTATCTTTGAACATCTTTGGAGAAAAGTACTGAACTGCCAAAAGAAGACAGATATGTCTTGGAGAAGATGTGGCCAGAGTGATTCTTGGAGGCAAATGTGATAAAGCTTTGTCTCACATACTGTGGGCATATTGCTAGGAGAGGTTGTTCCTTGGAGAGGGACATCGTGTCTGGGAAGGTGGAGAGATGGTGGAGAGAAGGAGAGGAAGACTCACAATCAGGTGGATTGACAGACACAGTGACTGCAGCAATGGGCTCAAGTGTGTCAGAGATTGTGAAGAGTGGACAGGGTTCAGATCTTTTATTTATAGAGTCGTTATGAGTTGTACTTGACAGCACACAACAACAACCACAACAACAACTCCTATTTCCTTTTGTAATTCTTACCCTTTTCCAGATTGTTAATTGTCATACACACAATGTATTTTTAAGTGGAAAGTCTCTGGGTGCTGCAAACAGTTAAAATTTCATCTACTAACCAAAAGGTTGGCGGTTTGAATCCTCTCAGAGATCATTCAGAAGAAAGGCCTGGTGATATGCTTCTGCCGGCTCGGAACCATAAAAACCATCAGGGGTGAAATTCTACTTTTCAACATGCAAGGTCACTATGAGTCAGAATCATCTTTCTGATAACTTTCTTTTTAGATTCTTCTTGTTATGTGCCATCTAGTCACTTGCGACTCATAGCAAACCTAAGTACAAAAGCTCTGAACCCTGTTCTATCCCGTGCCAACCTTATCATCTCTGACACACCTACCCCCACTACCCCAGTCACTGAAACAGTCCATCTCATCCAGGGTCTTCCTCTCTTGTGCTGTCCCTCCTCCCTCCAAAAACATAATTTCGCTCTCTAAGGATGAACCTGTTTGTTCTCCTAGCAGTCCATGGTATATTTAATACTCTTCTCCAGGACCACAGCTCAAAGGCATCAATTCTTCTTCTGTTATTCCTAGTCATTGTCTTGTATTCTGACATAGCAAGTAATTGCAAAGATTATGGCCTGAATGACGCACACCTTAGTCTCCAGACAGATATTGTTGCTCTTCAGTACTCTGGAGATGTTCCTGACAGCAGACTTTCCCAGTGCAATTCATCTTTTAATTTCCTGGCAGCTGGTACCAAGATTGTTGATTGTGGAGCTAAGCAAAACGAAGCTGTTAACAATCTCAATCTCCTCACTGTCTATCATGATGCTGCCAATTAGCCCAGTGATGAGAATCTTTGTTTTCTTGATGTTGAGCTTCAATCTATATTGGAGGCTGCAGTCCTTCACCTTCTGCAGCAAGTGCATCAGGTCCTCCCCAGTTTCAGCAAGCAGAGTTGTGTCATTTGCCTTTTAATCTTTTAAGCAAATATTGTAAAGGAATGAAGTGATGAATAAATAAATGCATGCAGGATTAATATTGAACCATTAAGCTGGCAGACTGGCAAAATATTTAAGAGCAAAATCTTTAGACTTGGGTTTCGATTCCACCTCTACCATTTGCTGCCAGTGAGATCTTGAGCAAGTCAACACACTTACTTGTTGTGGTTCAGTTTCCTTGACTGTAAAGTAGACCTTCCAATAGTATCTACTTGGTAGGTGGTGTGAGCATGATGACAATATTAAGGTGTTATAAAAGGTAGCACGAGGATTATGAGTAAGACAATGCATGTGATATTCTTGAACTTTGGAGGTACTCAATAGCTACTTATTGTTATCCCTAGTACTGGTTATTCCTGGTTGTAAGAAGGAACACATTATTAGAAAGTATATTCAGTGACATGAGGCCACTGGGATGTTTTCAAAATTGCTGTCTGATTACCTGAAAGACCTTTTATGTCTCACTTGGGTAATACCTGAGTAGGCATTTCTCAAAAAATGTTTGTCCTTAGTATCGGATGATAAAAATTCCCATTATCAGATAATAACGGGGCAAGCTGGTTTGGAGACAGCACAACTTCTCCTCAGTTTTATGATGCTCATGTGCACTGTGAATTTCCTTCCCAGCCCAGCATCTTGCAGGACTCCTGTTTCTTGAAACACACTCTGGAAAAACCACTGATGTCAGTGGATATTGTGAAATCAATTCATGGCATGTGGCACGCCCTTCAAATACATGTTCTCTCCCTTGGGAACAGCTGAAATCCAAATGACACAGCCCAAAGTGATTTGCTGCATGGGTTGTATTTTGAAAACCAACTCCTCCGTGATGAACTCAATCAAGGGAGAGCTTTGTTTAGCCCTCAGGCCAGCAGAAGAGTCTGCGCGGGGCTTGTGTCCAGTGCTCTTTGGTGGTTTCTGGGTCAGTGTTCGTGGGCTTATCCAAACCCTCTGTGTGCTGATAGCTGCTCAGCTCTGATGAAGCACAAGGTGATGTGCTCAGCTGGGAGGTCTGATCTTGCTGCTTAAATAATCATCTGATCATCTCCTATTTCTCACCCTATGGTCCAGCCTTCAGGTAAAGTCCTTCCGGTTGTATGAAAACCCGTTCCCCCTACCTCTTATGGATGTTATTTCCAATCGGGAATAACTCTCTCTGTCTTTTCTACCAACCTGCTTATCTCTCTCTTGTCTTTCACCTAAGAGAGAGATAAGTATTCAACTCTAGTGTCACCTCCTCCTGGAAGCCAACCCAGATCCTCCTCACCTCTCTAAGAAATTCTATAATGCTCAGGAAGGTCTTCCCCCCCCTTTTTTTTATCCATTGTTGTCCCTTAGTTGACTCCAAGATGACTTACATGTATTTACTAAGAGTTTAATTTATAGACAGTGAAAGAGTATATAAAGTATACAGTAAAATGTACATGATTGTGTTTATATATAATAAAATTTATAATATTTTAGTTATTATTGCTATTGGATGCTATTAAGTATGTCTCACAGCAACTCTGTGAACAGCAGACCTGAACCCTGTTCTAGATTTCATTTATATACAGTGAAGATTCTAAGCTTACATGATTTTATTTACTAAGATTTAATTAATATATAGTAAATGACTCAGATAATAAATCTACTGTTCAATCAGTTTTGTTATTGAAAGATTAATGAGGTCTGGAATATTTCCAACAGCTCAGAAATCTCCCTTTACTGCTCTCCCAGTCAGCCCATTGTTGATTTCTCTCACCAAGGTGAAGTTTGCTTTCTCTACAATGAAATGGAATCAGACAGTATGTACCCTTTTGTTGCCAGCATATTTAAACAGGTATAACATATTTGAGAAACATCCATAAGCCAGTGTGTGCCTGTACTTGGTTCATTTTTATTCCTGTGTTGTTTTCCATTAGGGAGCCTGCTGGGTTAGTAGCTGAACTGCCAACCCAAAGATAAGCAGTTCAAATCCACTTGCTGCTATGAGGGAGAAAAATGGGCAATTTCCTCCCATGTGATTATAGTCTCTGAAAACCCACTGGAGGTCAACTATAAGTAGGTCACAACTTGATGACAATGAGTTTGAGTTGTTTAGTTTTCCATGGGTGCATATATCAGTTTATTTATTTATTCTTCTGTTGCTAGACACGTACCTTGCTTCTAGTTTTTTACTATTATTGAGGAAGATGCTATGAGTATTCTACAAGGGTTTTTTTCAGAAATTTTTATTTGTATGAACATTTTAAAAATAGGTTACAGATCAAACAAATCTTTGAGACTACCCTCCCTAAACAACATGCCTCTGGAAACTCTATGAACTTTGAGAAACGGCAATAGTTATAGAAAGGCTTCAGGTCTTTTGTTCATAGAGTCGTTACGAGTCATGCTCGACTCGACGGCAATCTACACCAACACATGGAAAAGTTGACATTAATTTTGTTGGTAGAAGTTTATTGGATTTTTTATATTTCTACAAGGTCTTTTTGTAGATTTTTTAAAAATTATAAGGTAAGTGCCTGTTTAAATTGTAAAGCTGAAATTGTTTCTAAAATGATTGTACTGACTCTAAACCTCTGGGGTGTTGAGGTCAGGCCTCATTCAACTGAAAGTCATGGGTGCTTGGAAGCAGTCATTGTTTGTTTATGAGTGAATGGCTGAGAAAATCAAAACATTTTTTATTTTGGCAGTTTTTATCTTACTGATAAATTAAAAAATGAATGCTTCGCTCATCAAAAAGATATTTAATTGGCTAGATATGGACTCATATTTAATGTAATAAAATTTCTAAAAATATTTTAAATTGACAGAAAAAATTTCAAAGCTATCTAAGGGAATTAAAATCTGCATTGAATAATACATTCTTTCTATATATAAGTCATTCTTTTAAAATTCCAATTATTTTTGAGTGACTGATAATCTAAACACAGCCATTAGAAAATATTCAGAGTTCAATGCCTTAGCAAATTTTATTTTAAGCAAATGACAAGACTTTCAAGATTAGTGTTGCTCATTTTTAAAAAGAAAAAGACTTATGTTTCTCTGAATTAAAAATATGAATTTTTCAGAATGGAATAGACATGTCAATTCTTTGACATGTCATGACTTTGCACTTGATCAAGAGGAGGGGAAAACTGTCATTCATTTGCAGACCCTTAAAGAATTACATGCTAGTTTTTGGTTTGAGGTTTGGGGTTTTTTTAATTAGTTTTTTTGTTGTTGTTGTTTAGTGTTATGTTTTCCCCCACCCCCACCCCAAATCGGGTAATAATATAATTAAGCAGCAGGTAGAACTAATTAGCTTGGGTGTGTTTTGATCTAATTGCTTGCCTTCTTTTGGTTTAAAGAAAACCATGTACCTTGTATGCTTAAGAATTTTAACAGCTACTTTTCCCTCTACTGAACCAGAAAGAAGTAAATGTAGCATTAAAATTCCTAAGTTCATTTCCTGCCTTTTTCAGCTGGCAGCAAAATGAATTTGATTCTTCTTCCCTCAGCAAAATGAAAGGTGTAACTCTTTCAGCTGTAGATGGAGTCCTGAGGCAGGCAGTTTCTGGAAACTGCTAGCTTTGTTTCCCTGGAACTAACCTTTCGATTCTTATGAGACATTTAGTGCCATAAAAATGCTGTGCTGCCTATATAGCTGTAAACCAACAGGCCACTTCAAAGGTTATTCTTGGTTCTGAACAGGGACTCCAAGATTTGAATACCTTCATTCGTTTCAAGTATCCAAACACTGACCTTGACAAGTTTCATACCTTCCTGAATGTATTATGGACAATTTTGAACATATGCAAAAATACAATAATCCAGCAACCACTTGTGTACCCCTTTCATTCAGATCAAAAAATTACTGACTGCTACATTTATCAATCAACCCCTGTATTATTATGAAGCAAATGTTAAAAGTTATTGCTAAGTATTTATTTATCCATAAGTAAAATGTATCTTTAAAAGATGCACTCTTTTGTAACTCATTATTGTATCTATTTTAAAAAAACTAACAATAATTTTATAATCAATATAGACTCAAATCAAAAGATGAATTGAATTGTTAAAATCTGCTGTCAGGGACCTCTCCAGAGGGCTGAAGAGCAAGGATGTCAGTCTAGAGACTAAAGAGCACCTGATCTAGGCCATGGCATCAATTCTCGTTCTATAATCCCTAGTCATTATGATGCAGACCAAGTAATTTGCAAAGACTATGGCCTAGATCAGGCACACCTGATCGAGTCTCCAGCCTGGCATATAACATTGAATAATTCCTTTGTATTGATTTTTATTGACAATGCCCTTTTTTATTATATGAATAAATGCTAGCATTGTACGAATGAGCAATTCGACAGTTTGACATTTCCCCCCATTACAAAATAATGTTCAGTGAACATCCTTACATATGCACATCTGCTTGAGCACCTAATTTGGTGTTTATTTAAAGTCCAAGTGGTAGGAATATCTCCAATTTTTCTAGGTATGAACAGTTTTCTGTCTAACTTGTAATTCCCATCAGCAGTATATGAGAATTTCAGTATCTTTAGTGCTTCACTCAAACTTAGAACTGGTAGACTTCCATATTCTTGCTAATATGACACGTATGAAGTCATTCCTTCAATTTAAAATTTTCTTATTATGGATGAGATTTAATGCTTTGATAAGTTTCTTTGCTACTTAGGTTCCCTCATCTGTGAATTAACTCTTCAATAAAAGTTTTTGAAATTTCAAAATAATTTAACGCTTTCTTAATTATGCAGAGAAGTTAATTCCTTCTGAATGGGCTTAGCAATTTATAATTTTAACTGTTTGTAATTTTATGTGGACTCTTGCACTTTAAGAGTCCTAAAATTGTTACCAGATTGAGAAAAGTAAACTGCATGCCACTGAAAATATTGCTGTTGATTATGTTGTTCTTTCCTACTGGGAGGTTAACTATTTGCTAAATGTCCTCATTCCCGAAGTGCCATCCAAGTCTCAAATAATATGAATGAAAGAAAGGCTTGCTTAATAGATTTAGTGCTCCTTATAGCACAAATCATTCCTACAGCAAGAGACATAGGGCCACTAGGAGTCTCAGGCAGCTCTACGGCACATAACAACAACAACAACGGCAAAGATTGGGGACTCTGGCGGTCTAGTGGTAAGAATCTGTGCTTCATTCCCAAAGGCATGTGGTTCAAATCCACCCACTGATCCGAGGGAGAAGAAAGGGCAATCACCCCTCCTCCCCAGTGCGATTATTGCCTCTGAAAACCCACTGGAGGGTCAGCTATGTGTTGATTCTGACTCAGTGGCACACACCAAGAACCGCAAGAGTGGGAGCAATGAAAATCTGTGATTTTAATTCACGTATCACCTCTCAGTTTATGTATCAAAATTCTGTGAACATTTACATATTTATATTCCTGTTGGGTTAGTGGGAAAGGAATAGTGTCCTTGACCCAAAGGTATGTTGTTCAAATCTACTAGAGAGAGAAAGATAAGCAATCCTCTTTGGCTCAATTTACTGCCTCTGAAAACCCACTGGAGAGTCATCTATGAGTCAGCTCCAACTAGACGACAATGAGTTTGAGCTGAATTTTCTATTGTATCAAATTAATAAATCATTTTATACGGTTGGTGTTGTTGTGTTCCATCAAGTCAGAACTGACCCAAAGCTGACCCTTCAGTGGTCTTCAGAGGCTTAAATCACATGGGAGGAGATTGCCTATCCTTCTCCCATGCATTATATGTTAATAAAAGCTTTTCAGTAAGATACTTACTTTTCTAAATGCTGACAGAAATAACCTGAGAAGTTGAAAGTGAGTGCTTTATAGATGCGTTTGATGCATACCCTCATGGATACCCTGGAACTGAGGAAGTGCCCGAAAGCAAAGATTTCAGTGCTAAGCCCAAGGATGACTCCTGTCATTCTGCTTCTCTAAGATTTGCAGCCTGGGAAGCCCGAAGGACAGTTATACCCTGTCCTAAAGAGTTACTACAAGTTTACATTGGCATAATGACAATGAGGTTGTTTTAACTTCTTATTATCTCACTGATTAAAATATCAGCCATCATATTTTTACAGGAGCTCTGGTGGCCTACTGGTAAGAAGGTGAACTGCAACCCAAAGGCATGTGGTTCAAATCCACCAGTTACTCCACAAGAGAAGGATGGCAGTCTCCTCCTGTGGGATTTAGTGCCCCTGAAATCCCACTGGAGGGTCAGCTATTGGTTGGGTCTGACTCGACAGCACACAACAACAACAACAACAACAACAACATATTTTTAATATTCAACAAATAATATTTTTTCTTACTAGTTACTGTTTTAGGGACCTCTGGTTGCCTAATGATAAGAGGTTGTGATGTTAACTGAAAGGTGCACCATTCCAATCCCCCAGCAGCTCCACGGGAGGAAGATGGGCAGTCTCTTATTGTGCGATTTATGGCCTCTGAAAACCCACTGGAGAATCAGCTGTGAGTCAGTTCTTCCTTGATGGCATATAACAGCAGCAACAACAACAGTTATTATATTATGGGATAGTATTCATATTTTATAACTAAAATGTCTTTTAAATATCTCTTTGAGATGCTAAGTAGCTTCCTGTGGCCCTAAGTTATAATCTGCTTTGCCCCAAGTTAGATTAGTCCCTGTGTGTATTTTGGACCCCTCTTTTATATTCCATACTACACCTACCATTTAGACTGGGTGTGAGTATATAAATGTGTATTACATGTAAAACAGTACCTCATAGTCAAAATGCAATGATGTTTTAATTTTAAAGGCTTTCCACATCTTTGCTATTTATATATGAAGATCTCATTGAACTACTCAGAAGTAATTATAGACATTGAACTTCTGGGAAGAACATTATATAAGTTAAAAAAGTTAGTGTTGTAAAAAATGTGAAAAGTCTCTCAGATGAAGAATTTTTACCCTTTCATCTGTTGAACAGGGATTAAGTTATGTGTTTGAAACAACAAGGCAACTGCTGGTGTATGTACATGACTGAGGTTTGACACTTTAACTATACATTGGAGAAAATTGAAAATTACTATCAGCATTGTCCACGTCACTTGTATTCTGACTCATTTTTTCTGTGAAGAGAATAGATTGGAGTTTCTACTGTAGCCTGGAAATTTCTAATCATCTATGTTTGGGTTTTGTCTGTTGTGTGTCATCGAGTTGGAGCCAACTCATAGCTGACCGTCTAGCAGGTTTTCAGAGACAATTACATGGGAGGAGATTGCCCGTCCTTCTCCCAAAGAGCAGCTAGTGGATTCGAACTTCATGCCTTTGGCATTGCAACACAGTTTATTACGACTAGGTCACCCATCTATAGCATTTTAAAAGCTGTATGACAGCCTTTCATTTGGGTAAGCCAATGGGAGCATGTTTTGCACATGGATATCATCCTGAGTGTTGTAGGGGAAAAGCTTGAGGATTGCTGGCTAGCACAAATTCCTAAATTTACAAATGACAAAACAAGAATTTTAGATGTTACAATTATTATCAATGCTTAACAACTTTATTCCCTTAACAGGAGAATCCTTATAATACAATTCTATCTTGACTACATTGTCCATTGGATTCTGCTAAGAACACTGGGATCAGATTAAATGAAACTTTAAGGGATTTTCTAAATATTATAATTCTAAATGGATTACTTCCCCTCTTTCTAATTAGAAAAGATAGAATTTTAGGATTAGGCATTCACTCATTAATTTATTCATTCATGTAACAATATGTATTATTATGGCCTGAAATGATTTTTATAGTATTAGGATTGGAGGAAGACTCATCAATAACCTTCAATATGCAGATGACACAACCTTCGTTGCTAAAGTGAGGAGGACTTGAAGCAGGTGCTGAAGAACATCAAGCACTGCAGCCTTCAATATGGATTGCATCTCAACATCAAAAAATAAAAATTCTCAATACAAGACCCAGGGCAACATCATTATAAATGGAAAAAAGATTAAAGCTATCAGCAACTTCATCTTACTTGGATCCACAATCAATACACTTTGTACTCATAGTCAGGAAATCAGGAGACATATTGCACTGGAAGAGTCTATAGCAGGGGCCTCTCCAAATTATTGAGGAGTGATGATATCACTTTGAGGATAAAGTGCACCTGATCCAGACCATGGTCTTTTCAGTCACTTGCTCTGTTGCTGAGAGCTGAACAACAGAATTGGTACCTTAGAAGTGTGGTATTGGAGTAGAGTACTGACTATGCTATGAACTGCCAAAAAACCAAACAGAAGGTGCAGTCAGAGTGCTCCTTGGAGGCACAGATGGTGAGATGTTGGCTCACATACTTTAGGATATTCCTTGGAGAAAGACATCATGCCTGGAAAGGTTGAGGGACATCGAAGGAGAGGAAAACCCTCAACTAAGTGGACTGGCCCAGTGACTATAGCAATGGGCTCGAGTGTGTCCGAGATTGTGAGGATAGCACAGCATAGGACAGGGTTCAGATCTATTGTTCATAGGGTCGTGTGAGTCATGCTCTAGTTAATGGCCTTTAACAACTATGACAGCAAGAACAGACTACAAACACAATTTTTATTTCCTATTTCTTACGTTCTACCTATTAGCTTTAAATTAACTCAGACTTAGAAGATGAAAGAAAAAGAATCTAGATTCCAAAAGAATCATATTAATTGGTTACTGTGGACAAATGCCCGTAGGTGTATAACAAAATATGTTCTGCATTATATTTCTCTAGGAGATGTTATTAGACATCTAGATGAGAACAAAGACTGTACTTGAGTCTGCATCATGTTTTCATAGTTATATAAACAGAAATGAACCGTATCTCATTTATGACAGAATCACACAATTTATATATCTTTCTAAAGAGATAATAAACCTATATACAGCACTTGCTAATGAATTGTCATACAATTTCAGCAAATTGATTCCAGCACACTTGGCATCTTGAACAGGCCTTTAATTTATTGCTACAAAGTCTCATTTTATTAGACATATAGAATATACATTCTGAAATTAGCACAGAACCCTTTATAATTTTATAATCCAATTATGCAGGAGGCTATGAATTTTAAAACCTTTTCTTATGTAAGTGCTTAAACTTACAAAGTAGAAAAGAAAATGTCATGAACCCCATGTACCACCACCAATTTTGACAGTTTCCAACTCACAGCCAATCAGGCTTCACCATTGGCCCATTTTCTTTTCTTTCACATGGATTATCCTGAAGCACATTCAGGATATCCTGTTATTTCTCCTCAAATATACATTGTTGGAATATATATTTCTATAAAATATCACTCCTTCATTGCTGTTGAGTTGGAACAGACCGATAGCTGACCCTCCAGTGGGTTTTGAGAGGTTGTAAATAACACGGGAGGAGATTACCAACTTTTAGAATATAATTATTAAGCCTATAAGAATTAATATTTATTACTTAAAATCATACTCCTAGGACTTCAATTTCTCTGTCTCATAGATGATTTCCCCCAGTTGGTTGATTTGAAGTGGGTTGCAAATAAAATGCATTGCTTACTAAAGCTCTTTGTATATATATAAAAAGATAGCTTTCAATCTAAATTCTGCTCACATTTTCTCTATTTTAAGTTTCCAGTTTATTTATTGAAATTTGCAAGTAATATCTTCACTGAATAAGTTTCCGTATTTTGGATTTTGTTGACTGCATCTCCATGGGGTCACTTAACATATCCTCCTGCCCGGTTTACTGTTACTTATGGTGTATTTTTATAGTCCAATCTATTGTTTGTCTAAAAGGTCACTTTTGAGAGAGGTTTCAGTTCTTAGTTAAAAGGTTTTGTTAGGGTGATAATCTCTGGGGCTCCTCCAGTCTCTGTAAGGCCTGGAAATAGAATCTTTTTAAAATTAGATTGAGTTTTGTTCTCCGTCTTCTCCCATTCTGTGATCTTTTATTGTATCCCCAGCTGTAAGTGCTGGTAGTAGTAGCCGGGCACCATTTAGTTCATTTCGTCTTGGGCTCGAAGAGCTTGCGGTTCTTGTGAACTGGTTTGACTTGAGTCTTTGCTCTTCTATTCTGTTTCACTCTCCATGAGGGAACCAGTAGTTGCATCTTAGATGCCCCCTTGCATGCTTGGAATACCCCAGGTACTACTCATTAAAACGTGTGTTTAGAACATTAAATGTGTGAACTATGTTATACAGTCTATTTTAATTTTTTAAATTTTGTATTGGTTTACATACAAAATTCGTATACATTGTGTTTAAGTATATTGTGTTTCATACATTCCTTCATACACATTGTTTCATACAACCATTCCTATACATTGTGTTTTATACAATTTATCACCATGGATCTATGCCTACTATCATCTTATCTTTTCATTTCCATTTTTCATTTCCAGATACCCACTATATATTTACTAATTCCTTCACCCCTTCTCTCCACTCACCAAACACCATGACTCCATGATTTGCCCCCGCTTCTCCCTCTGGGCTTTTATACACATATTACTAGGTATCCTTCTGTTTTTACAATAATGGTCTTAAACCATATTGTTCCTTTTGAGACTGAGTTAGTTCACTCAGTGTAATGCTCTGTAACCTCTCTCATGTTATAGAATAATATTCAAAATCATTGCTCCTGAGGGCTGCATCTTATCTTAACCATTGTGTGGGTGTACTACAATTTCTCAATCTCTTTATTTGTTAATGGACATATGGGCTATTATCATTTTTTGTTATTGTGAATAACACTTCTATGAACATCAGTGTATTCTTTTTTACATGAAAATAGGCTCAAACATAGTATTGTGTATTTTCTATTACATACTTTCATGAGACATGCAAAGTTTATTTGCCTTTTTTGGTGCTGTTATGATTGTTCTTGTGCTTCAGATGTTGTTCGCTTGATTCATCTATTACAGAATTCTTTAGCAATTTTCCCTTTAATGTTTTTAACAGCTATTGATCATTATTGTCTGAGCTCATTTTAATAAGGTTACAACTCTAACTCTTTGATTATGCTCAGGCTATGATTTTATGAATTTGGAAAAGCTTTCCTATTTCCAGCTATCCCTTCTTCTTCCTCATTTATCTTGGCATCTTGACCACTTATAGTCTCTTGAGTAAGTTCTAATTGGAGTGTACTATTCCCCAAATTGTGGTACATTGAAGTTACACTATGAGAAAAGACTGCTTGATGAAGTGTGGAGTTAAGTTGTACGCTGAGTTTCCCTCTTAGAGATTTATAGCATATGGTATTGTTATGTGCTGCTGAATCAGTGAGTTTTCAGAGGCGGTAAATCACATGGGAGGAACGTGCCAATATTTTTTCCATGGAGTGACTGGTGGATTTGAACAGACTGCCTTTGGATCGACAACACAGTTCCTTACCACTTGGCCATCAGAGCTCTCTCACAATGTAGGAAAGCATATTAAAATTCTAAGAAACCTGTTAATAAAAAATTGGGTCAACTCAACATTTTATCAACTTATTACACCACTGTATTATTTTGTCCTGATATCTATCAGCCTTCTTTATAGAGAGGCACATTTTGAAGGGCATCTGAAGGAAGAAATGTGGGAGTCCCTGTGCCATAAGGTTTGCTTAAGCTAATGTTATCGCTACTTAAGGCTGGCATCCTTGAGGGAGAAAAAGCAAGAGACTGATGTAACCTTTTTTTTGTGTGGCTTTAATTACTGGGTGTTTTTGGTCAGCTTTATTTATATAGTTAACATAGATTATACCAAATACATTAATTACTAAGAAGAAAAGCGATAAAATCTAGTTCTCATGAAAAGTAGGAACACCTTACCTTCTGGTCTTATTAATTTCTCAGCCCTTGTCTGCATCCCTCTCCCACTAGCTCTCACACTCTCACACACGCACACCCTGGAGCCTACTCCAGTGACTTGATTTCAGGTGCAGTATTTGCACATGAGGGATACAAAAGGAAGTCATCACACTAATTTAGATCATTTGCTTTAGATATGAACTCCAGATTGGTCTTCATGCCAGAGGCTCACATCCTGTTTGTGACTCACAATGGAAAATTGAGTTGAACAAAATTAGGGGCAGAGACCAATTTTCCTTTGCTCTAAAGGTACCTCAAACTCTGCACAATAAATGTTTCCTATTAGAAAGAAAATGCTGTGCGGTACTACTCCTGAGAAAAGATAGTGATTGCCAGTAATGACATCGGGAAATGATTTTTTAAATGTTTCAGGGTAAAGCATGAGTTGATCATGTAGGGAATATGACTGACTTTGCAGAATTGTAGCAATAATGAGAAAGCCCTTTCCTGAGTAAAGTTATTTGATCAAAGAATAAATTTTAATTTTTAAGAAGATCCATGAGGAATGTAATGATAATATATACAAGTCAGATGCTTGATTAAAAGAAACAAAAACAGAGTCAAGGATCCAAACATAAAGATAAGAAGTTCTGTTTGTGACTTTTGTTAGGGAGAATGCTATGGGATAAAACATGAAAGAGTGGAAAAACCATGTCATCAATGAACACAACTTTAGGCGAAACATGCTTTTTTGCAGCTCTGGGCTATGGAGTGCCTGGCTATTGAGCTAGATTCAGACCTTAACAGTTGATGTTGTGGTGATAGTCATACTGGTAGTTCTGCAATTTTAGATTTAAGTGAAACTTTTATTTAAAAATAACCTTGATTTAAAATGCTTTTTCTCTTTTTGAAAAAGACATTTCAACAAAGACTGCATCCATTAAATACTTTGCAATGATAGACAACCCTTTTTTGTACTTATCAGTCTGTTCTTTCCAACAAGTTACTCTTAAGTCTTCTGTTCCCAGCAGGTGAACTCAAGGCCAGATTTTTACTATGAACATTATCTCTCACTCATTGGTTTTCCAAATACTGACCTGAGAAGTTGCTGATGAGTTCAAACTGTGAAAGAAGCTCTTCCTTGGGGTTCGAGGTACACTCTACAGACTGTACCACCGGAAATCCCTTTCTTAAGTAGTTGAAAACTGCATTTGTTTGTTGCACCTGTAGGATTTTGTTTGCTGAGTAGCTGAGCCAAATATACAGATGCAAAAGTTCTCATGCATTGTAAGACTTTCAAGAGCTCTCAGTGGTCAAACATAAAATCATGATACTTTGATAATTGCACCTATTGCTTGATATCAAGAAGCTGGAAATGAAGAAGAAGAAAAAGTGGCTCTGGTGATCGAAATTCCAAAGATCTCACAATAGAATTTTACAAGTTCATTGAGTACAAATACATTTCCCCTCCAACAACATAATTGGTGACTATGTATGAAGACTTTACTAGATGGGATACCCAGGAATTAAGAGGAACGGCTATTGGAAGAGATGGCAAAGAAGCTTCAATACCATCAAGTCAGAACAAAGTCAGGGGCAAAATGCAACAGAGCATCAATTGCTCACACACAAGTTCAAGTTAAGGACAAAAAAAAAATTAAATCCACAAGAGCCAAACCATGACCTTAGTATATCTTACTTAAATTTATAGATCATCTCAAGAATAGATGTGATGCCTTGAACATTTTCACTTGGATTCACACTTAAGGCCCATGGAAACAGCAGCCAAGAAGTCAAAGAACATATTGCATTGAGTATATCTGTTGTAGAAGGTATTTAAGTGTTCCAAAGCAAAGATGTCACTTTGAGGGCTAAAGTTTTCCTGTTCCATGCCATGGTATTTCAGTCAATTCATTGACATACCACCTCTTCCTATAGTCCAGTTTCTTGAATAATTTGTTCTCCATATAACTTAATTAGGTATGGATGAAGAAAATATACAAACCTGATGCCCATTTTTCCTGATTTTAAACCATGTTGTGTCTCTTTACTCTGTTCTGACAACTGCTTTTTAGTCCTCACATGAGCACAATTGAGAGTTCTGGGATTCCCATTATTTTTAGTGTCAGCCATAATTTGTTATCATCCACACAGTCTAAAGCCTTTGCATGATCATTAAAGCACAAGATCCATCAGGAATGTGACACCAGGATTGGAGGAAGATTTATCAACAACTTAAGTTATACAGATGATACTACCTTGCTTGCTGAAAGTGAGGAGGGTTTGAAATACTTGGTGCAGAGGATCAAAGGTTACAGCTTCCTAGATGGGTTACATCTCCACATCAAGTAACAAAAATCCTCAGTATCCTCAGCCAATAGGCAACATCATGATAGATGAAGAGATAGAAATTGTCAAAGATTTAATCTTGCTTGGTACTACGTCCAACACCCTCAGTACCAGCACCCTGAAAATCAAAAGATGTATTGCACTGGGAAAGTCTAGTGTTAAGGACCTCTCCAAAGTGCGGAAGAGTGGTGGTGTCAATTTGAAGACTAGGGGGCACCCAATCTAAAGCATTCTCTTTTCTAATTCCTTGCTGTGTAGCTGAAATTTGGGAAATGAACAAGGATGGCAGAAGAAGAATCAAGGCCTTTGAGTTGTAGTGTTAAAGAAGAGTGCTGAATATATATACCATGGACTGCCAGAAGGACAAACAAACAGGTCTTGGAAAAGATGTGGGCAAAGTTCTCCTTGGAAGCAGGGATAGTGAAACCTCATCTCACATACTTTAGGCATGTTGTTAGGAGGGACCAGACATCATTCTTGGAAAGGTGGAGAGTTGGCAAAGGAGGAGAAGACCCTTAACAAGATAAAGTGACCCAGTGACTAAAGGTGGGCTCAAGTATATCAGAGATGATGATGACGGCACAGGATGGGGAAGGGTTCAGATGTACTATTTATAGGGTGGCTGTGAGTTGTAGTCAATCCTACAACACTCTGTGCATGTGCAATTGGACAGCGAATAAAGAGAGTGAGGAAGAATTGATGTGTTTGAATCATGGTGTTGAGGAAGAATATTCCCTGGACTGCCAAAAGAATTAACAACTTTGTCTCAAAAATGAACAGCCAGTATGGTCCTTAAAACAGAGGGTTTAAAACTTCTTATTATATACTTTTGACATGTTAGAAGGGACACAACATCATGATTAGTAAAGTAGAAAGTCAAGAAAGAAAAAGTAAGGGATCATAGAAAAAGAGGAATACCTTTGCTGGGAGGGACTTTTGGCACAGTGACTGCCACAGGGGCTCAAACATAACAAAACATGGGCGGCAAGCAGACTGGGCAGCTTTGTTCTATCATGCTGGACATTGTCATGAGTCAAAACTGCCTCCATAGAACTTAGCAGTAGCACTGGCAATGCACTTCCTCGAAAGTGAGCCCTTGAAAACCTTGTGGAGAAACAGAGCACATTCCTAGTCTGACACATGTGCACATAGAGTGAGTGCCCATGAGGTGGAGTTGACTTGCTGGGAAATGGTGATAGATGAATGATCTTTTGTGAATTAGAGCCAAGAAAGGGGAACTGATTTACTCAAGGTTAAAGTGTGCCTTTTACTTTACAAGATTTCATTTGCTCCCCCTTTTATTGTTAGGTGCTGTGGAGTTGGTTCTGACTCAGAGCAACCATCTGCACAACACAGTGAAGTCCTCCTGTTCTATCTTTAGGCTCTCTCAGCTGTGCTTAAGCCAACTGTGGCAGTCTATGTCATGTTCACCTCGTTGACGATCTTCCTGTCATTCTCTGACTTTCTCATTTTCCACCAACGTTGCCCTTTCCTAGGGACTGATGCAATGCCTTAACTAATTGAAACAAAGTCTCTTCATCCTTGCTTCAAGGAGGACATTTTATTGCACTTCTCCCAAGACAAATGTGTTCTTTTTAGAGCCCATGATAGGTTCAGTATTCTTTAACAACATCACAGTCCAAAGGCATCATCTTCTTTGGTCTTCCTTATCTGTTGTCCAACTTTCACATACACATGAAGAAATTGAAAATGCCTTGGCTTGGGTCAGGTGTACCTTTCTTTGCTCTTGAACACTTTTCAGATTCAATATGTACTTTGATTTCTTGACTGCTGCTTCCCTGGGTGTTGATAATGGATCTAAGTAAAATGGAATCTTTGACAATCTTCACTTAATATAATGACAATATTGATTTATTATAAAATGTTGCCTCTTGATCATTTGGGAAGATCTGTACTTTCTTAATGTTGAGGTATAATCCGTACTGAAAGCTTTAGTCTTTGATTTTTTTCAATAAGTGCTTCAAGTCATCTTCATTTTCAGCAAGCAAGATTGTATCATTTGCCTAAAGCATGCTGTTTGAGTCTTTCTCCAATCTTGCTGCCACATTCTTTTTCAAATAGTCCATATACGTGAAGGTTCGAAGACCACTTTACTCATGTGTTGCTTTTTACATATTGATTATATAATCTGATCTTAAATGTAACCAATTATCATGCTGGCTCAAGAGAAGGACCATGATGGTGTGTTGATAAAGAGAAGGCTGGTTTGTTTTTGTTGTTATTGGGTTTGTGTTTGGGGGTTTTGTGTGTATGTGTGTGTGTGTTTAATGTCTGGCCAAGTGTCAGCTTCTCTGGAGCTGATTTATAGTGTATGTCATCTCAAAGCCCACATTCTTTTCATTGTTGGTTAGAAATTTCCACAGTGGTAGGCGAGGAAAGTTTGAGAATGTTCCACTCAAATGTCAACCAGTAGGCTGCAAACTGACTGCTAAAATTAGGGAGACATAGGGAATTGTCTCAGGAAATCAGTGTGCAGTACACAGATATTTTTACCCCTGTGAGAGGCCGTGCCAGCCAAATAGTGAATACCTCAACATTTTGACAACCACATTAGAAGCTGACTTAGAGACTACTAACCCCCAAACTTGGGCCACTGCAGACCACCTTAAAATGACCCTCTGTTGGAGTTTGAAGCTGTAAATCTCTACAGGAGGTGATTGCTCATCTGTCTCCAGAGGGCAGCTGGCATAATTGAACCACTGACTTTGCAATTAGCCATACACCCTACACTGCCAGAGTTGTTGCTTTTTTGTTTGTTTGTTTGTTTTTTTGCTTTTTTTTTTATCTTAAAGAGCACAGTGATCTCCATAAGACAATTAAAGGAATTTCTTGTAGATTATGATTTAGTGTGTGAAAAAGACCAAAAACCATTATGCCATCAAAAAGTTCTGAATCAATATTGTACTTCTTTATTTGGCTTAGCTGTGTGTTTAAACCTTTTTGTTTTTCAGCTTATTTGTCCTTTCAAGTTTACTATTTAGTGTCCAGGGGTAAACTTATTTCTTTTATGTCAGTGAAGAGGGAAATGTGTGCTAAAATACCTGGTTGAAAAGTTATTGGAAATATGCTGGTTGTACATGTTATAACACTATGCCTATTAATAGGAGGGTTGGGTTTTTATGAACTCAGTTATGATTATATTCATATTTATTTGCTTATTAAAAATGAGAAGGAATTTTTTATGTCCATCAATATGTAAGTATTTAGGTTACAAATGAAATGAATGATTAGATTTACTCTCCAAGAATTCTGCTTTCTGAATCAGTGAAGTTTTAACAACTGGATTTTCCCCCCCATTTATAGTTCAATATGATGATCATAATCTCTAGGGTAAAACGTGTGGAAAAAGGTGACTGGCCTTGAGGAATATACAGTTGCTGTGCTGAAATTCGTTCAGGGTTGAAATGGAGCAATAAAATCAGAAATCATGGAGCAGTTTTTAATTTCAAAGGCAAAGTCTGACCTTGCCTACACAGTTCAGGTAGAAACTAAGAAGCAACATGGAGAAGGAAATTGCGTTCCCGTCCAGGTGACACTCAACAACAGAGCAACCAACAATACATCTGGAATTACAGCTCAGGCCCCCCTCCTCGGGGTCCAGCAAGCTTTCACCTAGAAATGTTTTCCTCATGGGTTTTTATTTTTATGTTAAAAAATCCTGATTAAATTTCTACAACTGCCTCTCACAAAAAATTAATCTCACACCCCCTATTGTTTTTTTTCCTGGTTCTCTATCCTCTTGAATTCGAGACTACAATTTAACTTAAAAATACTTTTCTGACAAACATTTGGTTCTTTGATTTTTTTTTAACAAGCTTCTCTTAAAGTTTTACAGAGCATTTCAGATGTAGCTGGTTCACTAGTGATTTAGACTCTGTGCTACATGTTTCATAGACCAGAAGAAGGGAACTTAAGCAGATGAGAGGCTTCCAGAGTGCCTAGCAGTGTCACATTTGTTCTCAGTCGCATCCAGCTGCCTCATTCAATGGATGGGTTTTTAATTCTCAGTGTCTTGGATCCCATCTGGAACCTTTGTTGGCTGGGAGGTGGCAATGTTCTCCAATCCATTGTGATCATATAGTTGTTAGGTGCACACAAGTCAACTGTAACTCATAGTGACCTTATGAGCAACAGACCAGAACCCTACCCTATCCTGTGCCACCATCCTTATCATCTTGATAAAACAGAGCCCATTATTACAGTCCCTGTTTCAACCTATTTTGTTGATGGTCTTCCTCTTTTTGGCCAACCATCTACCTCTCTAAGGATGATGTCTTTTTTCAGGGATTGACCTCTCTTTAAAAACATGCCCAAAATATGTGAGATGAAATTTCACCATCCTTGTCTCTAAGAAGCCCTTTGATTATACCTTCTCCAAGATTTGCTTAGTTGTTTTTTAGACAGCCCCTAGAATATTCCGTATTCTTCCCAACACCATAATTTAAAGGCATCAGTTCTTCTTCTGGTATCTTTATTCATTGTCCAGCTCTCAGATGCATAGCAAGTGATTGAGAAGACTGGCCTGAATCAGAGGCACCTTAGTTCTCAAACTGACATCATTACTTGTCAATAATTTGGAGAGGTTTCTTACTACAGTTTTCCCAGTGCAATGTGTTTTCTTATTTCCTGACTGTTGGTACTAAGGGTGTTAATTGTGGATCTAAATAAAATGAAGTTGTTGACAGTTTCAATCTCTTCTCCATCCACTATGATTTTGCTGATCAGTCCGGTGGTAAGAGTCTATATTTTTTTGACATTGAGATGCAATCCATACTGAAGGCTGCATTCATTGATCTTCTACAACAAGTGTTTCAAGTCCTCCCGATTTTCAGCAAGTAAGGTTGTGTCATCTCCATAACAGAGATTGCTACTGAGTCTCCCAGTTTGTGCTTTATTAACTATGCAAAGGCTTTTGATTATGTGGATCATGACAAGTTGTGGCTGACATTGAGAAGAATAGGGTCCCAGACCATTTAATTTTGTTCATATGGAACACATACCTGGACCTGGAGGCTGTTGTGCAAACAGAGCAGGGGACACAACATGATTTAAACACAACATGGCTTAAAATTAAGAAGAGAGTGTGTCAGGCTTATACTCTCTCTTCATACCTATTTAATCTGTATAGAGGTCAATATTTGTTCCCATCCCAAAGAAGGGCGACCCCACTGAGTGTGGAAACTACAGAACAATATCATTGATTTCACATGCAAGCAAGATTCTACTGAAGATTATCCAAAAACGACTGGAACAG